>NC_091406.1:8896143-9219250 GCF_032191515.1 Phaenicophaeus curvirostris
CAGACAGCAATGGGAGTTCAGGCTGCTTTTTGGTTTGCCTTTCTTCTTAGTCACTGGGATGATTGCTGTTCCTGAGTCTCTGGGTGTCCCACATTCCCTAAAGAAGGAAAGGTTTGCCATTAGACACTCAGTACAACCATTCTCCTAAAGAGAGGTGGGTGCTGGGAATGTAAATAAAACTCCCAAATGATGCAAATGAGGAGAGTTAATCTGAGTTAACCACCAACAACGAAGTGGTTTTACTGTCTGTGACTATTATAATCCTGTCTGTAAACAGACCTCTGCCATCTTAATATGCTGCATCATTTGGATTTCCACTCCGGCTATTTTCTTTGGCTATTTTCTCTGCTAAATCTTCACAATTTCCCCTGAAGCACGAACAGCGAGTGAGAAGGGAGAAAAGGAGGCTACACTGGAAAAGCAGAGGCAGAGGCCAGGGGACTGTCACTCAGAAAACACGTTCTTTCCATCGGACTCACAGATTATAGGCACAGATCCCACATGCGCTGGCGTAAGAGAAACCATCTGTGCCACAGATCTGCTCCGGTGCTTGGCCAGGGGGCCCTGACTGGCCAACCTCAGGGATGCCCCTGGGATACGTGCTGCAGCTAAGCTTTAAAGGGGAAAAAAGAAAAAGATTTTAAAGCAATAAATTTCCAAACGTTTCTCGTTCTTCCAGGGCGTTGAATGAAATTAAGGTTTTAATTCTATGAATGAAAAACAGGCAAGAAGCCATACACTATGTGAACGCTCTTTGTTTGCAAATTCACAGTATGTTTAAACTTATGGGGCTGCACCTCAGCTGGTGAAAATCTGGAAAACCCTCCTAGGCTGAATGGATGTCTGCCAGCTGGAGACAGGCTCCCTTCCGCTACTGCTTTCTGCTTTTTTTCACATCTACTCGTTGATCAGCAGAGAGCACACAACCAGAGCCCAGTGCACAGCAAAGAATCAAATAAAAATGTATCATACATTAAATTACAACAAGAGAACGAACATTTCTGAGTGTGAACATATCAAAATGGATGAATACCAGTATTATATTCCTTTAAATACTGAGGTCTAAGGAATTTTTTTCAGTTCCTAATATTTTTCCTTGGCTAACAGCCAGCTGAATAGACCTGTGTGAGTGATAGAATGTGCTCACATAATTATGTCTTGATTTCCTTTTTCTGAGGAACATATAGTTATAAAAGTGGTTATAAAAAAAAACCCCAACACTTAAATATTCTTCTGAAAAGAGAATGCTTTTAAAAATCGGTGGGATGAGCCCTGTCACTCTCAAGCACCCCTCGAGAGAGTGGCAGAGTATCTAGGCCCATCCACATGCCTCTCTAGCAAGTGCAGCAGATGAGAAAAAACTATACCAAGGCAAATTATCTGCATACGTTATTTTGAAAGGTACAGGGTTTTTTTCGGTGAAGTGTTTGAATGAAGCTTAGGAACCAAGGAAAACTTCTGGGTTGTTTTTATTTTTCAGATCACAGATGAGTGAGTGCTGATGAATGTTGAAAAAAAGTCTTTTGACTCAATATGAGAAGACTAAGTATTGTTTTTAAATCCCATATATCAATCAAAAATTAAATTATTCAGCTCATTCTTCCTCCTCTTTGTGTTGCAAGAAAAATGACTGTAGACTCCAAAAACATTGATAAGGCTGTAAAGATAAGTTAGACAAGCAAAGAAGGAAAGAGGACAAATATACATTTGAAATATTGCCTCTGTGATACGTACCTGTGCATTTACAACTCGCAGATCCTGAGGCTGGACCACCACCAGTGTGGAACACGACAAAGCTTGCCAGCCCTTAGTGTGGCTCAGGAGCCCAGTCCCTGCTCTCCAGAGCCAGAGGGCTGCAGCAGCAGCTGGAAGGCAATGTGCAGAGTGGGACCAGCTGTGTTTCAGCAGTAATTTTTAGATGCCTGATGTTGCAGTCATAGCAGGCACTGGAAAGTCAGCATTTTCTTCACTGCATTCTTGACTGAGGGGATAAGGCTGCACCTGCAGCTATTTCTGTTCATGGCAAGAGTACAAAAACAAGAGTCCCCTGAAGCAGGACTAAAACCATGCTTGCATCTGATCCTTTTAGTGCCTCTTTCCAAGTTAAAAATCAGGCTTTCCTGGTATGACTGTTGAATAGGTTCTTTGAGAGTAACCTGACCATGTTGAAGTTGCTCAGGCTTTTGCCCAAGGTGGGTAAGAAAGTCATTCTCAGGCCTCTGCAACACGATGCACCGAGAAGCATGGAGCAGCAGACTAAGCAGCACCAAAGCATCTGTCACCCTCACAGTAGAGATGGTTACTGAATATATTTGCGGTTTGGCAAGCACTGAGTGCATGAGATGATCTCTTGGCATTCCCCATCACAGTGATCTCTGGCTATCCATCTATCCAGCTATTTCTCTTCTTTATCTATGGCCAAGCAGGCAACCAGCTCAGTCAACTATACCTTAAAAACACCTTTCAAGTCTCTTAGTGACACTTAAAACCTGGTATTGTCCTACCTCTCTCTTAAACTACAAAAACTCAATGCTTCCTTTTGAATGTGCTCCTCTTTGCCTGGGCTTTTCTTCCTCATCAACACAAAGCAGAAAGAAATCATCTATATTAACACACACTCAGTAAGTAAGCCCAGAAGAGCTGAAAAGCAACTCTGAGGCACAGAAAACAGCCCTGTCCCTGAGAAGAAGGCTGCCCTACTTTTATAGCGTTATATTGCTTCATAAACACTCCCTGAGCCTGGGGGATATTTAAACTCCGATGTCAGGCTTTTCTCATTTTCTGGCCCAGTTTTAGTGATTTATTCCATTACGTACATTTACATGAAACCTACTGGTAAATACTGTATGGAAACTTCTGTCTAATGACCAGTTTGGCTTCTTCTCAACTTTGTGCCTCCTTGAGTTCACGTTTGCCTTTGGTGTCATCAGACAATGAGCCTCAGAGAGGCGGCTTTGGCAGGGCAGTGCTCAGCTAATGCCATTCAGTTGGATCTTGACAGCTTTTCTGCAAGGCTTGCAAAAGCCAGCAGTCAGAGCTAAGTCCAAGTGAAAGTCTGCCAAAGTCCACAAAATAAATAAATATTCAGGTCTTATCCCCGAGGATAACCGTAAACAAGGCTAAAGCAGCCTGTTCTGCAAAAACACCTTAACAGAAAATGGCAAAAAGCTTATATAAACTAAGGGAATGTTTATATTAGCACACGACCCAAGAAAAGTACAATAAGCCATTGTTAGTTACAAATTGTCTTGAAAAGTACATGCCAACCACGGACGCTAATGGCACAGAGGTATTATGGCCTCGTTCCCTGGTACAATGCGCACAGCATCTCCAAATCAAGAACCTTTGACTTCAGCCTATTCTTCTAGCCCAACAATTAAGAGTGACTTTCCACACTGATCTAAATAATTGTGTTATTCTCTGGTAAACTACAATGGGACATTGAATCAGGAAGGCACTAGCTGTAATCCAGAAGAAATCCCTTACCCCTGAAATATTGAACTTGAAATAGCTTTGGTGACTGAGTGTGCAGCTAGTGGCTGTGGCTGTGCCTATGTTGCCAACAGACGGAGCGCAGCCCCCCAGGTTCCTGCACCTGCCTCCATTCCATAGCTACAGAGACACAAGTAACAGCAATTGTATTGCCAGGTACTGCACAATTTGACCCCCTAAAAAGTAGACAAAATGCAGCTATCATGCAGAATAGGGTTCATACACATATGGTTAAAACTGGTCACAAGTGAACCCTGCATCCTTTTCCTTCCCAAAATCTTTAGAAGGCAGGCAGCTGCAGTGATGTACAAGGGCTGTGCCCCACACCCCGGGGGTGATTTCTGCCCTCCAGTCCTGGAGATCTGCTGTTGTATTAATAAATCAAGATATTTTGTGAATGGAAACTTCTGCTCCCTGTGACCCTGAAGGGAGATCAACATTCCCATCTTGCACATTCTGTCTCATAACAGCATATAGCAATGATGACAAATTCTGTGGAGGCAGGCTGAGGTCACCTTTCCAGACAGCTGCTGCCTTTTCCATGGGACAGGCTGCATGGGCAGTGGGAACCAGGACAGGGGCTCCTCTTTGCTAAGCAGCTCGTTTGCCTTCCAGCCCACAGCAAGAAAGTGCTCTTCAGAGAAAACCACCACCCTCGTGCTAGACAATGCCCTATGGAGGAAGTGGATGTCTTCTTGCACTGACTATAAAGGAGTTCATGATCAGATCATACAGAGATACTAATTGTTTACATGAGACTTATACTGACAAGGAGACTCTAAGGAGTAAGGAAGTGCCTGGGAGCTCCATGGTCATGGTCACCAGAGCAGGGATGGTACTGACATGTGACAGGAAAAGGTTTGCTCACATTATTTGGTAGAGCAGAACATCAATAGAAAAATACATATGCACCACTACGGTGTCAGTGAGGAGAAGGGGCAAAAGAGATGAGACATGGCATCAAGACAGAGAAACATTGCCAAGTGAGTTTATTGAACATGTGGTTCAGGAGCTAAGGAAATGAGAAAAACTGAAGGAAAGTTGCTGGTGAAGATCAGCCCGTGGGAAGTCACATGCAAAGGAGCTTGATCTCCTGGGCTAGACTCCAGCACAGACTTAGCATTTAGTCATACTGATGAGGTTGAGAGTCCTATTGCTTTTCCTGGTGAGAAAAGGAGAGAGAAGGATTAGACACAGAGCATATCCAGTGCTGAAGTTCCTCACTTCACTGGCCAAAGTGTTGGCTTAGTGCTGACTGGAGATAAAGAACAGTCTCAAAAGCCCAAATACACCCTTTCATTATTATCATTAAAGGAAAGATGAAAGCTTTGGCACATGCGATCGAATCCAGTTGGTTTGGTGAGGTACTTTCCACATGCCCTGATGAGCTTGTTGCACAGATTACATGCTGGTGATCACAGGAACAGGCCCTTCACATCTGCCCTTAAAATGCAAAAAACCCATCTTCTTGCACAAGTCATGGTGCACCAGAAGTGTGCAGTATATGCCCTTAAGCAGTTAGTCAAAAACATATTATGAAAATAGCCCTGCATTCATGGTAGGTACAGGAATTAATCATGAAAGGAAGGGTTTTGCTCTTGTACGTACACGTAGGCATTGCAAAAACCACATCTGTTGCTGTATGTGTTGCCATCAGAACCACAGTGTGGAAGATATTCCATTGTGCAGACAGAAGTGACTTCTTTGAAGTCCTTGCAATGTTCCTGCACACAGAAGATAAACATGAGTCTTTCTGCCTGAGAGAAAACCATGGCCCCCCAGCATAAGGAATGTCACCCCACTGAGAAATTAAACTGTCCGTAACATCATAACAACCACCCCAAAGTTCCCTCCTACTGGAAGACGTGATCTTGTACTGTTTCTGCTCACTGCCATATCCTGCACTATTACAGAGCAATGGGATGAATGTTGGCTGTTGTATGACCAGTATGAGATTCTCAAGGGATCTCCTCAGGTCTACACACCATCTCTCCCTCAGTTTGTAATCCAGAGCAGAGGATAGTCCTCATGAGTGTAATAGATACTGGACCTCACTCTCTGTTCATCCTTTCCCACTCACTTTTGTAATATCCTCTTCACAGCGTCCGTTCTTTCTTTTGCCAATACTAGTCCGATGCTTCCTGGAAGAAGCAGAGACCATCACTAGCCATCACTTTCCCTGTTATAAACACAGTGCAAGGACAAACCTCACTCCCACACAGTGCACAGGAAACTTTCAGATAGACTAGCACAGCATTGCCTGCACGGCACCAACAAGGACATGCCCTTATGGACCAGGCACGTGTCTTCACAAGTAACACTCTCCCCAGCCAACGCATCCCACTTTGTGGGTCTCTGGGATCAAACACCCACCAGGGCAAGCAGGAAAATGGGGGTGGACAGACAGGACCCATCCAGCACAGGGTTTCAGAGAAAGTCCTTGCACGTTACTTGGTACAACCAGACCTAACCACCACCGCTGTGAATCCCCCAAGGAGAAGGATGAATACTTACAGGTTGTGGGCACACAGCATACATTCACTGGCGTAAGTGACACCATCAGTACCACAGACAGGACTGTAGATCATCGTGCAGGCCATCAGCTCTTTGCCATCCTTCAGCGTGGAAGTTGGGTACTGGCTGCAGCTTAGCTGGGGAACAGAGATGGCAAAGCTGTGACACGGGCTCTGCTCTGTGCAAGGGCACCCAGACACAACCCCCCCCTGCTTATGCCTCTGCCTTTTAGGATCTTGCATAGGACAAATTATGGTTACGTATTAACTCGTTCTGCATGAAAAACTACCAATTTGCTTTTGTAGCCTCATGCTGGAGAAGACTGAATCAAGGCTTGAAGGTAGACATGACTCATTCAGCTCTGCATTTATCACGATGCCCCTATACCTTGCTGAGCCTACCAGGATATTACAAAACACAGTTCAAAAATAATCTGTAAATCAAAATGGCATGATTTATGCACTTCTTGCAGGATGGCTGGCTGTGACCAAGGTGTTTTTCATGGCCCACAAGAATGGAGGAGAGATGTGTTGACAGGCCTTTTGTTGCAACAGGACAGCTCTCGGTGTTGAAATCTGCCAGCAGGACTGACAGCAGTTGAAGCTGATTTACACTGGTTGAAGAACTGGCCTTGCGTTTTAGTACTCCCTGTTTCTCCGGTGTGAATTCTTCCTCCCTGATTTATGTATCTCACCCAGACTGAGCACAGAGAGTACTCAAGAAACAAAGGAATGACATTTCATAGTTTGTTTGTATAGAAATGAAATATCTAACTCGGGATGTTGACTCTTGCAAACACATGCTAATGAGATGCCTTTGTTCTTCTGTTCCCTAGTGAGTATAAATAGTTTAGAGCTGGCCAAATACTGTTAATCTGGGATTTTTACAAGATTTATTGTTGGGATACATTAGATTACGTTGCATTTACAGAAAAAAAAATCAGAGGGGTTTGAATCGCTTGGTACATTAGGTATCAGCATTCAAAACACAGGCAACTTTCTAATCTTTGCAGAACATCCTTTTGTAAAACGTAAACAACCAGACAGCA
Source organism: Phaenicophaeus curvirostris (assembly GCF_032191515.1). Lineage (NCBI taxonomy): Eukaryota > Metazoa > Chordata > Aves > Cuculiformes > Cuculidae > Phaenicophaeus > Phaenicophaeus curvirostris. Next base: position 8,903,198 of record NC_091406.1, read on the forward strand.
CGGGGTCCTCAGACATCCTGGGTCCTCTGAGCACCCTTCCCACACTGGCAAAGCAGACTGTTAAGTTCCTGTGGCAGCTATGATAGATTGCTATGGGAAAGGGATTTCTTCTTGTAAAGCCTTAAATAATTTATTCCACCTGTCTTATAACTCACTCCTCACCTGCCCCCTCCTATTTCTTTTCCTGACTGCATGCAGGAAACGCACAATGCTCTTGCTGCTGGGAGAATGATAGTCACCCACAGAAGGAAGGATGGTACAAGTTGTGACCCCTGGTGGAAGCCACCAAAACCAGCCAGTGTTTTCTCAAGTTATGCAATCAGCTCAAGCTCTTTTTTCTCTTTAGGTTTCACTTACTTGGGGAACTTCCTCTGTGCACCTTCCATCATGCTTCTTGGCAACGTTGGTTCTATATTCACTAGAAGAGAAATCAGAGTTAAAAATGCTTGACAAGTAACTCTACTGAGGTTTCAAGGGTGACCTCCAGAGCTTACAGGTTATGGGCACACAGCACACATTCGTTGCTGTAGGTGGAACCGTCTGTCCCACAGATCTCATGCAGGATGTAGGGACAGGCTGTGATGGCTTCACCGGCCTTGACATTGCTCAGGTACATACTGCAGTCAACCTGAGGAGATAGAATAACAATGCTGGGTCAGCTGCTGCCTCACCTGCAGTCTGCCCATTCTGATCCTCCAGATCTTCAGGGCTTCTACCAGAGGAAATTCAGGATCATTTTTTTAGGTATAGTCTTCCTTGAGAAATTCATTAAGTAGTTGTACTTGGATTTGGTATTGTCTGCCATATAGAGGGAAGAGGGAACAGATGGCCAAAAAGATGATTTTCCTACACTAGTACATATGCAGGTTTTAAAACAAGCATTTAACTCAAGGAATCTGATTTAAACAGCTTGACATTAAGTCCAGCTTAACACAAAGTTAACTTTTCAGCTTTTTCAAAACAGCAACAAGAACTGTTTCCCCAGCAGCTCCCATTTAAAAAATATTCAAAATATATAAAATCTAACAGTTGAGGACAAGTAGACAAACACCTACTGGAAGTCAATCTACAAGAGCTAAGCATCACTGACACTTCACTGTCATTTTGCATAGTTTCCCCAGTGCAGAGTCTCTTATTACCCTTATTTCCCACATGGTCCAAGAGCAAATTAAAGCAAAGACAGGATTTTAACAATGTGTCTCTACTATAGAAAGTATATTGCAGTCCCTCAGGATGCATGAAGTTATTTTCGGTGCTTTAGAGCTGCTCTGCATAAGCAGAATAGATGCGTTGAGATATTATCAGCATGTATTGTTACTGTGCGGGACAATAAAGCTATTTTTGTATGTGTATCTGGGAGCAGATTTTTCCTGGCTGACCAGACCATGAGGATTTTTTAACCTGCCTGTCTAGTGCAATGGAAATCATAGCACTGAATGAATAACATGGACTCCTAATACAGCCCTCTTTCTTCCTCTCCTGCAGTGCTAAAATGGGCTACATTATTCTTGGGCTGCCTCTGATGGTTTCTCTTCAGAGATCTACAGTAGTGAGACATTTTGTTTCTAAAGTCCTGGCCTGTTCCTGTTCTCTTTTACCCTCATGTACAGCACATCGGCAGCAGCTAGAGAGAACCACAGCACCACCACAAGCTCCATACATCCCCCTCTCCTTGTATCCCAAAGTACAGCTGATGAACTGAGCCCAGACAGGGTCTTCATGGAGACAGGAGAGGGAGTAGGAGATGGCACTAATTTTATAGCTGGTTACACTTACAGGAGTGCTTTCCTCTTTGCATCTTCCCTCATGGCTCTTCTTAACATCAGTCCCGTGTTCTCTGAAAGGGAGAGGTTGCTGTTAGACTGTTAGACTAATAACCAATGCATACGCTAAAGGAGGTATTTAACTGTCTGATGAACCAGCTTCTCCCAGTCATTAGCAAGCGTAACCCAAATCGGTAACAGGCTATCAGGTCTCCTTGTTGTGTGCTATGCAGCATTCGCATCCACTCTTTCCTCTGCCCAAATACCACAGCTCTCTTAATTTGCTTCAGATTGAGAGCCTGCTCTCCCACAGCTGCCCTGAGGAGCACAGAGCATCAGAGAACAAAATCAAGGTGACAGGGCCTTCAGGGGGTTGGAAGAGAAACAGAAAGAAATATATAGATATGTTGGTATCAAGTGAAAAGCCATCTGGAGTACTAAGCATGGCTAGTCACTTCAAAAGAGAGTACTATGTACAGTGCTTACAGGTTGTGGGCACAGAGGCCACATTCGTTGTCATAAGTGAATCCATCTGTGCCACAAACTGGGAGCAGGATCCTCGGACAGCGTATCCGGGCTTTACCATCCTTAATCACTCTTCTTGGGTATCGACTGCAATCAGTCTACAAAAAAACAGGAGCGTCAAACCTGAGGAAGTGCTTGTTCTCCGAGAAAAAACTTCCTGCCATATCTTGTGCGCTGGGATGCTGCAGACAACACTAGTGCTGCATTTCCTTTCTCTCAAAACCAGGCTGAGTCAGTTTTGCATGACTTGTCTCGTGCACAGAGGGAACTGCACAGCACTGCACGGTTTGTGAGATGCCAAATCACTAGGGTAAGTAGCTCGGTCAATCCCAATATCAAGGTATGTCAGAAAAGAAAAAAAAAAGATAAAAACATAGTCCCCTTTTAATTCTGGATTACAGATATAAACAAAACACCAAAATAATGAGGGAATTTGGACTTTGCTAACAATGCATTTGAAGAATACCTTCAAAGGAAACCTAAGCCCAAGCTGATTGACTTCCACATTCACATATTAGCATGTCCTAGACACCAGCTCTGGGACTTGTTGGCTGGTACACTCAGACCAAAACTTCACTTGCGCTCCATATACGAGAATATCCCATGACTCCAAAGGTTGGTGTAGGTATGAATTTGCAATGCAAGCGCAGTGCCTAGCTCCCGCGCAAAACATCTGCCAGGGCTGTACAGGCAAGGAGGGCCCAGAAGACAACTGCCTCAGGGCAGGTGGGATTTGTAGGCATTCTCCACACAAAGGGCTGATGAGACTTAACAGACATGTGGGGAAAACCAGGCTTCAGGCCAGCTCACTTTCAGAGTAGATGTAGCCTCAGGGAACTTTTCAGTTGATACAGCTAAGAGGAAGAATATGCCTCATATTGAATACTTACCTCGGAAGTCTCCAATCTGCATTTTCCATTGTGCTTTTTGCTAACATCGGTCCTGTGTGCTCTGGAAGACAGAAATAATAAAGTTGAGGAAATAAATGCTTAACCTCTTAGTCGCAGTCAAGTGCAAAACAAAGCAAACCACAGTGTCACACTGTGTATCACATCTTCTCCTAACAAGCAATTTAAAGCAATAGTCTGAACTATTCCTCCCTCTGCTCAGTCACTGTCCAGCCCTAATCCAAGAAGTTGCCATTGGACTCTTGAGTGCAAAGAAGGTACTGAAAGGAAAATCGAGGTAAATTCAAAACCAAACCAATTTCTAAGACTGGAAGAAATAGGTGTATGCAGAGATGCAGAAGGATGGTTCTCAGGGCTGCAAAGCATTGCTGGCTACTTAGAAGGAGTGCTCTACTCATGGCACTTACCCGTTGTAGGCACAGATCCCACATTCATTATCATATGTAAGGCCATCTGTGCCACAAACTGGACTCAGGATCCTGGGACAGGATACTAACACCATGCCATCTTCAGTGGTTACTGATTCGTACTTACTGCAGTTAATCTGTCAAAATAAGGAAAATTAGCTGTGACGGAGCCCTTGCTATGTGAAAAAAGCTGACGCAAAACTTTTTCATTCTGTATCCCAGTCTCTATTGTTTCTGCACCAGGATAATGCCCCGATACACTGAAGACAAATCTTCAATCAGAAATTAGCTTTCTGATTATTATCTTAGCTCTCTAGAAGCCAAGGAAAAGGACTGTCTTGGAGAAGGGATTCTTCAAGCAGAAGAACATGCACAAAATTTTGGATCGGTTCTCATAAAAAAAATTATCTTGAATTTAATGGGAAACATTTTTCATCAGCTAAAAATCTGACTAATACTATTTTGGTTTATGTTGGTTTTCTCCATACTTCTCAAGTTCTGTGATTACTTATTAATTCAGATTTCCTGTAGCATAGGGTTTGAAAAGATAGAAAAACAAATAGTCATTTATCAGCTGGACAATGGACTTTCTACATCCCAGAATTTTAGCACAGAAATACATCTCTTCCTGGGGCACCAGATTGTTGGCCTGTACAAACATACAATAAACTATACTCTAGAAATATGTATAATTGGTGCTCTTATGAGTCCCACTATGTCTGTGAGAGCAACCAGCATGGGAATTTAGAATCCCTGACGTAAAGGGTAGAAATGTTTGCGATGTCCAGAGGCAAAACTGCCAACCTGCACAACACTTCGACAAATGAAATCTTTGGTCTCCCCTTTCCCTGGGCACAGAAGCCGGTTTAGTGCAGAGGTAAGTGAGTTTTACGGCACAGGCTCACTGCAGCTTCTCATTTCATATCCATCTCCTTTCTCGTTTGTCGGTTCAGTGTGATATGCACAGGAGCTGGGAAGAAGCAAAATCCACCCTCACTGTGCAGAAAGGCAAAGCATGGACTAGGACCCTTCCAAGCCTCGTCAAACAGTCCTCTTGCAGTTTCCTAGGGAAATTTGTGGGTTTCTCAATATTCTCTCTATTAACAGCCCTAAGAGATTTTCCAAGATTTTCTACTTTTATTGCACTTACCTTGTCCTGCTTGCATTCTCCATCATACATTTTGGTAATGTTGGTGTGATGCTCTCTGAAAGAAAGAGATGCTTTGGTTAGGCAGCCTTGAGAATACCTTTTCCCATTACACTCCAGGCCCTAGGACAAGAAAGCAAGATCCCACCAGCCTTGTGGGACACTACAACTGCTTGACTTGTCAGAATGTGACCTGCAGGTGGTAGCAGCAAATGCACAGTACTTCCATAACACATGGTAATTATGTGTTAGGAGTAACACTTCGATTTGTTCATGGCTCTTCACCGGGTTATTCTCTTGTTCTTTGTGATTCCCTTCATGAGCACAGGCAGAAAATGGGGAAGAAAACTCAGGAATTATAAGTAGCCAGCTCCAAAGAGACCTACTGAGACACCTGCCTTAAAAAAAGACTAGTGCTTTACCGAAGCACTCCCGAGAGCCTTAATTACTACCGATTATCCAGAAGGATGTTCTATGTGCAAGACTCACGCATTATAGGCGCAGATCCCACATTCGTTGTCATAAGTGAAGCTATCTGAGCCACAGACTGGTTTCAGCATCCTGGGGCATGCCACTAAGACGTGACCATCGTTTTCAGATCTTGGGTACCTGTGACAATCAATCTATAAAAATAGCAGAAACAGAGAACAAAATACAATTGACATTTCCAACACAAAGATACAATACTCCTACATAGTCTGCTTACTCTCCTTCAGACTTCTGGGACAAAACACGTATCAAATCAATACCACTAACAAAAGTTGAGGTCAGGGCCAGTTCTGTGGGAGATCTCTCCTGCCGGAAAAAAAGTGTCGTAGCAAGAAGGGCTGTGATATGGTTTTTGTGAGATCCTTCACAATATTCAGTTGGAGCTATCCGGGTGGCAGGATCCAACCTTCAGTCAATGCAATATTTTCGTTTAATTCCAAATTACAGAGGCTAGAAGTCTAAATTAGAAAAGCACAGGGACATGACACCTATATCAGAAAATAAAACCTCTCATCTTTGATTATCATCAGATTTTAATTCCCTTTGGGTTTTGCAGACCAGCTGTGCACATTCCATTTTCCTTTGGTGTCATGGTTGAACTGTCCCCTTTTACATCCAGCTGAAGTCTTCCACGGACTTTGGCTTACCGTAATATACTGCTGCTCACATTCTCCATCATGTGCCTTCCCTACACTGGCCCTGTGTTCCCTGGAAGAAAGCAGATCTGTATCAGGCATCGCAGAGAGCAGCATCACTTCAAGGCTGATGGTACCAGCACCCAGTTGCTAACTCAGATGCTCCTCTGCCCAGTCCATCTTTGGGGGATGAAACTGCCACCCCTATCTTGAGATCCATGCCCTGCAGGTTCTGCTGGGTTTCCAGCAATACTCACTCGTTGTGGAGGCAGATCTCACATTCATTGCTGTATGTTCTGCCATCGGTGCCACAGACTGGCTGCAAGTTCCTCGGGCAACCTACAGTGATCGACCCATCCTTGCGAACAACACCGGGATACTGGCTGCAATTAATCTGTGACAACAGCCCATAATCAGCCCCAAAGTGGGCTCCCACGTGGAAAGAAACCCCCATACAGCCTCCCACCACCATGGCCTCAGTGCCTTCAGCTCCTGCCAGGAGGTTTTAATTCCCTTTGGTCTTTGCAGACCAGCTGTGCACATTCCATTTTCCTTTGGTGTCGTGGCTGAACTATTCCCTTTTACCTCCAGCTGAAGTCTTCCACGGACTTTGGCTTACCGAAACATGCTGCCGCTCACATTCTCCATCATGTGCCTTCTCTACACTGGCCCTGTGTTCCCTGGAAGAAAGCAGATCTGTATCAGGGATCACAGAGAGCAGCATCACTTCAAGGCTGATGGTACCAGCACCCAGTTGCTAACTCAGATGCTCCTCTGCCCAGTCCATCTTTGGGGGATGAAACTGCCACCCCTATCTTGAGATCCATGCCCTGCAGGTTCTGCTGGGTTTCCAGCAATACTCACTCGTTGTGGAGGCAGATCTCACACTCATTGCTGTATGTTCTGCCATCGGTGCCACAGACTGGCTGCAAGTTCCTCGGGCAACCTACAGTGATCGACCCATCCTTGCGAACGACACCGGGATACTGGCTGCAATCAATCTGTGACAACAGCACAGAATCAGCTCCAAAGTTGGCTCTCACATGGAAAGAAACCCCCATGCAGCCTCCCACCACCATGGCCTCAGTGCCTTCAGCTCGTGCCAGGAGGTAAATTAGAGGTATTATTTTGAATCTGCTCAGGCAGCAAGCACTAAATCTTCTGTACAGAAGTTTCCAATCGTGCTTCCCTGCTGTGGTCCGGGGGAGGCAGGGCACGGAGGAAGGATTGCTGTGGGTGAGACAGTGCCTAATGAAGGCAGGCAGTAATTGGGAGCCTGGCTGCACACCAGAGCCCCTCAACTCAAAATCTGATCATTTCCAATCATGCTGCAGTCTCTAGTGAGTTATAGGAGTTTTGTAACTGTGTGGGAAGAACCTGCAGATGAAACCATTGCACAGACACTGCTGTTTTCCTCTCTATGATAGAGGTATAGAAAATCTATGTAAAGAACACAGTTCTTTGGCTCTTTCCATACAGAAAAATATATCAAAACTGCAGTCTTTGATCCTTTCAAGCATATCATCTTAAAACAGTATTCCTCATGAGGAGATAACCTACTGCCTTTGCCTTGGAGAAACTCAATTATGGCTAAGAGTTAATATAATAGGATCATATAATTAATCTGGCTTTCTTAATTTTATTTCATGAACTGATAATGTAAAAAATAGGGGATCTTTTACTTTCTCCTAAAACTCAAAATATCATTCACTCACACACTGGCAAATATTTGAACAGCCAAACCTTTCATTGGATTAATCCACTTGGTCATCAGGTAATTACATACTGTTTCTACCTTACCAGAAATCTGGAACACAACAGAATAGATAGATCAGTAGCTCACCTTACTTCCAAAAGCAATACCTGAAAGAAAGATGGAGACAGCAAAGAAAAACTAAATTGATATGCAGAGGTGAGATATGTAAAAGTTTTCATGAAATTGTTAAATTCAGTGACTGTTGTTAAATAGTTCCCTGGGTTTAGGAAAACATACTTTTTACAGTGTGCCAGTAAACAGTCACAGGATGTATTAAAATTCACTAAATAAAGTTTCAGTGCACTTCAAGGGAAAAATAAAATGGGAGAGGGCACATATGTTAATCATTCCCTAAGATGTTACAGGGAGCAATACGGGTACTTTCAGCTCAGTATTCTTGGATTTTAGCCCTTTCTAAGAGACTTTATATTTGACTTCCAAAAGTTTGAAAAAGCGTTGTTAAAACAACTGTCAGCCACTGGCATTGTCCATCTCCAAACACACCCATGTGCAAGCTCCTGCCCTGCCCTAGGACTGGTCCTTTTGTAATTTGCACCTACAAACCAAGAAGATGAAAACAGTCACCTGTATGAGGTTTGCTGAAACCTCAGTCTTGAAGTCTAATTTTTTGCTAATCTCTCTCAGGAAGAATATTTTCATAGTACAAGACCCAAATACTTTTACTGAAATGAAAACTCAGCTCTAATTCAGCTAGAGCAATCTCTGAAATGTCCCAGGATATACTTACCTAAGCAGCACAAAAGGGTTAGAACTGCCTTCACAAAAACCCCCGTTATCTTCATGGCAAACAGAGGTACTGGTCCAATACAGTCTGCTGGCTCTTTGTGCGGGAGAGGAAGATTGCAGGTAGGAGCAGGAATATATAGTATCCCACAAGATCAAGTGGTCCCACCTTATTAGGTAATGTTCTAAGCCCATCTTCCACATTCAAAGCCAAAAAATATTTACCTAGCTATAGATTTTTCAGCTAATGATTCACACAGGCATGTATGCCAGGAAGGAGAGCATGCCAAGAGCCTTCCCCTCCCAGATGGAGATCCCCAGCCCTGGGCTGCCCCTTGCATGGCTGCAGCACATTGCAGGCTCATATCTACCCTGCACCTGGGTAAATGCAATTTGATCATTCTCCTCCTCCAGAGTTTTCAACTGAGCTGCCAGCTGATAGTGGAAACGCTTATTATTTAACTTTAGAGCACGGCTTTGTACTCTTCACCACTGTATTTCATCCCAGCTTGAGCCCAGGCAATTTCAGCCCAGAAGGTCACCCTGGGCTCTGCAAGAGAAATCCTGCCCTTCTGTCTTAAAAAAACTCAGCAGGGCTCTGCTCCATGTGCTAACTTTTTCTACGCTACCGCAAGGAGCAAAAATATTAATTTGGTCCTAGAATCCATCTTTTTGGCCGCACACTTCCGTGGAACCCTCTGCTTATCTGCTACCACCTCCTCCACAGTCATTTCCTGACCCACCTCGCCAAGCCCAAGTGATACCATCCCACAGGGCAGCAGGCCAAATGTACTGGATGTACTGTATTTCCTTTATCTAGGAAGTCAGCCAACTTTGCAAAGATTGATATTAGCCCATGCATGGTTTCCTTCCTGAAAAATTCACTGTGTACATTATCCCTTTACAACTTTAGTTTTTTCCATGTCTCTCCTGAAGGTTTGCCCACTATTAAGGTAACAGATCTTGGATTGGTCCCAAATAGGTTTTTTGTTCTTTATTTAAAGAGATTTTGGTAATTCTTTGGACTGGTCTCAATCCCAGTCTCCTCAGTTAGGATCCTAAGTTCTCCATATTTCTCACTAACTTTTAATCTTTAAAATTGGTAATCAAAGTCCTTGCTTGCAGATCTATTTTTTACATAATTTAAACAGAGTGAGCTCGTGTTGAATCATCCCAGTTTCATTTTCTAAGAGAAGGGCATCTCCAATATATTTTTCACTTGAAAAACATATTCACAATAACACAGTTTGGGGGATTACCTAATAGAAAATTCTATTTCCTTTTATATCCAGGAGCTCTGCTAATATTAGTAGTATACAGCATGTACCTGCAAAGCTAAAGTCTCTCCAAACAGCAGCATTTCCAGCTACATTAATGTCTAGTCATATTAAAGAGATCTTTATTCATATACCTTGTTTTCATTCCTTCTCCCAGTATTCTGCCCCAATGTCTCCTGCCTGCCCAGTCCCTTATTTCAGTCCCACAAAGCGTGAAGGACTCCAGGGCTTTGGACCAATACAGGGCTCAGCTACAAGGACCTCCGCTCATCCTGATTACAATATCCATCTCTCAGGGCTTATTCCATCCAAGGTTATTATCAATTAACGCGTCCTGGCAGGGAAGAATGTATCTTGACAACTTAATTGCTAAACTCTGTAAAAGTTGTCATGGTCAAACAAATGTCCACAGAGATGACACCCAAACCTTATTGGAAAGGATATGTTATTGGCAAACCAAATCTGCATTTAAAATAGATTGACACAGCATGTTTTGTCAAGATCAAAGTAATTCTCTTCAAACTAAATTATTAAATTTGGGGAGCAGTTTGCAATAGGAGACAGATTAAAGGGACAGAAGGGTAAACACCTGTCAAGGATCTACAGAAAGAATTCATTCTAGAAAACATCACCAAAGCTGTAGCATGTGTCTGCTGCCCCCCACATCAGCCAAGGCACATAGTGCTCCACCCTGGGCTCCTGCTGTGTGCACAGGGAAGATCCACACTGCAACCCTACAAGCAAGCTGCCTGCTTCACAGAGCAATTCAGCAAAGCATTTTCCACCAGCTGTTTATCTGTCATGACAGAGGCTTTCAGGACCAGAGCATAAGGTGCAGCAGATCCGACCTAGGCTGGACAAGGACCTGCAGGACAGGGAGAACTCTTGTTGTCCCCATGTGTTTACATCCTTGTGTTTGTGCAACTCCCACTTGCAGTTACGCTGTTTTGATGTCTACCTGTTTGCTTTCCCTTTGCCAGGCATGCTAGCAGAGGATCTGCAAAGCTCACTGGGCCAAGCAGCCCTGGGACATGAGTGCTCTGCTCCTTTCTTCTGCTGAGACCTTCAATGTAAGGGATCTGGATTTGCAAGTAATTGCATTTACATCTTACTATTTTCAGTGAGTAACTTGAATGGAGTTGTTCGTATCTTTGTGTAGGGGAAAGTATTGAAAGTTCTTGTGTTGCTGGCCTGGAGGGAGATCTAGGCAACCAGAGGGCTCCTGCAGCAGACTAGAACAGGGAGATCCCAAGGAAATGGCCCGGACAACAGTGCCCTGTAGCAGGGAGGACCTTACAGGAAAAGATAGATGCACTAACAGATGCCAAACAGGAGTCCTAAAGAGATGAAAGAGAGAGACCCATCATAAAACCAGTTGGGGCACAAAGCAGAAGTTGTGATAATAAAGGAAAACAATGCTGACAGCCCAGGTCTCCATACACAGCAGTTGCTTTGTGGAATTGGGTGTCACAAGGACGTAGGGAGAGCTAGGAAAGAGGTCTCTGCAGAAGAAGCAGAGGGAATTCACTGCAGAAATGTCATCAGGCTCTCCATGCTACAACTCACTCAGTTCTAGAAGAAGCAAATGCCCCTAAACTGCAGAATTTCTGGCACTGTCTGCAGTGACAGACTGCAAAAGCTCCCCTGGCTGGAGCACACTGTGCTGCCATGTGTGGGCTCTCCCTCCGTGGTAGCTGTAAGACCAACAGGGAGATGGTGGGCAGAGCTACCAGACTGTAAATGGACAGGCTGCAGAGGATTGAGAAACATCATGGTGTGTTCAAGGTCTGCTGAGGCACCTGCCAGAGTCAACAGTCCTCACTGCATACCAAGAGCCGCATTTGCACACCACAAAGAATTGCATAAGCCCCTGACACCTTTTATTGAAAAAACCCATTGACTCAAGGTCCCTGCAGAGCGTAGTTTCTCTCAAAACCCAACCACATTGAGAGGCCTGAAGACCAAATCTGTCAATTCTTACTGTCCGTTCCGCAAAACCTCAGAAACTGCTGTGAGCCACACTGGCTGTGTGGCTATTGGCAAGAGACATCCTTAATAAAGTGTAATTTACAGCAAACTGAAGAATCCCTAGAGTGCTGGTACCATTCCAGTTTCATAAAGTACTGTTTTGGCCTCGTTACTGTGTTAGAGGGCAACGCAAATGATAACCAAGTGCAAACATAAGAGAAAGAGCAATAAATCCCCAATAACTCTTGAGCCTTTGCCTCCTTCTGTCCAGAAACTTGCAGAAATAGTTTGTGGCATCACTTACACGAAGTCCTGCTGGAGCTCTGCCACACGCCGCACTGCTCAGGAGAGACATTGTTGGTGAGTCCTTGGAGTGATCTGCAAAAGGGGGTTGAAAGCAAGAAAGGACTGACCAGGTAGGCTGCGGAGAGTAGAAAGGAGTTAGCATGGCTACCTCTGGAAGGGCTGCTAACAACAGCACAGGCAGTTTTAGCAAGTCACTGTCCCGCATCTTCTCAGCAGGCGGTTTTGGAACCTGATTAACGATCCCTTATCACCAGCTGTGATTTTTGTGGATGATAATTTCTGCTGGCAGCAGGAGGAATTCAGAAAGTGCTCAAATACTGACAGAAGAGGCTACTGGGGCACCGTCTTCATCAGCTTTTGGAGCACAGTTAATGCAGGTTTTACAGGTGATTATTTCAAAACCTAAATACTTGAAATCACTACAAACCATAACAGCTTTCAAGTGCACTGATTTTCATTTGCAAGAATTTATTTCAAGCCACAAATTGTGCACTGCTTTTATGAAATCATGTAGATGTTCCTGCACGGGATTTTTTCTGGAATCAGTGAGCAGACATCATCAAAGAACATTTTTACTGTCGGACACCCATCATTCTCAGGCTGCATAAATAACATTCAAGAATTTACTTGTTTCATCACATCTCAAAGGCAGACAAAATTTCCATCCCTCGAACAGCTAACCAGCCTTGAACTGGTGACTTTCACCCTCCACGACTGTATTTGATGGGGAGTTTTTCCACATAGAAAAATGTAGCAATGATTTATTTCTAAATCATAGTGTTTGCTCCCCTCAAAAATCAGCATACAAAATATTAAGCTTATGTCAGTCTGCTGATAATAAAACCAGATTTTATTATTACCAGAAGAAATAAAATCTGATTTATGTGTAAGCATTTTGAGAGTTTAAAATCAATTCTCATTAACTGCAGTAATAAAAAAGGATTTGATAACTTAATTTGAAAAAAAAAAATCCATGTCTTTAGTAGGAGTGAAGTTAATTGCTATCAAATAAAATCCTGCCAAAATCTGAAAGAAAGTCACTCCAGCCTTATCTGCAACGTAAAGTGTTTACATATCAGGTCCCATCTAAAATGGACTCAAACATGCTGCGTGTTCACTCAAGGTCTTCTAGAAATGACCTGCAATAAAGTTTATACAAATAAAGAACATATTTGCTTTAAGTAACGGCTATAAAAGCAAGTACGGGAAGTGCATGCAAACTGCCAGCAGATTTCTGTTAACTTGCCATCACAGAACTTGTTTTGTAAATCCTGCCCCACTTCTGGAGGTGCTGCCCCCAGCCAGCTAGAGGAGCCTTCAGTCCAAAGATCTGGCTTAATCTCAAAGCAGTCTCATACTATAAATGAATTAGAACTGTCTGTAAATCAAGTTACTTCTCAAAGCAACAATACTTTTCCTTAAATAGCTTAAGCGATTCGATGCCACGGAACTTCTCACCTCATCTTCCTGCATAGTACCATCACCCTGCAGGAAGAACTCTTCCCTGCAGGAGGTGACTCCCAAGATGGGCAGTGGCTGAGCCCTTGTGCCCATAGAGCCTTGTTGGGGAAGGAAATTCAATCCAAGGCAGAAGGAAGAGCCAAAAGCACATGGTCATGGTCCATGGGCCACCTGGATGGCTGAGCTTTCTGCTTGGCCAGCACCGCCTCAAATGCCATCAGTGCTTCTGCCCTCTCAGAGCAAGAAATGCTGCTGGCCAAATTCACACCTCTAGCATGCCAAAGACCATCCCAGCTGTGGCCTCAACTCCAGCTTTTAGGGGCCAGGGCTCAGCACATCCTCTAACATGATCCACCAAGGTGTACCTGCTTCCCACAGCTGCTCACAGTGGTCTGGATTTCCTGATGTCTCAGAGGAATCAGCTGGCAGAGGACACTTACTGCAACAGTTAAGCTGCCAGCTCAATAGATGAAGTGCTTTAAAAACCAATTTTCTTCTGTGGGTTTCCAAATGCAAACCAATTAAATTTCAAAACAACCCTCTGAAGTAGTTAAGTATCTTTTAATGTCCATTTTACAGGCAAGACAATAAGGGCTGAAAGGGTGGTGAAGTGATTGACCCAAGACCCCATAACAAGGCAGAGAGAGCCTGACCCTCGGTCCCTCCTGACAAAACCCCAGACCATGCTTTTCCTCTTTGGGTCTAACAACTTCACTGGGTGTTCACAGCTGGTGCACCCCAGGGGCCTCTTGTGCTTGCTTGTTGCCTAAGGAGCACGTAGTGAGAAACACCAGAGTGGGGATACGCGTCCATCTCGTGAAGCTTAGTGAAGAAAAGTGACATGGAGCTGCTGAGTTATCTTTATTGTAAAAGCACATTAAGACACAGCAAGGCAGCACAGACTGCAATGGCACGCATGGGGGTAGACCTGGGAAGACACTGCTGGGTCCCCACAGCCCTTCACCCTCCACCTGAGCAAGGACGGCCCCGTTCACTGCAGAAGGAGATGAAGGCAGCTCTGGCAGTCCTGAAGACTCAGCAGCTCTCTTGATGCTCAACATCAATTCTTCCTTTTCTTGCCCTAGGGAAACAGAGGAAAACAGTTTGTTGCTGTAGTCCCAAAGAAGGCAAAGGGACCTGAAAGACCACAAAGTATATCTCAAAGCTGTGATATTCCTGCCCTTACAAAGTGCAACCTTCAGAGGACAGGCTGGCCAAGAGGGGTAAATCGCTGCCCCTCTCCATACCTTTGGTCACAGCTAGTCCCCAGTGTTTGCTAGCAGTCTGAACTCCATTAGTTCTGGAAAGAAAGAACAAAAATTAAGACCATCCCCAAGCATGACCACAGCCATGTGACACCTGCAGAGCATCAGTATCTGTGTGAGAGCCCCTCCAGCCAGCTTAGCGACCACACAAAACTACTGCAGCAGAGCAGATTGGGTTGCAGCCAGCCTAGGAAAACAAGAACAATTTCAGCCTGAAGCCAGGTGCTTTCCATATCTACTACCTAACTGGGAAAGATCCTGTTTTTCTCTCTCTTCATTCTACTACCTTAAAAAGAAACATGACAAAATAGAGCACTGTAGGAAAACTAGACTTGTCCATCACATACCTGGGAGTTATCTGTTAAGAAATGGATTTTAAAAAGGAGAAACTGGATATACCTGTGATTTCCTGACCTACTGGTGACTATTGCATCAATGAGTCATGGAAAAACCTTTGAACAAATAAAGGAACTGCAAGATAAACACCACTAAAAGTGAAATATACTGGAAATACCCACAATTAATTCACTCATATGACATAGCACTGCACAATCTGGTGGCCAGCTAGCTTACCAAAAAAGATGTGTTATTCCAGGACTCAGACCTATGTTCATGCACAGTAAAGCAGCATGGAATTAAAGGAATTTGATTATGGGACAGACCTCCCTGTACACCGACCAGCCTGGGGCCCCAGGGACAGCGTCTCTCTACATCAAGGTTTTCCACCACAGCAAAGCACAAATACACCCTTCAGTGTTAGATCTCTCTCAAATCCCATTGCTCCCATTCCTTGCTCCAGGCATCCCTTCCTGATGGCAACCTGCTCACCAGACAGGGAGAGTTGCCAGAGACAGCTGGAAATCTGGCAGGAGTTTTCCAGGCAGGATTGGATGCAGACAACAAGCGCGAAGGGATGAAATGACTTGGATACACATTTTGTCAGGCAACCCAGCACGCTCCATGGATAATTTCAAAATACAACTCGAGGAAATATTACACTTTTGGGTAACAATTTCTTATCTTCCTCCAAAGCTTACAGAGGCCTTTGCATTTTCATTCTGCACATTGCAACTGTCTAAAACCATTTCTGATGCTAAAAGCACTGCTGGAGCTGCTTTCCTCTGGATTTTAGTAGAATATACACATATTGATTGTCTGGATCTTCAGTAGGAAAAAGAATTCATTATATTGCAAGTGACCATGAATTTCAGTGCTGAAAATAACATAGCTCTGTATGTTGTTCATAAGTTTCCAGCTGAGAAATAGGGTATTTGATGGATTCAAAAGGTCTTGCAAGGAAATAGGTTCCATAAATTTCCAATCTGATTTATCAGGTGATGTAATATACATAAACAAAGAATAAATCAGTGTGTGGGGGTTAATGTTTGGGGGGGTTGCCCAAGGGAAAAAGCTTATCACTTTCCCTTTTAATTGCATCCAACTCTCCTGGGAATACTTAACACTGCTACAAGCTGTCTGACTTTCAGTAAATGGCATATTTCTGTAATTGCAAATGCTTGAGAGCTGTAGCAGCCTGGTAAAGCACAAAACAGTAAGGAATTCCAGACCAGGCACAGTTTTGCGGGAATCCTTTCTATTTTTCAGTTGCCATGGTACAACCAGCCTCATCTGTCTCGGGTAGTGTGAACACAGACATCAATCGGCTTGTACAGTCCCTGGTCTCACTACACTCCCAGAACATAAGAGTCAGCAGTGGCACTGTCACACTAAAGCTTGAGATATTAAGGCTTCCATTATGATCACAGGCAAAACTTCTTCAACTTTAAACAAAGTTGAGAACACTCGGCTACTTTTGAGAATCTGTTGGTGTCCTGGCACTGAGGAGAAGGCAGAATGGCATGATGCAATGGTATGACAGCTATCCCACAGGAAAGGGCTTCATTGCCTACAAACACATTGATACAAACTCAGATTCAGAAGCCAATGCTCCCATCCAAAACTTTACATAACTTACTTGCCTGGCTGGTTCAATATTTTGATTCTCTCCAGGTTTGGAGAGTGAGAACAAATCTCAGCATTCCCTTGGGAATGAATATTCAGTTTCTAAGAATTCATGTAAATATGGAAGACAGACCCCCCCTTGCCTGTTACAGGGCATCCTGCACACTCAAGAGACCCATACACCAACCCTGGCTGCAAAACAGTGCTGGCAACTGCCAAGCTGCTACTGGTGGAAAGAAAGCACAACTAAGAAATATTTAGCTCAGCTGCTATATGGGATCACACAAGATGTCAAGATTCAAGACCTTTCCCAAAAGCATGACACATGGTGAGTAATTTTCATTTCCCAACCATCTCTCTGGATGTTATTTGGAAATTATTTCTTTAAGCTTGACACAGTTCTGCGCTTTCTGGCCTCACCAAAATCCCTGGAAGAAAGCCAGGTGCTTTCCCAGATATGTCACTCCTACCCCACAACCTAGGTAAAACATGGAGACAATGTCCAGAGGTCATATATTAAATCCAAGTCTAAACCTGTATTTAAACATCTGGACCATGAGCACTCCACTCCTGGGGCTTTAATGATCCCATCACAGATGTGGAGGCCAGGCTGGGTCCCCAACACACATTAGAGTGAGAAACAGGATGCCACACGCAGCCAAGAGGCAATTCAGGTGACAGTTCTCTCTAGCTCTCAGCAACATCCCACCCCAGGCTGAGGGGGAAATTAAAGATGACATCAGGGGTTCCGACACCCCTCTTCTCTCCCAGCCTGCGGTACCACTGAGCCCTTCCAACCTGCAGGACTCCCTGTGTTGACCCTAACAGTACCAGAACAAGGCTGCACCACATGGCTGAAGAGCAGCCAAAGGGTCAAGGTGTTGACCTCCAGCTCTTGCTGAAGAGGACAGCCGGGCAACTAGTGACTGACTGCCAACTACTTCTCATTTTTCACTCTCTATTGTCATCAGGCACCCACAGCTGAGGTGGTGCCAACAGGGGAGTTTCACAAGGGGAAAGCAAAGGATTGATATTTCTGCAGCCCAGCCGTGACATGCCGCTTACCACTTCGGGGGCAGGCTTTCGGCATTCACCTCGATAGTTTATCGTGATGTAGCTTGAAGCTCTCCTGCAAAGGGAGGACAAGACATCGCTTATTATTCATTTGCAATGCCACAGCTCTCGGCCATCGGCATGACAGTCCTCTGTGGACTCCTTAATATTTTGATGCTACTTCGAATATGATGGCATTTATTACTCCCCAAACAATCTTATGATCAGGCAGAATGAGAATAGGGGACTCTGGAAACTTGTGTATCTTAATTAGCTGTCATCAGATTAATCTCAGGCATTTTGATCTCTGTTTGCTTAACAGCAAGGCACCAAGGACACACTTGATAGTGAGTCATGATATATCAAAACAAACACTGTGCTGCAAAAGACACTCGGGAATGGTGGATGGCCCTGTATTACTGAAATCTCTCCGCCTACTCACATGGCAGCTGAACACAAGTCACATTCATTTTTGTACGTTTTCCCATCAGTGCCACAGACTGGTTCTGAGGATTTGCTGCAGAAAATCCTTCCACCCTTTACCCCGTGCAGAATTCGATCACAGTCCAGCTGAAGAGAGAAAAAAATCACATTTGGTGCGGGTTCACTTGGAAGACTCTCCTTTATGTGACTTAAAAGAGCTTACAAACCAAGTCTGGCCACAAGGCCCCTCTGCCCTGCAGCACATCCGCCACATCTCCAGCAAGGCCAGGCTTGTAAAGAGAGTGTCTCTCTTGCTGGACCGGCCAGCCAAGATACTGGGGATA
The DNA here is from genome assembly GCF_032191515.1 of Phaenicophaeus curvirostris. Taxonomy (NCBI): domain Eukaryota; kingdom Metazoa; phylum Chordata; class Aves; order Cuculiformes; family Cuculidae; genus Phaenicophaeus; species Phaenicophaeus curvirostris. Next base: position 8,921,631 of record NC_091406.1, read on the forward strand.
GAGCCCTCTGCCCCATTGCCAGACATAGACCTACTCGTCTGATTCACCTTGAAACCTTGGTCCAGGGCAGGTTAATTTCTCTCTCTGGGGATCCACAAGATGATGAAAACTTCTGCTACCTGTCCTTTGTCCTCCTTATCAGGGCTTTGATATCGTTTCATTTCCAAGAATGAAGATGAAACTCATTGGTCAAAATGAAGGAAAAACCTGTATAGCAGCTCCCACTGCCCCGGGGTGGTGAGACACAAAGCACAAATTCTGACATCCACTGAGTTCAGAGACACAAGAACATATGAGCATTCATGACTAATTAAGGGTGCCCTCCTGTTTCCTCTCAAGCATGACAATAAGGACATTTAGACATAGCTTTCCGTACAAACTACACGTGACACAAGCAGGAAAATCTTTCAGCACAAAGAACGGCCTTTGAGGACCCCAAACAACTCTCGAACTTATGTCTCCACCCTGCAAGCACACCAGGGCAGGTAATTGCAGTCAGAGCACGTGTCAGACACCAGAGGTCAGAGACAGCCAAGCCTGTTCCCTGGCGCGCACACACACATAGCCCCTTCCTCAGCCTGGCCACCCACCTCGGCTCCAGGTATTGGGGCGGGGGGGGGGGGGGGGAGGGAAGGGGGAAAAAAAAAAAAAAGGAGTTGAAGTGAGACTAATGGGTTCCCATTCCCTTCTCGGATTTCTATAAAACATGTTGCAACGACTGTAAATGGTGCGATCAGGGGAGAGCTGCAGGTGGAAGAGAGAACATTTCACCTCCTGTCCCACCTCGAGATGCACCATGTAGCACAAACTGATAGTTTATCATCAGCACCGTTGGGTGGGAAGCACCACAGGGAAGGAAGGTTTCATGCCAGGTGGCACAGAGGGGGGTTGTTGATATTGAGGTGCTGGGATAGGACCTGCTACTTAAACGTCACTTGCTAATTTCATTAATGTGCTGCTTCCTCTCTCATCTGGGTAAGTACCAATGACGTGAAGCAGACAACGCTGACCTTTGCAATTCACTGCTAGGTGCCTTCCTACACACTAGACGTTGCTGCCTGTGGTGTGACCCGCGTGCCTGCCCAGGGCAGGCAGCCACCCCACATAATGCAGGTCCCAGCAGCCACCAGCAATGCTCCGGTGGCAAAACTCACAGGTGGCCCTGGAAAGAGGAGAGGAACAGATCTGCTCTCTGAATCACCTCTTGTCAGTCAGGATCATCAGCATACACTCCTCCTCTGGTGCTATCAGGAAATACCACTAAAGCCCTGAAGCAGACTGGCGTTATTATGCCTAATGCATCAAAATTGCTGACCTGAACAACCTACTGGGTTTTTTTTTCCACTCGAATATCCCTTTAGTAGTTAGTGACAGAGGCTTCACAGTGAGTTAAATCCAGTTATAGTAACATCCCTCCAACCTCATAAAAACACATTTCCTATTCCTTCCATATTTAAATTACTCCATGCAAATGCTGAAGGGATTAAAACATCAGGTCATTTTTTTAATCATCCTAGCTCTTGACAACACCCTGTGACAGCGAGATCCACAGTTTACTCACCCTTTTTATAGTAAGGTATTTTATCTTATTAGTTTCATATTTTCCACTATTAGCTTTTATTGCATTTTCTTTGCATGGAGCAAAGGGAGAGCGGACATCCCCATCTTCCTCTCATATTATTCCCCACACAGCCACCTATTGCTTAGTGCTTCTCCCTTCAGAGCTTCCTCTCCCTGCCAATCCTGTCCTCATCTCCTGGGTCAGCTCCATCACCCTGTTTTGACCATGGCCCCTGACTCAGCACCTTCTCAACATGTGGGTGGTGGCACTCACCACACTTTAGCTACATGTGAGGCAGGCATCTAGACTGAGCTCAAGACCAGCACCCCTATAGCTGATATACTTCCATGAGGAGCCAACCCTAGAAATAAAACTGGCTTAGGAGGGTCCTATATGGGCACACCCACCCCTCCTCCACTTCCCTCTGCTTCATTGCTGAGGATACAGGTGCTAGCATCAGGGTACAGATACTTTCACTCATTCAAGTCCTTCCAAGAATATGGAGCCAAATGAGGAGATTTAGAATCACAGCAGGAACAGGAGCAGCTACTAGGAGAGGAGCCAGTGAGGGCTCAGCACCAGCAGAGGAGCACCCCACAGGAGAGGTTCTCATTTCTGCCCATGCAGCTGCCATCCAAGATGCAGAAGGTGGGTTTACCAGCTGGTAGATGTCAGTGTCTCTGCTCTGCGTCTCACGGCCACGTGCCGGGTTACGGTTCCTGCCACTCTGAGCTGCATTTCCTTGTGGGCTGGCAGGGAGAGAGAGCAGAGGGGCAGCTCATCACACCTCCCCTCCAGAACAGGGAGAGCATGGTGCAAACCCAACCTCCCCTCAGACCCTCCCCAGCCCTCTGGGAGCCACTTGCACTATGGCAATCACCCAGCTGCCAGGGCAGGAGAAGGTGAGAAGTCCTCCAGCTATACTGACATGGAGGGACAGCCAAAAGCAGGACAAACCTTGCCCTGAGTGCAGCCCAAGTGCATCAACCACTCTGAGGCTCTGCACCCCTGTGTTTGCTGGCACTTCTGGAGGAGTTGGGAGATGAAGAGGCTGCACCAGGCAAAACCAAGAAATTCAGAGTGCCCCAGCAAAGGCTCTGAAAAAGCAGCATATGAGTCGTGCTCAGATCCAGCAGCCATAAACCAAACAGGAGTGCGTGACCAGTGCCAAGAAAACACGTGTGCCACAAACTGCCTCCAAACTAGTGTTCAGTTCTCCATCCCAGACAGTGCCATTTGTGTGCTACTGAACCGTTCCCACTCCAATTAACCTCCTAACCACCCCTAGGAAAAAAAAATCCAGGTAGGAGGGGGCAGAAACCAGTGTCAGGGCTTTTGGGGTGGTCAGGGGAACAGACTTCCATCCCAGGTGCTCCTGTACTCACCCTCTGTTTGATGAGAAGGGACGTCTCTCATTCACATCCCGCTGTGACCCTGAACCACCACAGCTCTTCTACAATGGAAGCAGGATCACAGTCAACAATAAAGCATAGAAAAAAAATTTCTACAGAGAAGAAGCAAAGCTATAGTAGCTCCTGTCCTCCCCTATCCTTTTCCCAGACCCAGAGAACTGTGGGTCTGTTCCTAGAGAAGCAGATTTGGTGTTTGCTCCATACCTACCCCAGTGACTATAATACCCACTAAATGTTATTTTCTAAAGGCTGACAGAATTATGAGGAGTCTGAACTTGTCTTTATTTCATATACAGCATCACACCACCAGGAAAGTGAGAGGGGGCTGTTCTGTGAGGTGCAAATAGGACCACTTTGTATGCTCACACACAGGTCCACCTGATAAATGAGTAAGGCTCTACAATACCACCTGCTTCTCTCCCAATGGCTAGCTGACCTCACCACCCCAAGTACCATGGTCACCCCAGGCTGAACACAGACATTCCCTGGTCATTAGGATCCCACAGGCTCTCACCAGCCCCTGTTTCAGAGCTCAAAGGAAGCTCCAAGTTCCACCTCACCTGGTTTGTATTCTTTGAAGTGGGTGGCTTGTTGCGCTGGGAAGTCCCTCCAGACTGACCTCCTCTTTGGGCTTCCTTTTTGCTGGAAGAAGTGGAGGAGAGAAAAAGGGAGTGCTATGACAGTGTGAGTACCACACCAGTACCCAGGGCTGCCCTGTAAGCCAGTATCATGCTGCTAGGCACCACCTCCCCATCCACAGTCCCTGCTCCTGGTGGTCCTGTTCCTAATTCCCACCCCTAATCCTTCTCCCTTCTCCTCACCATTCCCACTGTATGCTACATCCTGGATCCAGGTGGCTGCTTTCATATCAGGGCTGCTTCTGCATATGCTCTATGGGAATAGAGAGAGAGCATCTGGAAGGCAAAGTACATGCATAGGAAACCCCTCAGGAGCTGCCCTTGCCTGACAGCCCCCTGGGAAAGTGGTTGCTCTCTATCAACCTTGCTTCTCCTCCTCTACTCCACACTGCTTCTCTCCCACCTGCCCCTGGACCCTTTGCAGCAAAATAGAAGCAGGAAGAGGGGCGATGGCCAGTGCCCTACTGGTGGACCATCTCTTGGCGGACTGCTGGGATTCGGGACTCTCTCCCAGGCATCACCCAGATGCAGTTCCACAGGCAGAAGCTGTAGTTTCACAGGGGGAGATTGCCCTCTTTGTTGCTGTTGCTCAGAGGAAACTGTACTCACAACTTCTCAGCACACATGAGACATTTGTTGGTGTGCTGCTTGCCAGAGGAATCCCGAACAGGGTCATTCTCCCTCGTGCATGACAGTCGTCCAACAGCTTCAAACTGGGGGCGATACTCACTGCAGTCGTCCTGCAGAAGGAGGGCAGCAGTTAGGGCACTCTGTCCTCCTTGCCTTATTGATCTGATTCTTAGAAACTTGGGGTTTCCTGCGAGGAAAGCATTGAACCATCACAAAGGCATCATAGGAGAGCTTGGGTGTGGGCAAGAAGAGGGTGTGCAGTACCAGCCACTTAATATATAAACAGAGAAGTGAGTCAGAAAAATTATGGGCACTTCTGCCTGCACAGCACGTGTTGGGAGTTTTCTAGTATGGTCCAACTAATTATTATTCTCCTTGTTGGGCTATCCAAAGCATGCCAGTGATGTGACCAATAGAGTAATGAAGTCCCTCCCACTTCTCTCAACATCCTTAATACACAGCTAAAGCCCTTTCTTAAATCGTAGCTCAGATAATAATTTCATTTACAAAGCGAGTAGTACCCCCAAAACCAACCACTGGGACATGTCAATCAAGAAGCAGAAGTTAAAACATAAAAGCACAATGCAAATATACTTAATAGTCCCTGATCGGTGGAAGGTTGTTTGGAAAGTGGATGATTAATTTGTTCCCTGTTCAAAATCGCTGTACAGAAACCACGTTAATTTGCCCGTTATATAACATGGATGTAAACATTCAATCCTTCTAATTTCACTGTTTCAGATACTTCAATAGGTGATTCCAAACAGCAAGTACAAAGGATAACTACCTGGATCCTACTTACCCTTTATTTTTTACAAATAGATTTTAACATTTGCAGTTTGGGGCCCATTTTGTCCATAGAAGAGTTCTGGCTAGCTTGCATTGAGGTTCTTAGGAGGTCACTGGTCTCATCCTTTGCTTCATTCAGAAATTTCCAGTATCTCATCCTTTTTGCCACAGGAGGATTTTCCCAGCACTGTGTCCTGCACCCCACCCAGGGCACCTCAGCCCCAGCTCCTTAGCTTAGCTACGGGACAAAACACTCTGAGTACAAGGCCCCACACTCCCCCTAGAGCCAAACTAGCCACAGTCAGGAGATATGATCTAGCACGGGAGAAGCCTGGACCAGCTGTAGCCAGCAGCCTTGTTGCATTGTTCCCATCAGAAATAAATTTCATGCCCCACTTCAGAGAAGAGCCTCATTGCCTATCCCCAGCACATGCTCATCCTTCTGTGCAATTCAGGCAACACTTGCCCTCCCCAGCAAGCTCAGAAAAGCTCTCCCGGCCCCTCTGTGCCCCAATCTTCTGCCTCTGAAGCAGATCCACATTCCCCTAATAGTCTCTCTCAAACCATCTCCCTTTGAACTAGCATTTCTAGAGCTCTGTTAACTTCCCGACCTCTGCTGCAAAAACCTTGCTGAGTACATCCGAGACTTATATTTGCCTTTTTCATGCCCTGTCGCATCCCTGACCCACTAATAAATGCAGGGCTTTCTTATCCTTTGTCACTTCCAACTGACAAGCAGGAATTCTTGTTAATCACTGACTGTGTGATCTTGCACTGTTATTACATTTTATCTTGTTTCTATTACTCCAGGCCTCAGCACTATCCAATTAGTTCTGAGTGATCTGCTGATCCTCCTCCACTGATACTGCCTCCCAGCTTTGCCACCAGCAAATTTCACTTATGCTTACTTTTTTTTTTTTTTGAGGCAAAATCATTAGGAAAAAAAGCACTGAAACAGGATTATCTCCAAAACCAAGGCTTAAGGGGACCACACCAGTTCCTGCCATGGCAGAAATCAAAAAATAAGAGTTGGAAAGAGAATTCCTTTCCCCCTTAGAGCTGCTTTTGCCAGGAAAGCATCAGGGCAGAGTGGCTGCAGAGTGGGAGAGTAAAGGTGATGAATGGCAGCACCATGAGAACAAGGTTTCCAACAAGAAAAGCTAAAACTAAGCAACAGGCCCACGGAGATAGCATAGAGCTGAGCTCTCCTCCCAGAATACTCAACGTGAGAAGGATATGGAACTGTTGGAACAGGTCCAGAGAAGGGCTACAAAGATGATCAGAGGGCTGGAGCACTTCCCATACGAGGACAGGTTGAGAGAGTTGGGGTTGTTCAGCCTGAAGAAGAGAAGACTCCGAGGAGATCTTACAGTGACCTTCCAGCACCTGAAAGGGTCCTACAAGAAAGCTGGAGAGGGACTATTCATAAAGGCTTATGGTGACAGAACGAGGGGGAACGGGTATAAACTGGAGAGGGACAGATTTAGACTAGATATTAGGAAGAATTTCTTCACCATGAGAGTGGTGAGACACTGGCCCAGGTTGCCCAGGGAAGTTGTGGCTGCCCCATCCCTGGGGGTGTTCAAGGCCAGGTTGGATGGGGCCTTGGGCAGCCTGATCCGGTGGGAGGTGTCCCTGCCCATGGCAGGGGGGTTGGAACTAGATGATCTCTAAGGTCTCTTCCAACCCTAACTATTCTATGATTCTAATACAATGATCTCTTGAGCTCATCGGAGCTCAGATTTAGAGCTTTTCAGCTAGATTTTCCCTTTTAACCTAATTACCACCCTCAGCAGCACTGGCTTCTCCACCCTTGAGCCAGGCTTCAGGACAGTGTAGCATACGTGATTTCCTATTCTGATAAGATTTGTCTGTCCCTAGGCCAGCAGGACCGTTACGTTCAAGCATAAGCTGTTTGCTTGGGGGATCCAAGAGAATGAACAAAAAATATGGAGGGAAAGAAGAGTGAATCTTAAAATTAAATTAGTAGAGACAGAGCAACTGAGTAGAATAAAGTTGCCTTTTCTCTATCTTGGGTGAAAATCCAATGAAGTTTCATATTGACCTGCTAATACATTAATCTCACCTCTTTGTTTCTTTGTTGGTTTTTAGAGAACTTCTGCCCATTCTCCCTTTTGCTGGAAGAGAAGCAAGATGAGAAAGTGATTACCACAGTGCTCCAAGGAGTGAGAGGTTTTCCTTGTCACTGGCTGCACAAGGGGGAGCAACCCCGATCCCATCCACTGGCATTGGCAGCCAGGTCACTCCAGCAGCCACTTTCTCAGTCTAACAAAAAAGCTTTTTTTAACATCTACTCACAACTTCTCTGCACACATGATGCACTTATTGCTGTGTTGCTTCCCAGAGGAATCCCGGACGGGGTCGTTTTCTCTGGTGCAGGAAAGTTTCCCTTTCTCAAAAAGATCACGAAACTCTCGGCATTCATCCTATGGAAGTATCGAAAACATGGGTTGACACAAATATGCTGACAGAGTGACGCACCTCCCACAAATCTAAGAAGGATTATCCACCCAATGAATTACATTTCAAGCACTATTTTGTTTGATGTATAACTCAGTGGAAATCCATAGTTAGCCTGATGTGTTCTCTTAAGCAATAGCATACAACGTAAGACAAATAAATCAATACGTTTAGATAAGCACACTTGTCTATTGCATCCAGGAAGGTCTTATTTCTATATCTAACACAGAAGATATGCAAGAGCCTGCCCAAAGGACCTAGGTTCTGCTCCAAGTACAAAACAGACAATTTCTTAGTAAATTTTGAATAAGTCAGTTTTCCCAGCAAAAAAGATGAAGCTGCAGGCTTTAAAAAATAGTCCTTCCATACATAATTTGCAGGTATGCTAGAGCAAGAGGTGGACATTTTTACCTTCCATTTAACATGAAGTTATGCATTAATTGAAGAAAAACAGTCTTTCACAAAAGGCTTTTGTAGAAAAACCTGCTTAAGCATTTCAAACTGGTCTCTAATTTTCTCTGAACAGCTTTCCTCTGACTTTTAGTACATGCCAGCAGGTTTGTAGCATAAGAAACATTTGCTACACGTGAAGCCTTTAGAATCCTTTACACAGCACTTCTAAGGTTATCTGCCGTTTAATCTGCATTTTTCCTCCCCTTACACTGTGTAAAGAAGATGGCTTGATAACTTATCCCAGCTCTGCAGGCGGGGAAGCCAAGCCCAGAAAATTACTTGCCAAAAAGCCAGACAGAAAATCTGTGGCTGAACAAAGGAATTCAGTGTAGGTCTCTTCTGAGCTCTGGAAAATTGTCCTTCTGCCTTCAGAACCACGCTTTGGTGTTTAAAAACCATCTCCCTTAGGACAGCTATGCTTTACAATGCCTTTAAATTGCCCAGATACACAAAAGCTAGAAAGCTGCCCTGCTTAACCAGAGGTTAAAAAAAAAAAAAAATCACTGCAACCAACATTATCTGATGGAAACCAATTCACTCTTATCTAGAATAAAAACCCAAGGCTCAAAAAGACAAGTCCCTCTACATAAAGACTTGCTATCTAGAAAAACACCTATGGGTAAAAGAAACCAGCCAGGTGCATCAACAAGATAAACAAGGCACAATTAGAGCCAGCCTGTTCCCACACCCTGCCCTAGTCACAGCTCACATGCACCATCATTGCTATTAATTATTTGTCAGATGCCAATGGTGTGCCTTATAAACAGGCAAATATTCTCCTTAGCCTATACTTTGGCTCAGGCACAGACCAGATGCGTCATGCTGGTAATCCTCCGATTGCCTGGACGGAATCACAAGGATCTTTGCTTTCTTTTATGGTCGTGGATCGCACAAAGCTCCTTCAGATCCTCTTGCTGAGGCAGAGCATATTTTCCCTGCTCCCATTGCAGGGCCCTTCCCCATCAGCCAAGCTGGTGTTTCCCACACCGCAGACAAGGAAATGCACCCAGCAAGTGGGTCAGAGGCAGAAGATGCAACGCCACTGCATCATCCTGCTCCCAGCGTGCTGATAAAACTGGCTTCGGTAGCGATGTTTTACCTCACCTCTCCCATGGAGTTCACATTCCTGTTTGCCTCTCCACCACTCCCTTGTGAGTCTCTTTCCCTGCAAGAAAGGGAGGTGTGAGTGACAGGGCAGCATACAGTCCTCGGACAAACACTCAAAATAGTTAGCGATTAAAGGCCAGTCCTGCCAACCCCACTTCACTATTGTGCAAGGTGGTGGGACAGATAAGCTCTGAGGGCCTTTCACCATCTTTTCTCTCTAACATCCAGGTGTTTCCATCCTATCAAACACCATCCATGGAAAGAAGAAATCCACTTGTTTTCATCCTGGATTTGCTCCTTCACATCCCATGGTGTGTGTCCCCTGCGATGAGTTGGAAAATGCTCCTGGGTTCACAGGTGCGTTGAAGAGCTACAAACTGGTCTGGCTGGCCCAGGACTACAATTTTATACCGCACAATGAAACAGACCCTCCTGAGAGCAGGCTCATCACTACCGGGCAGGACAGCCACAGAAGCTGGTGGGTAATTGATACTCACAGCAGCCTTTGGCACATCAGGCACTTGTTGAGGTCTGTTTTGCCATCTGGACTGCTGACAGGCTCCTTGTTGGTGGGACAGGAAAACTTCCCACTGCGCAAAAGTGACCAAATTTTCATGCACTCATTCTGAAAAGCAGAAGAGGGCAGTCAGCAGAGGCTCCCTCAGAGGCCATCAAGATCAATTTATTCACATTTAAGCCTTTTTAGCTGATCTACATAGTCTTGAGCTGGCTTACACCAGGCCTGGGGCTACCTTATCCCCCTCGCTGAGCACCACACAGGGTACAAGGTCCACCCAGAGCCTTGCTCATGGCTCCTGAGGCAGAAAAGACAATGAGAAAGTTCAAAACCCGTTGCAAGGGCCATTACGTGTGGGAAAAGGAATATATATTTAATTTGCATACAGCTGCAAATTGGTGCCTGCTGCAGGGGAAGACTCTGTGTTAGAAAGTTAGTCAAGAGTGGAAAACATAGTCCTAGAAGTGCAACAGTAATGAATTGACCAGAGTGACTGAAAAGTGATTCACATGCAAGACTGAAGCACAGAAACACAGAATCCTCTTAGGAAGCAGAGTAGTAATACTGTGTAATTCTGCATCAACCAATTGCCTCTTCTGCTTGGTAACGAAAATGCAGACTAGGGAGAATCAATGAACCATTTAGTTATTTTTGGTTACTATGCTTTCCAAAAGGGTCTTTACTAAGGAGACAAACTTGTTTGATTAGAACATGAACAGAACTGACTTCTCAGTCACTGAATCGAATCATTTTATGAAACTCAAAGGACTTGCCTTAATTCTTTTAATTATCAAACTCAGGAATTACCAGAAGCAGGGGGTTCTGCTGGATTAGAAGCAAAATTCTGAAATATCATTAGAAATATAATTCATGCCATTTCTAACCTCATCTTATGAGATTTCCAGCCCAGAGCTGTTGGGAGATGTGCTCAGCATAGCACACCAAACAGACACTGTCAGCTCAAACCATTGCTGTATTAGAGAAGTATTGTCTCTAAATGTAGAGAAATTCACTGCTTTTTCCACCACTGAAAAAGCATTATTATATCTAACTATAGTCTAAGTGACTTTGCTCAGAGCATGCATTAAGCAGTGTTGTTGGCAAAACAAAGGGAGAATCAGAATAGAAAAGGTTGAACTTGCCTTAATCGAAGCTTGGCTGGCAACATCTGCAAGAGAAAAACCAACAATAAAGCCATACAAAATCTTTGAAGGGAAATTTTAAATCAAAAGCATTTAATTAAAATACTTGACACATTTTTCTAATCCACTCAAATACCTCTAGATAAAAGCTAATCGAATGCGTTATTGTGCACTGATAGAAAGGACCGGGCATTAAGTCTTTCTGGAACGTTGCACTTCTTGTCATTCAAATGCAATAGCACATCCAATTTTTTTTTGCATCTTTGTGCCCTCCCTTACTGTGCTACTTTTCTCAGGTTTAAAATCCAAGTTTTTCAGTAACCTTCTCTCTATTATTCTACACCACTACCTTGGCAGCTGTATCAACCTTACCCAAATATTTTTGGCTTTCTATATCTTTGCTTGAAATCAGGACACCAGAGCCTGGCCACATCATTACTGTTCAAAACTTCAAATTCTTTTTTCAAGGCCCATCCCTTTTGCAGTTCCTTACATAAATTACCAAATTAATAAAGAGTCAGCAGGTGGATAGCTGATACATGTTTCTTTCTACTAAGCTACTTAGCTTAGTAGAGCTGGTATAATATGTTTCATCCTTTTCTCTTGCATCATCAGTGGCATCACAGGGAACCATCCAGAAATCCTCCATTAGCTCTTTTTTCAATAGAAACAGGCGGTAAAGTGAAGTGAAAGGCCATTTCAACAACTCTAATCTCCTGCTGAAGTCTCTCTATTGTAGTCAGACAAAAATGCATTCCTGAGTAAGTGTTGACAAGAAATTCCCATTTTCCTGAGTTCACCAAAAATTGTATTATACTTTTGCGCAAAGTCAAGCTTTTTATGCAAAAATTCAGTTTGGTAGGATATTTGTATTCCTCCACTTAGGTAATGAAGGCTTGAGGGGTTTTGTTAGTTCGTAAACTGTTAACTCTACTAAGTAGATACTTGGACCTATTACATGCTAGAGAAAATGCCATTATCAAGATCAAGAACAGACTAGATCATATCAATACACGTACTACAGCAAAAATAAAATCATGGTCTTCCAGTTTTGCTGCTACGCTTCTTAAAGAACAAGGGCTCTCTAATCTTCTATCTCACTGTCTTTACAGGCACTCCCAGGATGCGTCCTCTTGTCAGTCCCAGATTTCAGCACAGAGAACATCAGAAGTTACTAACCTGAGAAGAAGCAGAAAAATGCCAGAGCAAGGACCACCAAGGCACCTTCTGTTTTCATGGTGAGGGTGGCAGCTGCTTGCCTACGTTGACTATATTAGTGCATTGCTCAATGAAACCCAAAGAAAGGGCTCAGGTCAGATCAGGTATATATAGATGACCAGATTCTCCGCCTTCGTTATGACATAATCTTCCCAAGAACCATCATTAGCTGCAAAAACCAGTTTGATGACAGTAGTTCTAAATTCTAATGATCCCATTAACACAATTAATTTCCATAAGGATGGGACATGCTTGAGTCACTCCCTATATTTTGTTAAGGTAAGAAAAATCATAAATGGATCATTTTGGTTTCCCCAAAGAGCTAAAGAAATTCTTGCCATCTTTAAGGTAGCTCATAACACAGAAGTTCCCCAGTCAGCACACCCGTAATACCCTTCATATATCAACAAACCAGCTAAAAGGATTTCATTTTAATAACTTGACTCCAGTAGGGACAACAGAAGGGCCAGGTCACTCAGAAGCCCTGGAAATTACTCTGCTTGTATTAAAGCACCCCTATATGAACCTAAATAGTAAGCACTGAAGGCTGAAAAGCATCAAGTTTCAGGTCTTGCTAAAACTCTTCCAGTTTGTTGCTACAGTTCATGTAGCAGCTGTGCTAATGAGAAAATCACGCTGATGAATGCTCATCCCTTTCCTCTTCCTCCCTGTTGTCTTCAGAAGAAATTGCTATATTATTAGTGGAAACCTCTTCTCAGCCACAACATGGGACCTTGTAGACCCTACAGATACTTCCCTTCAAGCAGATTGGTGCTCACAGATGTGCTGTTACTAATGCTAAGGGGTCCAGTAAAGTTACCCTGCTCAGGTCTCTCCCAAAGAAGAGTGAAAAATGAAGGTTGTCATCCTATGCAGGGTTTCTCAGGAGACTCAAGGGAGAAAAGTAAAGATGACATCAAAGTTCTGGAATGTGATTTACAAGAGAAGAAGCTATGTTCCCTGCTCTCTGATGAAAAGAGCAGAATTTGGAGAGAAGTCATTTGCAAAGTTTGAAACAGGTGGATAAATGAGAATCAAGCAGATCAGAGCTATGAGGATCTTGAGCACAGGCAAGCAGCCTGCAGCTGTGCAGAGAGGCAGGTCAGCACCATCTGAGGAAGGAAGAAAATGTATTTGGACATGACATACATTTGGCTAGACAGGCCAACACAGCTCACTTCAGGTATAAATCCTTCTAATAAACTACTGCCACATGTTTCTCAGATCAGAATAATTGCTAGTGCATACAACTGAAGCCAAAGCCAAGTACATAGAAGTTTAATTTGGTGTGTGGTCAGCCCTAACTTTTCAACTCAAAGTGAAATCTTGTGCAGGTTCACAGCAAAGAGTTTGGAACAGAAAAGTAAACTGCCTGAGGTCATACAGATGGTTTGTGGCAGATCTGAAGAGCTGTGTGTTGCCCTGAATCATAAGTTAATTTCTGTGTGTGTATTTGGGCACGGAATTGGGGGAATGCCAATAGGAAGAGAACTAACCTGACAGAGCAGTTATATCCTGGTAAATCCTTGAGAGAAATTGTAAAAGATCCCAAAGGGAAAAAGAAAAAAAGTATCATATTTTCAAAGTGGATAGAGCTGGAAATCTGTTTGAAGAACAAAAGCAAAAGATGTTCTTTATTACTGAGGTGTCTTCCCATGAGTCATTCACGAGGTGGTGGAGTTTGGGGAGAGGAGGTGCATATTTAAATGGGTTTTGATTCTTTCTTTTCCTCCAAAAGCTCTATTCCTAAAGAGAAGTGAAGAAATTCCTTGATTTAAGACAGCTTGCTGACCCCGCTGTCCCTGAAGAAAGCAGAGTGCATAACCAGACCCACTCAGACTGGCCAGGTGAGAGCAGCTCCCAGTCTTGCAGCATAGACAGAGTCAAGGAAGAGAAGAGAGACACCTATGTCCTTGACCCTACATGAGCCCTATGACTACCACATCTCTCTTCCATCGTCCCACCACTGCAGCATCCTGTCCACCGGCTATACCCACACCAACATGTGGGAGGTCAGAATGGCCTTGGTATGAAATGTGACATCAAGGGATGGGGAGAACCTACAAAGCCATATGGCTTGAAGGATTTGTTCCTGTGTGCTTGAGTTACAAAAGGAAACCTGAGCAGAATAATGAGGGATGACAGCAAGAGTGTATTAAGCATAAACCTTGCCTGACTCACTCAATTGCCTTTATTGATGGATTTACACAATAAAGTCTCAATCCTGCACTGGAATCCAGACAGCCCATTAACTTCCACAGCAGTTTGTATTGCAGGATCAAACCTGTAGGAGAGATGATCCTTACGCTTTAGCAATGGGTTTAGTACAGCATATTGCTAATCATAATTTAAAAATTATGTGAAACAGCTGAAGAGCAATATGCCATTGAGAAAAGCAGCTGATGGCAAGAAGAGATATTAGGAAGACCCTGTTGTTTATTTCTCAGTCAAAATTTTAGCAAAATAGACAGCATATAATGATGCTATGGCTGGTATGACAGCTCTCACTGACTTAATATTCCACCATGTTCTGCTAGAAAAACAGGAAATGGGATAAAAATAATCCTGGAGGAGCAATGAGGAAAACACAGCACAGAAATGGGAATATAACAAACAATTTAGGCAAAATCTTGTCAGGTGGAAATTCAAGTGAGTGTAAGGAGTCCTAGGGACAAAGTCCTACAGCCATCGAGCTGGACCAGGACCACAGTGTGCAGGACATAGCCACAGGGTACATTTACCTCTTCCCTCCTTCAGGGTCCTGTGGAGAATGTAGAAGGGAGTGCAATAACCAGCCAAATTATTTGCACCCAAGTTAATGATGATAATGCTCACACTCCATTTCCCATGATAACTCTCCCATTTTCTGATATTCCCATATTTCACTACTTCACAGGCTCTCTCTACACAGGGATGTATATAAAAATAATTGGACTCCTTATCCATTCAGAAAATTGTTTTTCTTCCCTTTAGTGACATGGCATTGTGCTGCAGGTGGGATCAACTCCTTTCTAATGGGTTTAGTATCACCTAGAGATGTTTTGTCAAGTAAAATCTTCCTGGCAACACAACTAATTGGCATTCAAGTGCAGGGATGGAAAAGTCATCAAGGTTTGTTTGTGGGGATTTTTGGTTGGTCGAGTTTTTTTTAAGCCACCCCTGCTTTGGTAGCTCTTCATTGTTTAAATGCTAGTTTCCAGCCCAAGCAGCTCCAAGGGCGCCCTCAATACTCAAGTGCATGAGCTGTGCAGCCTCATTCTTATCCCAGAGCAAGAAAGTGTTTTGAGTCAGGTCTCTAAAGCCACCAGATGGACAAAACGAACCCAAATAATGACCTGCAACCTATATTTCACCTACTTTGGCACTGCTGCCAGGGACAGTTCCCTTCACATCTGTTTGCCTTTTATTTTTTACTGTCCCCACTGGAAAACTTGCATGTCTACAGTCAGCGTTGTAGCTTCTGTGTGACTCTCAGCAACCAAAGGGAACTTTATCCAACATCACTGCTGGGTCCTTACACCAGACTGGAAAAGCAACAAATGCTTGTGTCTCTGCTGCCAGCGCTAGTCGCTCTTCCTCACAGGTGTCAACCAAGCTCATACCACTACAACCTTCACAGCTTCACAAGCCCCAGCATAAGCTCTCAGGTGGTTTGTGCTCTGCTGTCTCCCCAGGCACCTTGTTCACATCAGCACGGGCAGCTTTCAAGACTAGGTCTCATCCTCTGCTCTCCCAGGGAAGTGAAATCCTTCATACCTGGGGGAAAGTACAATAAGTATGAAAAAACAGATCCCACACATTTCTAATAAAACCACAGAGGTGCCTATGCTCCCACCATAGTTGCCCTTTTCTGTCCCAATTGACGTACTATTACCTCCCCATCATCTCTCCCCCCTCAGATGAACCCTATCAGCACTACTGCTTAACAGTTTCTCTGAAATATTGAATCTTTTCTCTTTTCCAGACCTCTACTACACCCCTCTTACAAATTAGAGATCATCAGGGCTAAAGGAGAAGGGGTATAGTAGTTTGGCTTATTTAACAGAAGAAACCCAGAGCATACAGTATTTGGCTTCACAGACAAATCAGAATCTAGAGGTCTCAACTTCAGCAGCGTGGCATGAGTTACTCCTCCCAAGTGAGATATTTCAAAATTCAGAGACCTCAAAGGCACTTACCCATTTTAATCAGTCTCTCAGCATTACACTTTAGGTTCAGAGCAAGCAGCCCTTGGCAGCTCACTTTGGGCTCAACTGCATCTGCCAAATAAGAAATATCAAGAGAAGATTATTGTGCTGCCACACTAACCTTGCAAGCTAACAGAGCCTTTCAGGCTGCATCTATGCAAGTGTTTGCATGAGAATGCATTCCATGCATCTTGTCTAGTGCCTCAGAAAAGAGCCAATCTCTGCTGGCAACCACTACATCAAGGTGGCTTCCTGCCCCCTAGAGACACCCAGCTATGCACCCACCATGTGCTGGACGTGGCTACAAAAGCATCTACAAGTCTCGCCCATCTCCTCAGCACAGCTTGGAACGCACCTCATCCACACACACCCCATGCAAGAACAAGGTCTATGACAGTGGACAAAGCTCTGCTTGCATATACTTCTGTGACAAAACCCCAACAGCTAATTGGCCAACAAGCCAGTCAGCCTCAAACTAATGGAAATGAGCTTGGGTTCCTGGACAGCAGTAGCTGTGTCTCAGAAGTCCCCTGTTCATATCTACTGCTTCTGCAGCTCTCAGGTGAGTGCTGCCCAGATATCCAGGTAACAATTCTTGGTCATCCTGAAATCTCACCATCACCATAGGTACCCAAGGTCTACACCATTTTCTTCAGCTAGAACGAGCTTCTCAAGCCCCAAACCAGAGCTCCACCAGTATGAACCAGTGAAAAGTCCTTCCCAAGTGGCTGTTTATTTCCTGCTGTTGTGTTAAGTGTGCAGCCCAGCTCAGCAGCACAGCATCTGACTCTTCACGCCACCTGGCTGCATCATTGCAAATGCAAATGCAGCAGTGGAGTGTTAATTCTCAGCATCCTGAAGCACTATTCCCTCTCTGCTGGCTCACCTAGGAGGGTGAGCTGCTAGAGGACAGGAGAGGCATGACCATAATTTCCTGATTTCATCTGCCTCTGAAAATCAGGCACACAGGTGAGTCCTATGCACCCTAGAGCACATGTAGACTCAGCAAAAAAGCTTTTCAGAAACATGTCCAACACACAGCAACAAGCTTCGCTGAAAATTAAACATGCCCCAAAAAAATCTGTGCCAAGTGGACTCACTTCTTCAAAAGGAAAGAATATGGATAATCTTAATTTGTATCAGTTACTTTGGATGCTCTTGGTGCAAAGAGTTCCAAAAACTTCCCCTAGATCCAGCATCTACTGTTTCTTCCTCTGGTCCCCAGCATCTCGGATTATGCCCTTCCCTGTCACTAGGCTTCCTTTCCTGCCCAAGTCCAGCTTCTAGTTCTTATCTGAAAGTCACAAAAAAAGCATCTTGGGTTATGAACTGTCTTATACACCATCTGTACACCCTCCAGCACAAAAAGGTCCTGGATCTCCTTGCCACATCTACGATGCGATGATAGCAATTTCCAACACTCTTGCGCTTGAGCCAGAGCACAGGCATCATCTTTGCAGCCCTTCCCAGGCCATGAGGCACCATGACATGAGTCTGACTGTCTTGGACAGGCCTTTGCCGCTGCTGACTTAGCTTGACAGTGCCAGGGAGGAGGGGGAAGTGAATCAGGAAGTGAGCAACAGCAAGAGGTGTATGTCCAAAAGGCAGGGATGAGGCCAACTTTGGAAGATCACAATTATAATGTGTAACACATGCCATCTTCAAAGGACTAATGAATCCCTACAAGGTTCCCCTGTTATTATTTGCATTTCATAGATGGGTACATTAAGATGCAGAAGGCCGCATTATCCTCTGGGTCACACCTGTTTCAGTCTGTTCATCCCTGGTCCTATATTGGAACTCAGCCCACAAGTCAAAACAACAATGATATCTCACACAGGTCTGGTACAGGAATCACTAATATCACCTATGGTCTAGTTTGCATGGCACACCAGATAGACTGTTCCTATTGATCTCTCCTGGTCCTGAAAACTGATCAACCTACCAATTCTTCACACCCATCAAGCTGAAGGATACAAGAAGCTTTGGCTTATATTTTAAAAAATCAAATCTAGCAATATTTACCTTTTTCTGTATGTGAACTACAAGACAGAGGAATCCAGTAGAAAGGTACGCAAGCATCTAACACCATCCAGCCTCATTCCACCCAGATGTCTCAGTCTGGTCTGTGGAAAGGTCCCACCTTCCAGCCAGGAGCCTCCCTACAGCTCATTAACTTCTATTCACAAAAGAATGAAACTGCCCTGGGAAGTTGTGCTTTTTGTGAAAGCAAAGTTGCTCCTCACTATGTAACCAAAGCCACATGAGGTTGGGGATGCTGAAACTATCACTGCATTCAGAGGGAGATCCAGCATCGAAGCAACAAGCTCTCCCCACTATCTCTGGGGAAGCAGTCTGCCGTTCTTACTGTCAATACTTTCCAGGGCAGTATTTGCTCATTAAAAATTGTTAGGCTGGAGATGGCAGGAGTTGGGTTTTGATCTACAAGGATTTGGAGTTTTGATCAGCAAGTAATATCTGCAGAGTGAAAGCACCATGACATCCCACAGAGCTGCAGAGGACCTTCGAAGGCCACCAAGATCTGTGCTTTGATGGACCTTACCAGAGCTAGCTGATTTCACAGCCGTTAACAGTATTTGTAGCTTAGATAAGGGTAATCAAAATCTCATCATTCAGGGCGTAAACTGATCGCCTGGAGGGGTTAGAAAGGAATTTTACTTCATGTGCAGCATTGCATAACCACCCAGATTCATTGTGGGTATTTTCCAGCCTCTGCTGAGCACCAGCCATGGGTCACAGCTAAAAGCGAAGCATGGCACACTGACCAAAAAGCTAGAGTCATCGTGGAGAAAAATACAACCCTATTGCTTGAGAACAAAGTAGAAATTTTTCTGACTCTGGTTTCAACTCATACGTGAAAATAAAAGACTGACTGTCATTGGGCTGCTGAAACAGCAGAATTTCAGCAGAGGAAGAAAAAAACGTCCTGAGATTATTTTGCTGTGGACAACAAAAGCAGCTCCTGGAGAGCCAGTGAGCACAGCACAAAGGATTACGCAGCATGAAGTGACATGTTTGAGTAACACTGCCCCATCCTGTGCTGCCAGCTGGACCCTGTAAGTGCTAGTCCAATGAGGGGTACCAATAACCTGCCTTTCTGTGAGGCTTGAGTCCCATCAACAGCTATCTCCAATTGAACAAGGGACAAGAACAGTGTTTTTCTCTCTGCAAAATTATTATTTATGTTTTATCAGTAGTAAAGGCTCTATAGTGTTGGAACTGGCCACAAGGTGTGGTGGACTAAGTGCCAGTACCCATCAGAGAGGCCAAAAACACACCTCATGTGGGTGTTGGTTGCTCTTAGATTATAGTATCACCACGCCCCACTTTGCTAATTGCACCATGAAACTCTGATCTCTAACCTATCTACAGCCAGCCTGATGGCACCTTTAGACACGCATGTGATCCATCACACCACCAGCTGTTCCTCTGAAGGAATCTATGGAAAGACTGGTCCTTGAATTTCTTTTCCATTGTAGAAGGTAAGTGAGAATAAAGCATTTCTGTGCATGCCACCAAAACAAGCAGCATTATTAGAGGCTCCTGCTGCCACAGATGCCAACTAGAGCTTCTTGCAAGCCAACAGGGATAATTTCTGAAGTAAACTATCAGCTTTCCACTAAAAAAAAAAAATCAACCAACTAAAACTGAAAGTGGAATATATTTGCACAAGAACTATGTATTTTCCATAGTCATCTGTTTCTCCTTCCATATCCTCCAGATGTAGGAGAAAGCATACAGCTGACAAGGATATTTGCATTTCATCTCTTTACATGAGATGTAAAAAGATTTAAACACCTTTCTATGGGAAAGGGAGGCATGCTGTCAAATAGCATCATTATCTTCAAAAGCATTACTCTGGTTGCTAAAGGGATAGTTCAGCCTTATCAAAGCTAATGGCACAGCCTTTGATGCTACAGAGGAATCACAAGAAACGCATCAAAATTTTAGGGAATCACTTTAGGCCTAAAGCACTTAAAGAAACTATCTCCATTCAGTCCTCACTGCTTAGCTATCTCCATTCACACACCAAAACCTGAGTTTCATGCAGGCATTCAGTGTATAATCCTGGAGTCTGCTCCTCTGTCCTGTGGTCAAATACACCAGAGTGCAAGTCTGCACCCATCAAATCCATTGCAAGTTTGTACCTGATTTTCAGCTAATGTACTTGCTACTGAACTAATAGTCCCTATGCTCTGGAGGGAGTGTTTGACAGGCCTTTTCTGGCAACAGTACTAGGGCACTGTGACAAATTCCAGGTAGCATGGCTACCCCTACACACAAACATGAGACTTCTCACATTAGTGGCCCATGACAAAGCCCTCTTCAGTGTCTGACACCAGAACTTGTCTACACAATACTTTCTGGCCAGATATCAACAACTCTACTCATGCTGAGCAGAGAAGACATTGTTCTGGTCGTGCTCTGAACTGCACAAAGGCTGATGAAACACTCTGTCATGCATCTGTCCACATGGCCAGTGTGCTAGGTCTCATCACGCCTAGAAAGATGTGATCCAGGTCCTGCCCACTCCATTGGTCTGGCCTGGGATGGCAACTCCCAAAAGGGGTGATAAACACTTACCAATTGGTGATCTGTTGAGCTAAGGGCACCTTCCAGCATCTTCAGCAGACATGGACCAAGAATGCCACGGCATGAACTCTTTTTTTTTTTTTTCTCAGCTTTTCTTCTGAAGGAGAGAGGAGAGTGCTATCTTCCTTCTCTACATCATCAGGGACTGCACCAAACTGTTGACTTCCCTTTCTGTTCTACACTTCTTTATCCTCCCCTTAACCTCCATCAAAGAGGGGGAAAGAATCAAGAGTTTATAGGTCTTTGGGACTCTTTCATCTGGTACTTCTGAAGCATACCCTCAACCACTGCAAACAGTCCTCAGAGCCCTTTTGTTTGCTTCTCAAGCACGTGAACTTCACAGCTATTCAGCACACATTGAACCTAACCTTTTTCCCCCCCAAGGACTGTTGTAAACCACCGTTTTCCACAGACACTCATCCACACAGAGAGCTCGGTTATTCCTGCAGCAGGAATGTGCTCACCACGGGGAAATCCTGAGGTTTACCTGATTACCTTTAACTACTTGTGGCTTTTCACTTGCATTTAATAACAGTTTCATGCAATATACTAGTCTGTGCTCTCATAACCAACTTAATAAGCATGCCGTGCAGCCTGGTTGCCAGTCTAGTGGTGGAACAGATCAACAAATGCCTAACGACAGCAGTGGGAAACAACATATTTACCAGCAACAACTGATTAGTAAATTGCCCAGTGGGAGTGGCATGTGGCAGACACCAACAGCATCTCAGAGCTGAAATAAGGCCAGTGAAAGACCTCAGTCAGTGTTGTTTCAGTGTTTTCGAGGAACACCAGCAAGATCCAACACAAAACCAATAAGACTGTGCCCGTAACAGTTGTTGGAGATGCCACAGAGCCTGCTTCTAACAATGTAGTTCAGATACACCTGTGATTCACTCCAGCATCAACACCGAACCACCTCCATGGAGCACAGAAGTGGAAAAGACCTCCTGGGTCATCAAATTCATCTGCCCGTCGTCACCAGTAACCACATCATTAGATCAATTAGGAGATGTTTTATTGGCCTATCACAGCTAATAGACTCAGTCTGGTAGAGAAATAACAGGATTTGAAGGCTAGAAGCCACAACTAGGCAACATCGTGTTGGAAACAGGGGATGACCATGTAACAGCGCCTTGGTCTGTGCAGGGAAAGAACAGCCCTGGGCATCCCATGTCACCAGCAAATTTTCAGTCTAGTCTGAATGTTTTACCAAGACAATTTTATTCAGTGGCTTTCCTGCCTGAATCCACGAGTCTCTGGGAATCTCTGGACTGCAGCTACATGGTTTGCGAAAGGTAACAAAGAAAAGCAGTTTCCATGAGCTAGATAATAACACACATGCTGAGAGTTTTTTAAAGGATTTACTCCTTCCCTGAGAGACATCCAGACAAATGCATGATCTAAAATAAAAGATTTAAAAAATAGATCTCAGCTCTGAATGAAACAAGAATTAACTCAAAACAATCCCCTGGCTGCAGCTAACTGGTTTAAATCCCACCCTAAAAGTTATACCATGTTTACAAAAGCAAGAAGTTAAATGGATTTTTTTGTTTTCAAGGTATGGCATCAAATTAAATTGACAAATACAATATCTATATGCCCTAGGCTTTTTCTCACATGCTTTTGAAGATGCTTTCCTAGAGATTAGACATCCAAGATAACTAGCTTTTCTTCAGGCTAGAGATTTAATTAATAACAACAAAGAAGTCTTATATTTACTTAGAAATCTGGGCAACCTTTCTTGTAATATTTTCTCTTAAATGAATAGGTACACACTGCACTATGGTTATAGTAGTGCTAGTACCCACTTTCTGCTCACCATCAGTTCCAGAAAGAAAAGAAAGTTGAAGAAAATTTAAAAAGTTTCAGGCCAAGTAAGGTGTTTTGCTTCATTCTTGAGCTTCTCTATTCCCTATATTTCATATAAGACCAAAATATCTCACTTTAAAATGACTGGAAGTAACTGCAACATCCCAGACAGACTCAGAGCAAAAACAGCCAAACTGGAGGTCTGTTGGGACCACAGAGATGGTAAGAATTCAAGAACACCATGGACCACTTATGCAGACCTGCAGCTCCAAAATAAACTGTCTGAGTAGGAAATGTGTTCTTTCATACTAAGGAAATCACTCTGAAACTAGTGAATTCTGTCAACAGAATGAAAAAGGTCAGTGCAATGAAAAGGCAAATGAGAACCAAAACATCAGTTGCCTGCTGGATGCTAACAGTTTGGTCTCACATCTGGACTGCTCCCTACTCTAAGCTGGGAAAGAACTCATAGTGTGGTCCATATAGTCACCATCAATGCAGGGTGAAGAAAATCTTGAGGGCAAGATTTATCTATTAGCTACCAGGCTAACGGCCGGGAACAATTCAGTACTATGCTCAGAAATGCTTCTCCCACTGCCCTGGCAATGAAATCCAAAGTCATTGAAAGGTTCAGAGTACAGTAATTTGAAGATAGACTTGAATAGGTAGAGCCTATACAGCAAGGATTTGAGTAGTAAATTCAAAAGAAAATGGATCAAAGTTACAGGCACATAAAGAAGGTCTTTTAAACTAAGTATTGGGGAAAACCAACAGTTTGACAAGACATGTGGTTTAGAAAAACAGTTTCCAGTGGAGATGTCGTGAAAATTCTGTATACTTGTATAGAAGGATAGGAGAGAAGCCAGGGAGGAAATAGAAAACTGCAGCTCCAGCAGACATCTTTCTCAGGCCTGCAGAAAGAGAGAGAGAGAAAACAGAGGAAGACTCCATGTATGCATTGCTATCCAAGCATCAACCGTCTAAAAACCCAGGTGATTGAACGGCAGTGCCCTGGTTTCAGATGGAGCTATTAACATAACCAGCACCTCAGAAATCTGGTGGAGGGAAGCGGGACATGGTAATGAGTGGTTACAAATTACACAGGAATGAGAGTAGGCTGTGCAGGTGGAGGAACTGAGCATCAAGGACCTGGGCATTAAGGCATACATCGGTAGAGTTTATCAAAGAGCACAAGCAAGTTACCCATATCAGTAAGTGCCACAGAGTCCCTAGGATTGCAGTCCCATGCCCAGGCATTGTAGCATTAGAGTTATTCCACCATCTAGAACAGGGCAACAACTGCAGAATCTTAAGGGAGATGAGCGAGGCTGTGATGGGCAT
The DNA here is from genome assembly GCF_032191515.1 of Phaenicophaeus curvirostris. Classification (NCBI taxonomy): domain Eukaryota; kingdom Metazoa; phylum Chordata; class Aves; order Cuculiformes; family Cuculidae; genus Phaenicophaeus; species Phaenicophaeus curvirostris. Next base: position 8,945,533 of record NC_091406.1, read on the forward strand.
AAGAGGATGCAAATATAAACAGTGGAAGGTGTCCATCTGTGTACAGGTGGGATAATGGCAAGATGAAAGATGTCTTCATTTAAAATGGGAAGGCACTGCTCTATCCAGCATCATTTATGACCTCTGAAGCAGAGACCCCCTACCTCAGCACATCCTGAGCAGCACCCAGGAACTAGTGGGTTTGATTTCAGGTATATTGGCAGTGAGACTCTTGGCACCTTAAAACTGCATCTTGAAGGTAGCCTTGTAAACCTGCTACTGAAAAAGTTTAACTCGAAGATGGAATTGCCTAAAAACACAGATATTTCTTCAAAGAAAATTAAAAAGGAAAAGCCAGTAAAAAAAAACACACCCAGGAGACTGGAAGACCATTTGAAGAAGTCGTTACAGTAAAGGTGCAAGTTTTTAAGGGAAAAAAAAATAGAAGAAAAGCTAGCACACTTAGCAAAATGGGACAATTAACAGTAAAATAAGGCAAAGTAGAAGCTGTGCCCAAACAATGAAAACATAAAACCAAAGTCTTAAACGTAAAATCTGCAGCTGTGCCAAAATACACCAAAGATTGAGTGGAATTTCCCAAGTCATAGGCACTAACAAAAAAACACATTGAAGAGTCCATGATCACAGGGCTAAGGGAGTCTCAATGAAAGATAATATCATAGTAGAAAATCTAAATTAACTCTTATTCATCATAGGCTGATATTCATCATAGGCCCCTCAACAGAGCCACAGTCAGGGGTTACATACACACCCCCAGTAGCAATGAAGGGGCTCAAACAGACAATCGCCCCAGTCATTCTCCATACAACACTTTTAGGGGGAAGGGAGGAAAGCTCATATAAACAGAGCAATGAATTACACAGAGAGAAGCAACAGACCAGGGAAGATTCATCACAGGTTTTGGGGAGGCAAGTCCTGCCTTATCAGTCCACTGGAGTCCTCTCATTTTTTTGGCAAGCCATGGCACTGCTCAACACGATGATCTTGTGTTTCTAACAAACCAATCTCAAATTCTCTCCTCCAAAGGCTTCTGAAGAATGTAAGGTACCATAAAGAAGCGGCTTCAAGTTAAAAACTATTAAAAATGAAGACAGTAATGAGAGGTCAGCTCTTCCAGCAGGGCTGTGACCCAACAGGAATCTCAGCAGCTCAGCTTTTAAGTGACTCTGAAAAGGCAATTAGTAAACAGACAAATGGAATGATTCAGAAGAGTTCAAAGCTTCAAGTCAGCTGAGAGAAAAGCCTAAGTCGCTCATGACATAGCGTCTGGACAAGAAAGCAGCAGACAAATTTCAGTACTGAAAAATATACATGAGGAAAAGCTATCTGTACTATACCTGCATATCACAGCACTACACTAGCCATCACTGTCAGGGGTGTGTTATAGAGACGTTGGTAAGGTCACAAATAAATGTCATCTCATTGTTGAGCAGCAATCAGATTTAGCTCTTGATAAGAACTGTTAAGAAACAGAAAGGATAAAACAAATTATTCCTATCACGATGCTGTACAGCTGCTGGGTCTACCCAAATGCATTATTCTGCACAGTTGGGGCACCACAGCCTTCCTCATCATCGTCACAACAGGGATGCAGGGAGTTAGAGCACAGAGAGACATCCTCCCAGCCAGAAAGAAGAGCAGAAATAAGAAAAACTTCTGTCTAAACTCATGAGAACTCCTATGGTGGAAAACAGGCTACAGGCTCCTACAGTTGTTGCAGAGTCCACACAGTCCTGAGCAACCCAGAGAAAATGAACAGTAGGTGTTGTTTCAATACTATTCATAGCACTAGAATTAAGGGACACTAAGTAAATTATCATATAGTAGGCTTTAACAAACACAAGAAAGGTTTTTTTCCCCTTCTCATACAATATAATTGCATTGTGGAATTCATTGCCCCAGGATGTCGTGGATGGCAAACACATCAGGGGAGTCAAAAGTCAATTAAACAAATTCACAGACTAGTCCATCAGTGGCTATTAAACATGACGGAGATGCAAACTCTAGCTGGCAAGTCCCTAAGTCACATGAAGCTTTATGCTTACTTTGTGCTTGCACTGTTTATTGCCCTCAACATCCACAATGGACCATGATCAGATCCAAGACTCAGATGCAGGAGTTATCTCTAGCTGGTTCAGGGTCTCAGAGCTGACAGAGACATTCCCAGGTCCCAGTACATGCCAGTTCTGGTCTATAAGATCCAGACTGGTTCTTTGTTCCCGTCCTGAAGTGACACTAAGCCTTCTGAAAATAGAATTAATTACCAACATCTTGGGCTAAAATTTTTAAGCTTTAAACCTCAGGAGATTCCCCATACAAGAAATCCAAAAATCACATCCACCTGTCAACTCTTTGTTTGGATGCCACGATTTGTATTCTGAGTGATACTTCCTCTTCTGTCTCCCTAACAATGACAAAACAAAAAGCCATAAACAAATCCTGGCTCCAGATGTTCTTTTGCCCTCATTAGTGACCAGCTTGGCTAATGCTGTTTCATCAGCCCTTTGTTTCAGCATGGGAAGTCAACATCAGCAAGTTGAGGACACTTTGATGGGCTCCCCCCCGCCTTGGGCTGTGACAAATTCCCAGGACACTCCTGCCCAACACTCACTACAATAACAAGCATGGAGCTGAATTACTGCCCTCGACAATGTTTGGTACGTGGAAAAACTTGTGCTTGCTAATTACCACGATTGCTCCATAAAAATCCCCCTCAGGCAGCCACGTGCAGCCCCAGTAAGCCACAGCCCTGCCCCTCAGTAGCCTGCAGCAGCAGCAACCCAGGTGGAGATGACATTTCCTCCCTTTGAACAGCCTCCTCAGCACTGAAGGTGTCCCACCCACTCTCCAGATCTATTCCTAGACATATCAGTTTCTATTTATTTTCCTACTATTACACCAGTACAAAGAAACAAGCTTGAGAATCAGTCAGACCAGAAACATAAGTAGGCTACAAAACAAAGATTTTCCTCTTTCTTTGAAGCCTAATATCCATTATTTTTGATAAGAGGTGCAGCAGATTTATTTCCCTGGTTTGAGCACTCCTAAGCCTCTTTACTAAGCCTGGCAGCAAGAACCTCAAAGTAGATGCCAAACCCTGCAATCTTTTTATGTGTGGTAGAAATAATCCCTGTGCCTGGGAGATCTGAAGCCCGACATCCATGCAAACCACTGATGGACTGGTACTTGGGAGCCAAAGCAGACCAGCGACAGGTTCTCTTCTCCCCACAGAGCACCTTCTCTCCACAGCTAACCAACAACCGCACTTTGCTTTTATCTGAGCTCCAACCAGTCTTGTGGCCAAGGTTGGAAAGAGATACACCGATCTGACCCCAGAATCCATCAGATCTTCGCATACCAGGTGTCCCCAGGGAGATGTTTCCTCCCCATAATGGTTCCTTTCATCTTTCTCCTACAATTTCAATTCTACATTTAACAGCTTTATAAACTGAAGTGTAGAGCCCTTGTAAAACGATAACACAGCTCCCAGAGCCACAACTGCTTCCAGATAAACATGGGTCAAGCTAACACGTTCCTTTTGGCTGACTGGCTGCCTTGAATTGATCAAGTCAAACTTCATGAGTCACAACACCCTAGCCAGTCCCCCAGTACCAGGGTAACTGCAGACATTTTGAACCACAAGGGCAGTGGGAAGCTAATCGTAAAAGGAATAAATCAAAGGCACTTCACTTTTGGCACTGAGGGGTGGATCGTGTTCTTCCCCTGGAGGAGTAAGGAAGAGTGAGAGAGAAGATCTGCTTTCACTTGGCTCCCAGGATACTCAAGGACTTTCACATCCCTGCACATAGAACAGCTGCTGTAAGTCTTTACATCTCATAATGATAGATTCCTTGTTTAAAAATAAATCAGTGCAGCCTGGGACACATGCCAACACATTTCACCCGGTTTTCCCACGTCCTACATTTTAAAAGCATCTGATGAGCTCCATCCTTGCTTATCCCTCATCCTTCCTTTAATAACTCCCTGTGTTCCTGTTAAAACCAGTGCATTGCCCTCCTCGCCTTTGAATTTCCCCAGAGCTGCAGCCCCTTGCTTTGGCTGTTCTTGTTCAGTTTGGCATCACATTGCGTTACTGCTTTAACAGCGCTAGGAATCTTTGAAGTTCCTTTTGGTAACTTCCCCCACAGGCGTCACCACTGAACATGTTTGTGCATGAGGTCTAAAAAACCACCTCTACTGAGCTTCTCCATCTCCAAAAATACAGGCAAATTAATAGTTCAGGGCCAGCTGGAATCAACAATGTTATTCTTTATATATTGATCTTGATCTTTAGGTTGATATTCTGCAAGTTCCCTAAAACTCACAGAAAGGGACCCAAGGTTTGCAAACAGTGCTTAAACACACGACGTTGTGCAACATGCAGGCTATCAAACCTAGGATCTCATTACACCCTCTGCCTCCCACTCTGGGTTGTGTTCCCTTGTTACATCTTGTTTCAAATTAGACTGAAAGCTCCTCACGCCAGCGGCAGTGGCTCCCTGTGGCACCACTGCAGCAAACAGGATTAATAAGCAAGACTAAGGACAGCTCTCCAAAGCATCAAAAACCAAAGAGGAAATCAAAGAGATGTGGGAAAGTTCATGCCCCTGCCCCAAATAAAGAACAATTCTCAAAATGTTTGAATAACTTCAGGACATCCGTGAACTTGACTTTTGACTTCTCTGAGTTTTGTTTTTCACTTCCAGCCTCAGCACTTTATAATCCAAGTGAACTTAAGTGAAAAGATGCTTTGTATAGTCTGAGATTTTTTATATTCTGTTTCATCAGCTCAAAGATTTAAGTAGTCCATTCAAACTGGGTCATTTGTGTTGTAGACAACAGGACACACTCAGCAAGAAGAGAATGTAAGAATTATAGAGGCAGGAAAATAAGCAGCCTAACCTTTGTCAGCGCACCACTCTGTCCAGCCCAGCATCTCTCATCCTCCAGAGCATGATTTTGCCACTGCCTTACTCCCCTGACTTTTGTTTTAGGATTTATCACTGGAATTAAGCTCTCCCTCTCTCAATAATGGCTGGCTGGCAAGGTCCTATCTGACCAGCTTTTCACCTAATTGCACCCAGAGCCCCAGACGCTGCCCTTTGATTGGGGCATAGAAAGAGATGCCATTTATACAACTGTCCATGATCTCCTAGGGACTCTACACCAACTGAATCGTATTCCCAATAGCCTGAAGAAGCTGACCTGGAAGCAGCATCTGTTTATCAGCTGGACTACCGAGAAAAGAGAGATTTGCCACTGGCTACCAAACAAGTCAGTGGTTGGGGTAAGACCCTTCCCTGGAGCTAAGCCTGGGGTTCAGTACGCTGTCCCCCGTGATCTCCCCAAACTCTCACTCACCTGCTGCTGAGGTCCATGTTAACAGCACTGAAGTTTAGGAGGCAAGAGAGAGCTTGCATTGCACAGCTATTTCGTCTTCCTGCAGCTGAGACAGTGCTCTTCACTAGGCATGATTCCTATAATAAGAAAATTTCAGTAACAGAAATTCCCATCCAAAAAACCCATAATTCTACTAGTTCGGGTGCACAGTAGATCAGATGTCACTGCTCTTCAGGAGTCCTTAGCTTCTTTCATCCCTTGCCCACCCTCTCTCTCGGAGCAACATCTCTGCAGGTTTACCTCTTCCAGGCCTAGAACATGACCACTGAGTTTTGCTTCTACGGGACCTGCTAACACTTAAATTAAACCCAAATTTTCTCTAATTAGACATAGTGCCACTACCCTAACGACACTGCCAGTTTCAGAGCAGTGTATCCTTGGACAACATTGGTGTCACTGGCACCAGAGACCTCCAGAGAAGATGGCTCTCTGGGATACAAAGTGAAGATGTAGTGTCCACACAGCTGAGCACACTTATCCACAGAAGACTACAGCACTGGAAAACAGAGCTGGCATTCCACAGGGAAGTCCTCAGTTTCAAACAAGACTACTTTTGATCTTTTGATTATCCTCCATCCAACAGGTGCTTGGGACAAGATGACTCACAGGCAAACCTTTAACCTTTTCCTCTTTGTGTTAAAGATATACAAAGGAGACCACTGTAGTTACATATCATTTAACTTGGTACTACAGTTTTACTGCTGAGAGGAAGGGCTCGTCTGGCTGGGTGTGGTACAGCTGTCCAGGAACAAAACCCTTTTCTACAGAAAAGGAGGAAGAACATAGTAATCTCCCATCTTGTCCCAGAGCTTTGGGGTAAAGTCACTTATGCCAACAATAAACAAGTCCTCAGGAGCACTGCAGTGTGCAGTGATGTGTTTTAAGCAAAAGCAAAAAAAAAAAAACCACAAACAAACCAACCACAACACACCACTTTCTTGAGCATGGGGCTAAGCAGGCCCCAGGCAGTAATGGGCACATGATGAATAATAAACCTATCTGAAGCAACAAACATGAGTCAAACCAGACGAGTTCCTTATATCCACCCTTCCCCCCTCTGCCTTTGTCTTTTCCTTGGAAAATCCATATGCATTATGAGGGTGTCTATAAAACAAACATTTGGCTAATTCCTTGAAGAAACCTTGGAGAGTCCAAAACTGGCTGTGTGGGCAGAGTCCTCAGCAGGGTGCAGCAACCGAAGCAAAAAGAAGCCTCCTCAGGGGCTGCTACAGCATGCAGGATGGGGGAAGTGGAGCAGAAATATTTGTAGAAAAGCTATTTACATGTGTTTGACCCTTGTAAAACAGGTCTCCAGGCTCTTCCCTACTTGGAGGCATTTGGATGACAGGCTACAGCAGCAGTTTGATCACTCCCAAGGGAAAGGAGTGGTGCAAAGTAGCCACAGACAACCACCAACCAGTGCACACAACCTGTGCTGAGGAGCCAGTGCAGGTAGAGAGGCCCTACCTGCTTTGAAAGGCAAGAGGGAGACTAGAGTAGGCACTCTGCAAGGACCAGGGTGCTGTCTGCAGTTCCCCTTCCAGCTCAGCTCTGGGCTACTGCAGGGTCAGGTCTTCCCTTGCTTTGTCCCAAAAGCCCACTGGAGTTCCATGAGTTCACTCAAGCCATGGGTGAACCCACAACATGCTGGCCGCGGACTGTGGAAAGTCAATCCTGTGAGGTACATTGAAGGGGGATCCCATGTACTAAAATCAAGGGAGTCAAAGAAAAACACCTCCACTGCTGCTGAACATAAGTGACAAACAAACCCAGCAGCCAGGCACAGCTCTAAGCAGCTCCTGCTGCTCGCTTTAAACCAGGCTCACACAGGTCACTGCCCCAGCCTAGCTCTGCACTTGCTACCCAAACCTTCCTTACCCTGAGGCTAGCACCACCTCCAATTATCCCTGCATCCCAAAGGAGACAAAAACAGAAGGTCTGTGGAGCTGATCTGCTTGGTATGACAGAGGCCTGACTTGCACTATCCAGCAGTCTCCCAGCAACTTTGTGCCATGGGAGCTAGAAAACATGGTCCACAAGAGGCAGCAGGTGAATGTCCATATGCTCTGCACTTCCAGAAGGAAGTTTCAAGTCTGGTGTGATTCAGGACCATTCATGCCGGACACGACAGTCACATGCCCTGTCTGCTACTTCAGGAAGAGAGAAAAAGGTTTCTGACCTGCTCTTTTTCCAGCATGGATGCCCTGCAGCACAATGCATGGCATGCAAAGGGTTTATCTTAAGGGCTGGCACACAGACCCCTGGAGCACTCTGCCCCAAACTCAGAGCACTGGCCATCCACTTTCCCTGGGGATAGAACACCCCTCTGTGGCCAGGGATCTCCTCCAGGCTCAGACCCCAGCAGACACCCATGAGCAGCCAGGCAAATATTGTCTCCTTCTTCTTCAACCTGTTGAGCAACCGGCAGTGGGTGGACACACACCCAGGCTAAACACAGCTCCAGTACCACCGCCCCCACCTGCTACGGCTTATGCCCAGGTCACCAAACACATTCTTTCTTTGGGTGCTCTAGTTCTCACGCTCCTCCCCGGGAGGGAGCCCACATTGCTCAAGCCCGCTCTAGCTTTGGCTTCACCGATGCTGAACCTAGAATCAGATTTCAGGCACCCCAAAATCTTCTGACCCTTCTCACTTACATTCCTCTGTCTCAGGGATGGGGAAGAGGAGATGCTGCCACCACTACAGCAAGAGCTGACTGGCATCTTGCCACTCAGGCTGCAGCACGAGAGCCCCTCCCTGCAAGCAGAGGAACAGGCTGGCCCCAGACTTAATGGGGAAGGAAAGGTCTCAGTGATGCAATTGCCACTCTCTCTAAGCCTCTGAGAACAAGTCAACTCATGAGGTGCCTGACATCTGAAGGACAGAGGGTTTAAGGCTCACAATGCCTCCTCAGCACAGCATTTACCTCCACGTGACACATCTAGCTTTTGCAATCCAGGTTAGCACTCATCTGCCCCATTTCAACTTCAAAGCACTTCACATACATTAACCAATTAATCCTCTCACCACCCTCAGAGGGAGGTGAGCATCTTTATTTTTATCCATTTCCCCATCAGTGAGAAGGAGAGAGTTAAGTGCCTCTCCCAAGGCCATCCCTAGCTGACTCCCAGCTGAATACACTTGACACCCAGCCCCGGGCTGGGGCCATCAGAGGAGCACATGCAGTGCACCTTGGAGTGCAGAAACAATCACAAACGCCTAAGCAAACTGTCACAAAGCACCTTTGTTTTCCCCCATATGAATTGGCCTCTTGAACATTTTCTGTTCATCATCAGTGACCTGGAAGGAAAGGAATCAGAGACAAGAGAGACAGAGCAAGCCACTGACACACGGCAACCAGGATCCACTGGCAAGCCAGGGCTATATGCACAATAAGTGTTTTTAACAGACTTTCAGTATGTCCTACATCTTGCGATAAAAAGTAGAGGCCAGTGGGGATAGTACCAGAGTACAGGGGAAAACTTTGACAGGACTGAAGCTAGACAGCCAGCCAAAAACCAACACGAGCTACTGGCAGTGCTTAGATTTTGCTGAAAACTTGGGTAGAATATCCTGCCTTGTTCTGAAGCTGAAATCACACTTGTTTCCTCCGGCTTGGGCAGAGCTTGCTTTAGGGAGCCCCACAACCCTCTGAGGCATTAATAAGGACAGGGAGCTGGAAAGGGAGCTGGCCTTCAACTGCAAGACTGCAGGAAATCAGCCACACGTCACACCAGCACAGCAGTAGCTCACACAGAATGTCACTAGGAACAATACTCCCCCTCAGTTATCCTTTACATCAGTCAGGACTCACTCAAGCATCACCAGCAAGCAGCACAGCTCCCATGTTCACTGGGTCCATCATATACCTGCAAGGTGTAATCAAAAAAAAAATCTTTTGTTGCCTTTGCTGAATACTATACAAAAGCCTCAGCTTTTGGGTCAATATTTTCATGGATGAAGCCAATTGATCAACTGCCCGAGCAGGCCCACTCTTCCTGGGATGGACCAGACAAGGCTGGGAGGTTGCTCCTGGCTCCCTTTCACTTCAGCAGCAGTTTCTGTCCCTGTGGTTCCTTGAAGCATGCAAGTGAAAGTCTTGCTTTTGCAACACCACTGACCCAGAGTGGGACTCCTGCACCTTCTTTGCCTCTGCCCTGGCTGCAGGAAGAACCCACAATTGCAGGGTTTGCAAGGATTCACAAAAGGCAGGTCTTGCCAAACTAACCTGATCGCCTTCTATGACAAAGTGACTCGGCTGCTGGATGAGGGAAAGTCTGTGGATGGATCTTCCTGGACTTCAGTAAAGCCTTTGACACAGTTTCTCACAGCATTCTGCTTCGGAAACTGTCACCTCTGGCCTGGACAGGCGCACACTCTCCTGGGTGGAAAACTGGTTGGCTGGAGGGCCCAGAGAGTGGTGGGAAATGGTGTGAAATCCAGCTGGAGGCCAGTGACAAGTGGGGTTCCCCAGGGCTCAGTGCTGGGTCCAGCCCTGTTCAATGTCTTTATCAATGACCTGGATGAAAGCATCGAGGGCACCCTTAGCAAGTTTGCAGACGACACTAAGCTGGGTGGAAGTGTTGATCTGCTGGAGGGTCAGGAGGCTCCAAAGGGATCTGAACAGGCTGGACCGATGGGCTGAGTCCAATGGGATGAGGTTTAACAAGGCCAAGTGCCGGGTCCTGCACTTGGGGCACAACAACCCTGAGCAGTGCTACAGACTAGGAGAAGTCTGTCTAGAAAGCTGCCTGGAGGAGAGGGACCTGGGGGTGTTGGTTGACAGCGACTGAACGTGAGCCAGCAGTGGCCCAGGTGGCCAAGAAGGCCAATGGCATCTTGGCTTGTATCAGAAACGGCGTGACCAGCAGGTCCGGGGAGGTTATTCTCCCTCTGTACTCGGCACTGGTGAGATCGCTCCTCGAATCCTGTGTTCAGTTCTGGGCCCCTCACCACAAGAAGGATGTTGAGGCTCTGGAGCGAGTCCAGAGAAGAGCAACAAAGCTGGTGAAGAGGCTGGAGAACAGGCCTTATGAGGAACGGCTGAGAGAGCTGGGGGTGTTTAGCCTGGAGAAGAGGAGGCTGAGGGGAGACCTCATTGCTCTCTACAACTACCTGAAAGGAGGTTGTGGAGAGGAGGGAGCTGGCCTCTTCTCCCAAGGGACAGGGGACAGGACAAGAGGGAATGGCCTCAAGCTCCGCCAGGGGAGGTTTAGGCTGGACATTAGGAAAAAATTCTTCACAGAAAGGGTCATTGGGCACTGGAACAGGCTGCCCAGGGAGGGGGTTGAGTCACCTTCCCTGGAGGTGTTTAAGGCACAGGTGGACGAGGTGCTGAGGGACATGGTTTAGTGTTTCATAGGAATGGTTGGACTCGATGATACAGTGGGTCTCTTCCAACCTGGTTATTCTATGATTCTATGAAGCACTGGCTCATTTTGCTCATCATTTCCAACAGCTGCAGCTCAGCACTAGCTGCTGACAACTATTCATTACTATCCATCCTGAGGTCCCAAATTGCTCATTAAGCTCTGTGAAGATGTAGAGATCCCAAAGCCTCTTGGATGGAGAGGGGCAGCCTTTAAACAACTCAGCAATGTCAGATCAGTACTGAAAAGAGCTGACATCAGTCCAGTGCATCGTTGAAGTGGCAGGAGAATTTCAGGCAGGTGAAATGCATTTCTCCAACTGCAGTTATTAGAGGCAGTGGGTGTAGAAGTCTTACTTCTACCACAGGTACAATACCATCCCAAGGGAAGGCTTTTCTTAGCACCAAGAATCACACTGAATGCCTGTTTAAAATAGTACACGTAGCATGCCTTAAATTTATCGCTAAGCACAGACCTTAAGTCACAGCAGCACCTTAAAAATCCAGATTTGCCCACCTAAGCAGGAGGTGTCACATTTGCACCTACAACATGGTTGCAAACAGGCCCCAAGAAGGGTTGAGACAAAGGTCTGTCTGCCCCAGGACCAGCTCCCACAGATCTGCCCCAAACAGAAGGAGAGGATGGAGCCAGCTCATAGCAGACAGTGCCACCTGCTGACACCCGATCCCTGTCCCATCCCTCCCACTGGGGCCCCAAGTTGCACTCCCAGTTCACCCACACAACGTTTCATATACTAGCCAGACCCCCAAAGCAGCTGTAATTCTATATAATATTCTTGGCTGGGTTTGGGGCCATTCTCCCTTTCCACGTGGCTGTGTGGGACAGACCCTGAGCTGCTAGATGGCTCAATGTCTGGCCACGACCATCAGCATAGCAGGGGATTTGACACGACACACCAAGACCGTTCTTCAAAGCAAGGAGGGAAAGACAGGTACCTGTACTGGGCTATAGCAAGGAACATTTCTGGGTGTGCTTTTGTCTCCCTCACAACTGAAAACCCTTTTCTTAGATATCTTTCTTGAGCAGCATCATCATGTATTCCCCTACGGAATACCTCTCCCCACTTGGGGGGCATGGGGAGGAGCCCAAACTGTTCAGAAACATCACGGGAATGAGTAGGGACACCACCCCACCCTATCCATGCACAGTGATTAGATGGTACATTTGGATACTGCAAATGCACTGCTAGCCTAGGGAGACAAAACGCCTTACATAGTGCTTGTGGGGTTTAGTTTGACCACATAGAGATGCAACATCCTCACAAAATCCCTATGAACATCTTCAGGCAACATTTGCAGCATGGCCCAAACCAGAACCAAAACATGAAGTAAAGCCACCAAGCTCAGCAGGACTCTGGGGCTCTCAGGGACTGGAAAGGTCCTTGACATTTGCTACATGAAGTTTCTTAATGGAAGGGTGAATTCTTTATCACATTACTTAACCTATAACCTTTTAGCATGCTCTTCTTTTAGTTCAAAATGCTAGAAGATGGAATGCCCTTTTCCAAGAAATCCACTTCAAGCCTAAATTTGCTTTTTTCCCCTTAACTGGCCACCAAGACCCTTAGTTCACATCTCTATTTCTTGACCAACAGCTCATTCACCTTTGCCTTCAAGAAATGAAAGGGAGGTAAAAGGCTTCAATGAGACAGGTACTGAAACTCGTTTACAAAACGATATTCAAGTTAAAGGGAAAATCTCCAGAAATAAGAGTGTTGACGTCTTCTTTGTGTATGAACTACCATTATTACTCATTATTTACCCTGCAGCAGTCACTACAAGCCCTAGTGCCATTGTGCCAGGTACTGGATAATATGCACATGTTAAAAGACAATATTATTTCCTGTAGAAACTGTAAAGAGAGAAAAGACAAAAGACAAGAGAGCGTCGTTCTCATGTGGAAGCAAAACTAGAAATTAATTGACTAGTCTAAGTCATACAATGAATTACAATACTGAGCTGTGCACACTAATTTGTGTATAAAACATACTTATTAAATGTATTAAAGGCCACAGGACACTGCTATCAGTCTGTATAAACAGCCCCAGTCTGTACTACTCAATTCTCACTTACAAAGCATACCCCCAAACCTTCCCTCCTCCTGCCCTGCCTTCCCCTTACAGCCATTCTACTCTAATTTTAGAACTAATTAAATTAAACCTCTGACTCACCTCAGATCTCTGATTTAGGCTTACACGATCTTTGCTACAAGACCTTTCCATGCAGTTATTTGGCAGCACTCCCCAAAACACACCCAATCTGCCTCTTCCACAGCCTGGCAACGATCAGCAAGCTCACAAGAACATGCACAGGGTAAAAGCTAAAACCCAAGGAGCCTTCCCTCCCAAAAAAAAATCATCCACCACCTCGTATATCCACAATCGGTCTGCACATAGCACAGCGACTTTGTGCTGCTCTGACTCCATGGGAGGAACATCCAAGGGCTCAATTAACATGCAGGTCTCATTCCAGATATTGGGAAGACAGCATCCAGACCTTCCCACTGCTAATGAACCATCTAATGTTCTTCAAGATATTGCAGCCAAGCTCTGGATGTACCTCAAAGGTAACAAAATCTCCAGACACTACAGAGATTTCACATAGTCCATTTGCAAAAAGGGAAGGGAGCCCATCACCTACAAAGCCTTTTCTCAAAAATGTTTTCTAATAGAAACCCTACCAACACAGAAAGGAATAGAGCGACCTGTTTCTAAAGAGCCCACTCTGTCTCTCTTGCTGTGACAGTTATTGGCAAGCATATAATCCAGTACAGATGCCAGCACAGCAGGGCTCCTCAAAAACCTGGCACACACCAGAAACCTGCCCATCCATGAGGAAAGGCAGATGCAGACACATCTCTGGTGGGAGAACTTGTTCTTCTGAGCCACCTCAGAGGTCCACCCTAGAGAAGAATCACCTGTGCAAAAGTTACCTTCCAAACATTTGGTTTTGAAATAAAAAATACTATGATAGATCCCACATCAGCTTTCAAATAAAGCCTTACAGGAGCAGGGCTATCCCTATGGTCTTCTACAAACACAAGTCACATCATCACCTAGACTTCAAATTAATTTAAGAACCCACCTTCAGTCTGTAGATCTCCCAAAGCCCAATAACAGCAGGAACTGCTCACTTCCTACCACAACCTCACTGCCAGCCAGTCCCCCTCCAGAGCAAACCCTTAGCTGCTGGGGAGCACGTATTTATAATATCTGGAGGAGCCACATGTCTTGAGTCAGCTGAGCTTATTTCCCAGTCCTTTTCTTTTCAGCTTTCCTCCCTCAACCACAGTGCTAAGTAGCACAGGAGAACCAAATTAAATTAACAAGATTAATAACAATTAAGCCCCTATTGGAGTCAGGGTTGTGCTCTTTAGGCCTGGAAAGAAACTACATGTCACTGCAACAAGATAAGCAGCAGGTGATGCCAGAAGCTTTTTATTTCCAAGGAGAAAAAATTGACTTTCTGCAAGCCTCCTCCTCCCCCTCTCTGATAAGGATTTGGCCCAGATGGAGACGATTTCCTTCCAGCTTGCTCCTGTCTCAGCCCCACTCCTTGCACATGGGAGAGCTCAGCTTCCTCTGAGCACCAGTTATAGGTCTGAATAAACCATCTCAGAGCAGCAATTTTTCTATGCCTGTATAAAAAAAACACCCTGTCACACAGAACCTATGGGAAAAAACAGAGCATTTGGATGTGAAGCTGAAGTTCCCTTTAGTTTGCCTGTGAGATTTGCTGATGACAGCCTAACCCCGGCGTGCAGGGAGGCTCTGCAAAGAGGATCAGTCCCAACTACCAGCACTCTGGGTTGTTCCTGCTTCTCTCCCAGGCCCTTTCCACTGAAGGGTCCATCTTTGCAAGCAGGAAGGCATTGTCACTCTGGCAATTTGTCCTCTAGTCTCACTCTGTTATCACAGTGCCTCACAGTAGTTATTTTAGCTGCAGAGCAGCTTTCTGGCTTCCTGTGTCGTCCCTTACTGTTCTTCCTAATTGAGGGCTTTTAACATTAACAGCATTTAGCAGCTGTTCTTTTTCCGGCAGGAGGGGGGGAGAAGGCACCAAATCTTTTATTTAAACAACTTCTGTAAGGATCGGAAACGTGATCTGCACCCTGAGCAGATGCCCCTCAAGTGACAAACCTTCCCTGCTTTGCCAGGGGCTCTTGTTGGCCACCAATCCCCTGAAGTGTTGAATTCACAAGTCCATAGATCATGCCTGAGAAAGAACTAGTGACCTCTGGCTGAATATTTCATCCTCAGCCAGGTAAGGGGCTCCATATGGTTTGGTGGGAGCTGGAGGCTCTCAGGTCCAGTGCTGGGCCATCAGTGTCCTCTCCCTGAACATGACTGGACGGATTCACCAGGCGCTCCTGTCCATGGAGGGGCAGAGTATATCTCCGGCCAACAAACAGATCAGCAGCAGTTAGGAGCTGCAGGGACTCATCTTGGTGGGTCTCAATGTGTTGCATCAAGAGAAGGATACTATGTGCAGCAGCCACCAAGCAGAATGGAAAATGAGATGGAGGGGGGAGTAGCCACGGGACACACTGAGGTCGGTGCCTGCAATTCCTCTCCGGTCAGGGTGGGATCTGCACAGCAAAAAGTTGCCTGAGACCTCGGAAGAGGGCTAAAATTTAATTTTGTCAAGGCCTTGAATGTTTTGAAGTCCAGAGAGATGCGAGAAGAAGCATGCTCTGTGCCTGAGAATGAAAACTTTGGGAGCCTACCTACTTCCCTGTGATGGCCAAATCAGAACAAGCTGAAGGAACACTTGTTGTAGCAGGGCTGGAATTTGCCTTTTGTGAAGACTCAATGTACAGAGAAAAGTCACCAGTGCCCTGAGGAGATTGCAAGAGAGTCACCAGTCAAAAGCATTCAAAGATCATAAACCAGACCCAGATGGTCATGAATCACAGCTTAGAAACCACAAACCGTTCTTTAAGCCTCTTCAAAATAATGGCAATTACCAAGAGGCTCATTTGGCATGGTTCACATTTTCCAGCCTTCTTCTAAACCTGAGACAGAGAATGAGCAGAAGGAGCAGAGCTCCTCTTGCAGTCCTGGACACCCAGGAAATGGAGAGACAATAGGGAAACATCGCAACACTTGGCACAAGCTCACACGCCTTCATGGTGCTGGGGCTGCGGGCAGGGCTGTGTTTGAAGAGCCTCTGGTGCCAAGGAACATGGGCAAGGGGTGACCCCTCAGCACACTGAGCCCAGACAGGCTCCTGACTCCACTCTCAGGTGCTGCAAAGTGTCAATGTTGGTTAGTAAGGAGAGCAAGGGATCTCTAACCTGGTCCTCAGCTCCTCCCAGGGCTCATCAGACCAGGGGTGCATGAGGACAGCTCCACAATTGTGGTTTGAAATCCAAGGGATGTTAGAACAATTTTGTTTGAAAATGCTTCCCTTGCTTTTCACCAAGTAACACGCATAGGTGATGTTAAGTGCACTAACACAGTAAAACACTGCGTGCTTCTTGGATCCAAGTGCATGGGCAACCCTGAGGCTTCAGACGGAGCAAGACCTACATCCCAATAAAGTATGCGCAGTAAAGCTCTTAGGTGTCATCAATGTTTTAGTCCCTGATTTAAATATTAATATAATGGAAAAGCATAAAAGCAGCATCCCCGAAAGCACAGGATCATCTAGTCCAGCACCCAGTCCTTACAAGGGACCCAGAGACCTTCTCCAAGGTTTTATCTCTCCAGCCCATTGCTGACTTTGTAGGTCTCATAATATTAGTCTTAGTTTATAATAATACAGCATTGTAAATGAAAACCTGGGCATCACAGTAATTATTTATGACTTACATTGCTGACCAGCACTGAGTGTTTCTGTAGAGACTTTAATTATCATTTATGCAGCTTTGATCCACATTCATAAAAATCCCAAGACTGTGTGTGGCTGAAATGTGAATTTATATGACCCTGGAAATGGCAAAGCCTGGATTCAGTGAGAAAGACTGCTCCAACCACCAAAATGCCAGATCCAGTGAAAAGACATGAATGCCGTAAGGGCACAAAATGCAAAAAAATGAGGCAACAGGTGACAGTCCCAGCAGGTAAGACTATAGTTCCCAAAGTAAAAGTGACTTGTGGAAGCTGTGCCTCTGCCTGCACCTCAATGGAGATGACCAAGGAGAGCTCTCTGGATCTGAGGCCCCAGACAGGCAAGAGGCTGACACCACAGAGAGGCAACACAGATATTTGGGCTCAGGGACATGGAAACCTGCTGCACTCACCCTTCCCTGTGCTCTGCAAGGTAGCTGCAGCCCAGGTTTCCCAGCCCTTTGCCAGTAGTGTCTGATTACACTCAATGCAATATTGGTGAATGCTGAAAAAGAGCCTGAGCAGAGGAAGAGCAAAGCACAAAGCTGAGGGATGTCTCAGCTAAACAGGCAGATGAAGTACATGGTGATCAGCATGATCGGCTGTCTCCAGCCTGTCTATCATTATCTGATCCTGGCAAGCACCTCAGCCCTGGAGGAGAGCTGCCCCAAGTCCAGGCACTGCGGGGCTGCTTTGAGCAGGCTGGATTTCTTCTTCCAAAGAACACAGAGGGAAAAATTCAGGATGCAACATCTCTGCTTATTTCCTAGATGGGAAACTCACGGGAACCCCAGCTGATTCTTAACAGGAAAACCAAGGTTCTTGCTAAGTAGGGCTTGAAACTATGAGCCAGGTGGTTCCAGAAGCTCAGAAAATGGGAAGGAATGAAGAAAAGAGGATCTTGGCAGGGATGAATAAGGATAAGAGGGAAAAGCATACTGCAGGCAGCAGCCACAGGCTTTGGCAGCCACTTCCTCATGTAGAAGGAGGAAAAAAACATGTGAAAAGCTGCTGGGGGAAAGGAGGTTCAGGAGCAGATTATTTCATCTCCATTACCGCAGCAAAGGAACTGCTCCTCATATCCCTAATGGGCTGAAGACGGTGGTTTCTCTGCAAGGCATCTCGCCTTCACAACCAGGCTGAAAACTTACAAAGCATCAAAAATAATGTCACATTTATTACAGAAGTGATTCAAGTGCAAAGCTCACCGAGGGAGCCAACTACATGCAGAAATCAAATGAAAACCCTTGATCGAAAGGAAATGTTTAGCCACTACGTTCAAAGACTCCCTAAATCAAAGACAAAATCCTTCTTTAATGAAGACATTTGACCAAAGCTGAAAGCACATGAAGCTGCCAACAATGCAGCATCGCCTTTTCCTGGCAAGGCTGGCAGTACCGATGTTCTCATACCCTGCATCTTCCTCCCCATATCTCCTATCTTTGTCCCAGGAGCAGCTTCTGGGTCTCAAAACAAAGCAGGTTTGTGTACAGACAAGAAACATCAGTCACCAGCTAAGGTCCAAATCATCACAGTGTCCCTATTGTAGCTGCCTTTAATGTTCCAGCCCTGTCTTTGAGTTTGAGCAGTCATTAGAAAAGGAGCGGAGAGTTAATTGAGCCTTACCTAATCACAGCCCAATCCAAGGGTCAATAGCAGTTAGTTAAAGTTTATCAACAGTGTTTGACCACCCGTTTACCAGCTTTGGGAAGATTTTACCCAGATAGGTGTGGCACACAGGTGGGGTCAGGGAGGATTGTTTTTCCACACTGGAGAAGCAGATAAAAACAATTAATATAACAATAAGCACACATTTATTACGGTTAAAGCAACCAGCAGCAGCTCTAGATGCTGGCAGGGTATGAGCTTACCAAGAATAAAATTTATGAATGGGGCAAGCACGGGTCTTACAGTGCCTCATGGCAGCGCAGCATCAAAGAAAAGCCATCTCTGGAAACAAGCTCAGTGTTTCCAACCTCTGCTAAGCTTTTTTCTTCCCTTTTTGATATATTCAGGATCAGAGTCCAGCAACAAAAACATTATCACCTACTCTAGCCCATATCAACTACTTTTTTTCTTTTTCCTCCCAAAATCTCATTTCTATCAGCCTGTGAAAAAGAACACTTGTCATTTTAAAAACTCTCCATAGTTAGCAGGAAAAAGTCAGAAATGAAAGCCTTATTTCATAGTTTGCATTACTTTTCCTTTTCTGGGGAAATTTCTGGGGTTGTGATGAAAGTCATTCACATTTTGGTGTTATTGTTTATCAACTGGCTTACAAAGCGATGAGAAGTATTATAAATACTTGACAAAAATTTTGACAAGATGTTTTCAAGAAATTAAGAAAAAATGTGAATACATTCTGTGTTTCAGACGTCCACTAAAAAAACTCCTAGTCTTGGGGACATAAGGTTAGTTAAGGACCACAGAGGGGACAGACTGTTGCTTCTCTGCTGCTGGAAAGCTTCTGTGGAAAATACCAGCTCATTCAGACGTGTTATGAACCTCTGGAAGGATAAAGACTCCACAGCGTTTTCGGTCCAGCAATAGTGTCTGGCCACCCTCATGGTGAATGGTTTTTTCCTACCATCTAGTTTGATAACCCTTCCTTCAGCTTATTTCTGCTGCCTCTCATCCTTTTGCCATGCAACTTCAGGAGGGCTCTGGCTCTTTCTTCTCCCAGTGATCCAGCCAATTCTTCATCTCCCTGCACGAGCTCTGCAGCCAGGCCAATGTGCCCAGAGTCTGCTTGGACTTGATCCAACTTTCTATAGAGTTGTTTTTCAGATGTGATCACTTCAAACACACCTGAGGGAAAGAAAATCCCAAAGCAACAACAGGTGTAGACTGCTAGGATCATTTATTCAAACAGGACAGGGCAATAGACATCCGGAGTCCTTATCAAGAATGGTTAATTCCACAGCTCTTTGTTAAGTTAAGTTACCACACTCACACTTTTGAGCAAGATCCAACCCTGGACAAAGGATGTGCTGTCCTGGGGGGCAGGGGCAGAGCTGGAATGAGCTGTGCAGAAGGTCAGATTAGACCAGCTCATCCTCCAGGAGTCAGTGACCCCGAAAAGAAGGTATAAACCGTATAATTCACATCTTGTTCCACTGTGTGTAAGAGGGAGTAGGCAGAGGGTGCAGCTTCAAGGTTGGAAAAAAGGGGAATGCCTTGCTGGACAAGACTAAAAAGCATGTTTGCCCAATTATTGGCCACAGTGCTTAATTACTTCACTGTGGATCTCTCTGGCAGCCACAGGGACAGTCGGATGTGGAGGTGGGAGGCAGATAGGATTTAATAAAGAAGCAATTTCATGAAGGAATTCTTTGCTTTTGGCATTTTCTGTAGGAGTGGGAAAGCAATGTTTTTTCTAATAATGCAAGGGAAGAAAGCAGGAAGAGAAGAGCTCTGTGTTTCAGCTTCTGGGCGACCAAGCCTACGTGCTCCCACTGCCTCCACAGCCCATGGAGATCCTGCACATGAGCCAAAGAGAGGGGAACAAGCAACCAGGGAATAAGCTCTTGCCAGGCATCAGTACCTCCTGCGCTGTTTCTGATCCAGGATCTCTCTGGGGTGGATGGTCTCTGCAGCCGGAGGCAGCAGCTGTCCCATCTGCAACAGAGAGAGCCTCAAGGCCACTGCTGTGACCAGAGTTGAATACAACCCACAGGTATTCCCACCAGCCACGTGCCATCACCCAGTAAGCCACAGCAGAAGAGGGAAGGGTTTCCATGGATAGAGTCCATGGAATTTGGTGTCACTGCAGTGGTGGGAGAGCACAAGCAAACAGACCAGCAGCTGGGCTGGGAACTTACCTCCACGTTGGCTGTGCAATTGCATCCCAGCCAGTTTCAGCCAGTAATCTTTACAAACACATCGCCTGTCCCCAGCACGTTCATCCTCCTCAGCAAGCATTTGATTGGCATTCAGGCACAGCCTTTTCTGAACAACTCAGTAAGCTGTGATTTATGTGATGTCTTTGTCTTCAGACACTGTTGTCAGCAATACTCATCCTCAGGCAAAGCTGCCAATGCCTGCAGATTTTCAAAGGTCACTATCATGGAAGCACTGCCCTTGCTGAAGGATAACAAACAGAAGCTTTAGTAAAAGTAGAAATGATCATTTGTTAATTTTCCCCAGTATCTATGTTCAGCTGCTTCCCCAGAAACCAGAGGCTCCAGGGGCAATGTTTTCAGGGCAGATGAGAAACCAAATTGCTAAACTATCCTGGGCTCCACAGAGTTTTCTACTGCTGGGGAAAATAAGCGATATTTTCACAGCAGCTACTCACAGAATCCCTTTCCCTAAACTGTCAGTGTTCAATATCTTCCATGCACCCAGAGCAACAAAAAAGCTTTCTCAGCATTAATGGGAAAGAATCCAAGAAAAAAATCACTATGGACTAAATTATTGTTGTCCTTTTTTTTTTCCTGCAGGAAAAAAACCAGCTTTTGAGCAGTATCCCCTGGATACAAGAGCAGATCACTGCCCATAAGCTAGCTCTCACCTTGCTGATGCAAAATGGTTTGCTCTGTCTCCCGCGCTTGAATGGATCCAGCTGCACCATTTCCTTTCCTTCCAGCAACTTGCAGATGCATCTCCCTGTAGGCTCCTGCATGCACCGATGACCTCCTGCCCTCTGTGGGCTCACCGCTGCATGGGGTTTGCTCTTCTACACTGTCTATACCAACTGCTTTCAGACCCATTGTGGATAACACAGGCAAGGTCCTGGGCACACCTGCAAGCTCCAGGCCTGCCAAACCCAGCAGATAACAAAGCTTTAGTGATTTTTAGCCTTTAAATGCAACAAAAACAGCTCATTGGATCTGAGAGAGCTTGGAACACTTTGGGAACTGCCTTTTGTGACAGCCTTCTCCAGCCTCCACTGATCCTACCTATCACAGGGCAGCAGCAAACCCCTTACCTGCCTTGTTGACCATCCTGAGCACCCAGGTTCCTCTTCCACGTCCCTAAAAGATGCATTCCCTTCATGTGTCCCAAGGAAAATCCACACAACCTCCACCAAGGCACTGAGGCTCAGGAAGGGACGCTGTCAGCACAGGGCCATGGTGCAGGTCTTGGCTGTCCAGCAGTTCCTTGGTGGCAGAGGTTGGGACACTGATGGGACAGGGTCACTCCTCTCCTCTATTCACCAGCAAATGAACTCCCATGAACCCCAGCACCTCAGGAAGCACAAGATTGTGCTACGTGTTGCAACATCTCCCTGCTATCTCTCCAATTCCCAGGTGCCAGCATTGCAAGGGGAGCTTTGCTCCTTTTGCCCATCATCTCTCATGGATTTAGAAGAAACCTGGGAAATGTGAAGCACCCCAAGCCAGCCTGTTGGTAAATACCACTATTTTGAAGAGGCTTAATAACTGTTTGTGGCTTCTAAGCTGTGATTCATGACCATCTGGGTCTGGTTTATGATTTTTTTAATGCTTTTGACTGGTGACTCTGTTGCATTTTTCTCAGGGCACTGGTGGCTTTCCCCTGTACATCAAATCTTCACAAAAACCAAATTCCAGCCCTTGTACAACATGCGTTCCTCCAGCTTGTTGTGGATGGGCCACTGCAGGGAAGTAGTTAGGTTCCCAAATATTTCATTCCTCTGCAATAGAATGTTGTATTCCTTTGCAACACTTTATTATTGAAAGAAAATGAAACTTGAAAGCACTCAGATTGGCCAAAAGATGATGCTGACATTCCTGTTGTAGAAGAAGGATCACCTTTTCCTTCCACCCAGAGGCAGACCTGCAGGTCCAGCTTGCCTCCTTACCCCCCATCCCCTCCCCAGATTTCTTGTGTGACATTGATTTCCTCTTTGAGTGCCTTCCAGAACACAAGAGAAGACAACATCAGCAATCACAGAGGTCCTCTGCTCCACATCATGTGTGGTGACCATTACTGAACAAGGAGACCAAGGGAAAGCCATCCCACACCAGCACCTGGTTTGGGGCCTGCTTGTCCTCTCCATTTCTCCGCAATGAGTGCCATGCTCGGCAAGTCACACAGCATGGCTGGCAGAGCGCCTGACTCATTTCTCTCTACTCCTCCAGCTGATGTGTTTGGAGGAACATGCTGCTCTGACAAGGTGACACATCCTGAGAAAGCCCACACTGCTGAAGACATCTCCCTGCTCCTTCTACCAGGAGCATCCAGCACAATAGCAGTTTGCAGCTCTTTTTCATTCCTCCCCAGTCAAATAAGCCCTAAGCGTTTCTGTTTGATTTTCCTGAAGGTTGCAGAATAGATGTCAATCAGGGAAGAGGAGCCTTGAAATCCCATGTTGTTGAAGACATCTCATAAACACACAGATGTCAGTAGAGGTTCTGGGAAAGGAGAGGCAACTGCTAACTGAGAACTGCATTAAAATACCAGTGTGACTGCTGTTCAGCTGCAGCACCATTAGCAGCCTAAGTTGGATTCTTCTTTTGGCAGGCGCAACTGCCCTTGAATTAGTTGGTTTGGCTCAATTCATTGTGGAATAATTAGGTTCAGTCCGTTGTATTGCATAATCTGGAGTTTCTTTGATCTGCTTCAGTGGTAAAGTACTAATGCCATGCAACATTGGGAGAGGTTAGGAATATGAAATCAAATCACTCAAATCTATCAGGAGCCCAAGCAATAAAAAGATGAAGAGAGAAGTGTCCAGGAGGCAGGGGAAGTCAACAGCCTGCCTCTGCTTTAATGCCTCTGACTTGTGCAGAAAGGAAAGGAGAAAATCATGGCATTACACACATTTGAAATGTCCCAGGAGCCAACACAGTTCCCATCTGCAGAGCAACTCTCATAAACATTGAGGATTTACCCATCAAACTCAAGTCTGGAAATGCGCCTGGATGTTTCTGAAGAATCTGAGGAAAGATGTTTCTGTTTCTGGACAATCAAAACTGCCACATTTCCTGGCTGCAGCGAGGATCTCTAAACTGAAAAATGTGTAAATGTGCTTTGCCAGGAGTAGGCACATCCCAAACAAGGGTAACCAGAGAAACTCTTTTCAGCACTGCTTGATTTACATGTGCTACAAATGGAAGAGGAAAATCTTTTCCCCAGTTGCCCTGGCATATAACTGTAAACACCTTTGCTAAGTCCCCTTGCAGCTTCAAGAAGGGAGACCAGAGCACTTATTGGCACCTACTGGCTTAAGTCACACTACAAAGCTGGCAGGTGTGTTGGAGGAGCAACAGGGGACAGCGTTGCTCAAGATGAACCTCTTTCAGCTGTTATAAAAAATAATCATTCCTCCCTCCCTTGCTCCTCAGAGGGTGATAATACCACACAAACACGCTAAAGGACTGTTGCTTACACAAGGAGGTCCACCAAGCACCCAGCCCAGCTATTAACAGCTGCTGAGCGGGTCATATCCAATGCCAGCTTTACTATCCCAGTTAATAAAATAACAGATGCTATTAAGAACAGTTCTTTTAACCTCAGGTTGCAGGTCACCCCAGGGAGAGGAGCTGGAAGCCTAGACTCACGAGGGATGTTTCTGGCAGGGGAAAGTGTCCTCCAGAGCCACAATTGGACTGGGGTCTCCCTTGGACAGTGGAACAGCTGATGACTGAGCTGAAATTTCTGTCTCACAAACAGCTCCTTGAATTGCTCTTGGCATTGACTTTTTCCCATTCGCTAATTAAAAATCTGTCTTTGAGTCATAAGCCCCCATTAGTAATAATTTGCTTTGCACTTCTCCAGTGATTTATGGCTGAGATATCAAAGTGCTTTAGAAACATTAATTAATCCTTCTAATACCCTGGGGACTGATCCATTCTCCGCAATGCACCATTGGTGGAGTAAACGTAGGAAATCCCCAGGTTTTACTCCAAACTGCAGGCAGGAAGAGGGGAAGGAAGCAGCACCTGACCCAAGAAACTCAATTCAACTGTCTGCCTGCAATCAGGGAGACATGCAGTCAAAATAACAGCATTGAATGTGCAGCCACAAGCAAGCCCAAGGCACATCCAAGCTCTCTGTGTTCTGCTTTCCTATCTGTCAAGAGAGGGAAGAGGAGTTGCCACACCCTAGGTCTGCTCTGCAGATCATGCTAGGAAATGCATGTGTAGACCAAAGCCGTCTTCACCCAGAGCCCTGCAAGTGGCAGTTTCATTAATCAAAGCCACGTTACTTGTGCTAACGTGTATTTCCCTTGCCATCCTGCCTATTTCTCCAATCTGCTTCTTGCACAAAGTTGCTTTTTCCCAGCTTGCAGTGCAGCCCCAAGGCTGTCTCCCCCACCTGAGAGGTGGCTCCAGTTCTTGCTGGTGATAAGGATTGTTACCTCCATTGGCTTTGGGGAGGCTTTCATCCTTGCATACACCAATGAACCATTTGTCCCTGTACTTTGAATGTTGTCATCACAAGACGGAGGGGTGGAGCTGGCCTTGCATGGTGGTGCCAGAGATGGGAAAGGTATAAAGGTCCCACTATAGACCGCCAGAGACAGGATACCTGAGATCCAGAGGGGTGTCCCATTTCCTCTTTGCTGTTCCCAGTAAAGCATCATCTTAACCATGAAGGCAACTGCTGTTTTCCTGCTTCTCTCCCTGGCACTCTGCTGCTACGAAGGTGAGTGCAATGTTTTGTTTGGGAACCATTTCCTCTCCTTGCTAAAGCTTACAGATCTGCAGGGTGGGAAGGTGAGCCTGGGAAAACGCCAGCTGGTGCTAGGACCTTGCTCCAGCCCTTGGGCAGGCAAAGGGAGCGCTCCCCAGAGACTGATGCAATGGGAAACATGCATTAAACAAGTGGTCTGTGAGCAAACTTAAAGCGAAGGTTTTAGAAGAGTCCTTGGCAGCTGCTTCCAAAGTGACCAGATCTGCTGGGCTGGCACTGTCCCTTCAAGGCTGGGATTCAGCCTGGAGCAGGTGATTTCTAGAACAGCATAATTCTTTTAGGGTGAATAGATGTTATTCTGGTTTTATAAAAGCAAACCCAAGAAGGCAAGAAACACATCTATGCAAGGGAAAATGCAGCTCTCACAACCAAAGTCAATGTTTAAGCCAACAGTGTTTTCAAAATCCCATATGGTGCAGAGAGATGAGAACATGAGCTGTTGCTGCTTTTCAGGTCCTGCTCACCAGGGATTTCTGTGTTTGTGGGCTCATTCAGAACAGGAGGGTGCTTCTGAAACAAGTCCTTCATCATCCCATTTAATGTACGGCAGTTGCCATTGCCAAGCTCTCTGAGCACAAACTCTGGACTCATTTCAGAAGAAATGAGTGTGTATTAAGTTACTGCCCCCGGGTCTGGACTGGTGCTACTCCAAGGTAGAATCCCTGTAACCCTGAGCTGTGTGGCTCTCGGATCCTCAGCACCAAATGATTTCGCTCTACAGACCTACTACTCTTTGGCCACACTTCTACTTTAGATGTAGCCTAAATCCTCCATGTAGATGAATTCTGAATCTATAGGCAACCCAAGGTGGTCTTCTCAGTACTGAAGAGCTTTTGCTGAACAAATTTAGTTCGTTTTTCAAAATACACCCACCACGTTTCACCCGTGTGATCCCAGCTGTCAGCTCAGGGCCAGCTTCTCCATGGCGAAGCCATCCAAAGTCACATCTTGCTCCCACTTGCTTTGCTGTGAGATCTGAGTCCTCCCATTTCTACTTTCAGGAAAGACCTTTAGCAGCTTGTCTTTTCCTTTAGTTCCTTGTGGTACAAACCCACTGACACCAGAAAAAATCACCCGGCGTTTACTCCAGCACCTGTCCAGCATCAGCAGGAGTCTCTCAATAACCAATGAACAAGTGATGAGAGATAACAAAAGCCATCTTTGTTTCCTGGTAGCTTGTAGGGAAAGGCACTAGATGTGCATCTGATCTTGACAGGGACCCTTGCACCATCACAATGTTTCTGCCAGGGGAAAGAGGAAGATGATGCGGGCAGGGGCCTGGCTGCAAGATGGGGGAGATCCAAGGGGAGAAAACGTTGGGACAAAGTTCCCTGTCCTCAGGCTAAAGCATCTGTTGTAGGTCTCTCTACAACCAGCCCATGATGGATACTAAGGCATCTTCTCTTTTTCTCTAGGAAATGCTGAGATGGATGGAGCTGCTGACGAAGGGACAGAGGTGAAGTGTCCTATTTCTGTATAGCACAAGACTGTCCAGCTCTGGTGAGACAGCACTAACCCGTCCACTGGGGAGCCAGATTTGCTAAATACAGCACAGTAAAGTGAGCTGCTGGGTTGGCAACCCAAAGATACCAGTGCCTAGAAACCTCCTTCCACCTGCTCTGCCTCAGCAAAATCCTGGTACTGGTTTCCCACTGCATTTCCCCACACTCAGTGGAGGAAAACTGTAATAAAGACCTGAATATTGCTGTTACTGGACAACAAGATCAGAGCTCCCCTTACTCTCTGGCTTGCAAGTGCAAAGGCAGATATCGTCGTGGCATAAAAATAAGAACCAGGAATAACATGATCAGGCACTCTCCGTAGAGCATCACTTACTCAATATTGTCACCCCTAAGGCTGTGCAGGAGTGTCAGGTGAAGTTCAGCTGGCCAAGAGACAGCAGGGTGATAGGTAATCCCAGTGTTTCTGAGAGTTCACAGCAGAGCTCTCAGCAAGCTGGGATGGGTTTTCAAGATACACAAACTGTGCACCTCTCGGTGAATGCCAAGCTCCTTTGGTAAACTGGAAGCATGTTTAATATTTTCAATATTACTCTCTTGTGTCTCCAGGCGTCTTGTGGCACCTATGATCTAAAAGGAGGTTGTACAAAGATCTTTGACCCCATCTGTGGCACGGACAATGTCGTCTACAGCAATGAGTGTGTCTTGTGTGCTCAGAACCTGTAAGTATGCACATCTCCCGCCAGTCTAAATATCACGCATAAGGAGGGCTACTACATAGGTCTGGGATTTCCTACAAAGAAAGCTGTTTGCATGCAGCTGGGTGGAGCACATCTGGCATGAATCTGTGCTCCTATGCAGATGCTGCACCCACCACTCTGAGCACGTGGACCTCATCTGTGAAACAGGTCTCGTTCCATGTGGCTTGCGGCACATGATCTGCCCGCAAACAGACACTGCACAGCCAAAATCTCCCCACAGCTGGAGCTGCAGCAACTGCTTCGACTGTGCTGTGGGTGTCCGGGAACTCAGACAAATGGCAAAGTCCTCAAAGTCTGCCCCAATCTAGCATGCAGGCAGAAAAATATTTCTCCAGGTGACCTCAGTTGTGTGGTGGCTGAGGAAAAACTATGGTTTCTCAACCCAGCAATTTATAGCTGAGCTCTGCTTTCCATCTTCTCTGTATGGGAAAAGATACCATTTGCTCTAGGTTTTTTAAGAATTAGCCTTATATTTAATCTGTGCTGGTGCCAGATTGCACTGATTTAGCAGAAGGCCAGGTCCAAATGCTACCAATATCTCTGGCAAGACTTGATTCACTTCATCTAGCTTGGGCCCTAGGTAGTTTTTAGTATATTTATACATGGCAAGTGCTCTGTGTCAGACAGAGGGAAGGAAGGAATTACTTCCAACTTGATGCTGTTAGGTGGTTCAAAAATCTCTGTTGGTGAGATTCTTATCTGCTACCAGGTGCCTCAGCATGTGGAGCTAAGGGAGCTTCACCCATGGCTTTACCTGGTAGAAGCAGTAATATGAGGTTATCAGCAAAGACCTCTCTAATAAAAGCTCAAATTCCAGCTTTCCTATCCTTGGATGAATGGGCTTGTGAAGCCAAATTCTGCTGCCATCTAACTCTGGAGTAACAAGGAACAGGTTCCAAATTACCAGGAATAAGAGTCTGGATAAGAATTGATGGAGTAGTTGTCCCCTCTTTCCTTCATTAGCCCAGGCTGCTGCCCCAAATTCTCTTCCTGACCTGCTTTAAATGCAGGTTTTACACTTTAAGGCCAAAGACGGTGCAGTCAGGCAGAGACACGCTGAGTGGGATCTCCTGAACAAAGGCGTCACAGTTAATGACCCGGCACGGCATGGCAGGGTGGTAATGACCATGCTGGAAGCCAGCAGCCCAGCACCAGCTGTCAGCTGCATTGTGCAACAGATGGGGGTGGGAGGTTCGTCAGACACAACATCATTAGGGCTTTGGCCATGAACCAAGAGCAGGGTAAAGGGAGTGAGGAAGGCTTCAAAGCCAGCTAGGCTATGTGCCAAGTGGAATTAAGGATGCCACGTCCCTCCTGGCACAAAGTATGGCTTTGGAGGTGATGGGGGACCTCAGTCATCACAGGAGGCAACTTTTGGAGTACAGACAAGAAAAGAACTGAGATGGCAGTGTATCCAGATTCAGCTACGAGTCAGGGGAGGGAAGGGATGATGAGAAGCTGGTGGCCGCCTTGTGTTGACAATCGCTGTGTCCCTGAACTTCTTCAAGTTCCTGTTTGTGCAAGCTCTGAGCAGCTGCAACTAGAAACGTGCTGCTCCTGTGGGTTAAAGCCCCAAGCCTTGCTGCTCCTCTGTAACATTCCCAAGCTAAGAAGTTTTGCCGTTAGGAATAGCATCCGCTCAGCCTCCTCGTCAGGGTTATCTGCGCCAGGCATCCAGACTGTGAAGCTGCCTGATGCCCAGTGTCTCACGGGAGAGATAAATGGAGCATCCTCCTCTATAACTCTTTGGTCCATGGGGAAAAGTCAAGTAGCCAAGAGGTAGGATGAAGTAATAATTTGCAGTTTTATGTGTGCTACCAGTCTGACAAGAACTGGAGGCCTGCAAGGTGTCTGGGAGTAACTACAGCAAGAGCATCTGGCAGGTCTCCGCAGCAGCGATGTCTCGCTTGTCGCCTTTGGTCACTTCAATGTGACCAGCGTGCAAAATGCTTTTTGCAAAACACAAAAGAGCTTGAAAATCATTTTACCAGAATTTGTCTGTACACTTGAGAAATTGGTTTGTCTTTCCAAAGAGAACAACATTGTGATTCCACATGAAAAATTGAACAATTCAGAGTTATTAGGTCCACTACTGAGCAAAAAATAGCTATAATTTTTTTGCAGGTGCCTTTTTAATATTTTTCTTGCTTTTGCTGCAGAAGCCATCAGGATGGGAGGCTGGGAGCAAGCCCAAGCAAGACACAATGGCAGGCATTTGTCTGTAAAAACCCACAAAACAAAGTCATAACCTTTATCATCTGCAGCCAGGCAGGCATTAAAGGTGTCTTAGTGCCATCCTACAGCACAGAGGTGAATTATTCCATCAGGAGGTGTCAGGAAGCACTAGCTCTTGAGCTTACTGGAATTAATTAACACATGTCCATGGTAACCCTGAACTCTCTGTCAAGTATATGTGGCCTTACTTACTGTGAATAACACTTGAATGATTATTTAAGCAGTATTTCCCTTTGTTTCTTTGTTCCCTGAGCCGGGTTCTTCTCTATGTCAGGGACCTGAAAGCATCCTCTAATGTTTTTAACCTTTCTTCCAGGAAAAGAAACACTAATGTGCGCATAAAGAACAGGGGACTCTGCAAAAACCACTCCCCACACGCCAACTTCGCTGAAAACTAAAAGGTGCAACCATTCCAGAGAAGATAGCACAAAGATGACCCTCACCTATACAAACTCCTAATAAACTGAAAGCATTGCCATGCTCGCAGTGAGAATTCTTACACACAAAGCAGACCCCTTTCCCTGACATTTAAAATACTTTTCAGGAAAGAAACAGGGGGTGGGATGGCGTAATGCCCATAAAAACCTGCAAGAAAGTTAGGGGCAAGACCTGGATATGTCCAAGGAGAGAGCCAAGTTTTGTCATAATGAAGAGGCACATTTTTTGCATCAATAATTTTGTTTTCCTTTCCTAAACTTTCAGCACCCAACTGCTAGATTTTAGCATTCTTGTGACTTGAAATTATTATGCATTTGTTAAATGCAGGGGTTAAAGCCCTTATTCCTGGACTTTAGCCAGGAGGGAGAGTCCAACAAGCCACACTGACCTGTCTCCAGCCTTATCCATATGCCAGTCCCCATGTACCAAGACCCACCAAGCCTTAGCTTCATTCTGCAGGTCGCAGCTCCTCGGAAAACCAAGATGACTCTATTTTCCTCAGGCAGGGTGGAGGAAAGGGAGGAGGTTTCAGCGCTGGAGGCCGCTGTTGCTCCGCTGGTGCCTGAGTCCAGGAAGGAGCTGAGCCCGCAGAGGGTCCCACCAGCCGGGGCAGCGGCCCTGGACCCTTCCCAGCTCTGCAAGGAAGCTGGAAGGCGCTCAGCAAAATCCCCTGGATGGAACATGCGGGAAGAACCGCGTCTCCTCGGGAGACGGGCGCTCAGCATCACCGCATCCCTCACCCTCCCGAGGAGACGCGGGCAGGACCTCATTCTCCATCTAGAGGAGTTTGCAAGGATGAGGGAGGTGATTCTGCCACTCTTTTCCTCTCTTGTGAGATCTCACCTGGAGTACTGCCTCCAGTTCTGGAATCCTCAACATAAGAAGGAGATGGAGCTGATGGAACGGGTCCAGAGGAGGGTTACAAGAATGATCAGAGGGCTGGGGCATCTCCCATACGAGGACAGGCTGAGAGAGTTGGGGTGGTTCAGCCTGGAGAAGAGAAGGCTCCGAGGAGACCTTAGAGCAACCTTCCAGTTCCTGAAGGGGCTACAAGAAAGCTGGGGACAGACTGTTTACAAAGGCTTGGAGGGATAGGACTATAGGCAATGGGTATAAACTGGAGAGGGGCAGATTTAGACTAGACATAAGTAAGAATTTCTTCACTATGAGAGTGGTGAGGCTCTGGAACAAGTTGCCCAGAGAAGTTGTGGCTGCCCCATCCCTGGAGATGTTCAAGTCCAGGTTGGTTGGGACTTTGAGCATCCTGATCTAGTGGAGATGTCCCTGCCCATGGCAGGGGGGTTGGAACTAGATGATGTTTAAGGTCCCTTCCAACCCAAATTATTCTACAATTCTCTGATTCTACGACAAGATGCGGAGGGTCTGCCCCCAGGTCCCGTGCTGGAGGGATGGGGATGTATCTGCCTGGCACAGTGCTGCTGCCTCTTCCTGAGAAAGCTGGTCACCCTGCTGCTTGTGCCAAAGGATTTTAACAAGTCAGACCAAACCAGCCTGGGACAACCAATTGGGGCCAGGGATTGAAGCACCTTGGGGCTCCCCGTGAATTATAACCCTTCAGTAAAATGCCCGTTTGTATTTTGGACAAACCAAATACTTTGTTCTTAGAACTTCACTTTGGTTAGAAAGATGGCATTGAGTTCTCTTTATGTTCCTTGAACACAAAAAACCCACATGATCAAGCTGAGAGAAAGCTCTAGATCTCACTTAATATTCAAATGCAACCAGATGCAGCTGGGAGGGGGCTCAGGCTCCTCTTTCCAGATCTGCCAACAAGTCTGTCTGTGGTCGAGGGAGAGATGAAAAACAACTTGCTTTGCCCGTATGTAAAATTAATGCACTAAAGGTGGTAGCCCCAAATAGGCTTGGGACTGTAAATTGCTTCAGCATCTCTGCGCAAAGGAGATCCTGGAAGCATGCCTCCCACAGCTGGGATATTTTTGATTCTGCTGCATCACGAGAATCGGAGCATAGCTTTTATCTGGGGAGGTCTCTGCAAGTGAGGCTGACAGGAGGGGAGACTCATACCAGTCGCTTTCTGTTCTTGGACTTCCTGGCATGGCTAAACCCAGCTTAGCTCCAAACTCATCCAAGTTGATACCTTCCGCCCAGACAATGCTGGAAAGGTTGTGCTGAGGCCAGCTTATGCCAAGCAAAACCTCTTTCCTGCCTATGCCATTTCTGGGAAACATCACCCAGTATTAGCCAAGAGCATTTCTTCAATGAAGTGAGGTGCTGACCGAGCTTGTAAAACAGCAGGTCACGTCGGCTGGATGGTTGAGCGCAGGCTGCATCACCCCAGGCGCTGCACTGATGAGAACTAGAATTCCTGCTAAATGTCAGCCACATCCATTTTGCAGAAAGGTCCGTATCAGTCTTGAGATTATGGGAAGCAGCAGGTCAAGGGCCACCCTGTATGCACTATACAACAGGGACACATCAGGCAGAACCAATGGCAAGTTTCCAAAAGGAAACAGTTCCTGTCCATATGCCAAGTTTTGGTTTGAACGAGGGCAAATCTGAGGAGATTTTAGCAGGTGCAAAGGTGTTTTATTGACCCCTAAGCTGGGTTTAGTTTGATTTATAGGAGAATCGTCACCAAAACACAATCTTCTACCCCTATAATGACTCTTCCCTGAAGCTGGGGGAAGAAGTCCTTCATTTCAGCTGCTCCTCCACCATCTGATCACCAGCAGAACCTGGAGCTGGCCCGCCAGCAGCTAACGTGACTTTTCTGAGACACCAGCTTGATCCTCCGTGTCTCTGATAGTGTTCCCAGTGCTTGGCAAGCTTGCAAGGACAGGGGAAAGAGTAAAAGGGAAAGTGATGGGCGGAACAGGAGCAGCTTCAATTCTTCTTTTCTTTGTCTAAATAGCTGTGGCCTTTCAGACCACCTTTCAAAAGCAACATTTCTGGCAGCAGGTGTTTGGGAGAGCCCTGAACACGTTTTAATAGATGCGGCTGGGGAAAAACAGGGCTCACCAAAACATGGGAAAGGGTCAGCCATCCACCTCCCTCCTCCTTCCCTTCTGGCTCAGCCAGGTCAGCAGGAAAAGCCAACGGGTTTACAGGCACACGGTGGGTGAGGAGAACCCCAGAGAACAGCAAAAACAGGCAGCTCAGCATTTACTGCCTGGGAAAGTGAAGGGATGGAGCGACGTGACACCTGCCCCACTGCAGCACTGCTCAGAATAACAAGTGTTTGAATGACAAAGGGGGAAACGCCAAAAATAACCATGCCAGTATCAGCAGCCGGCGCTTCTCAGCGAGCAGGATACCCACAAAGCCCAGCCCTCTGCCAGCTCCCAGCCTGCCTGCCCTGGCGAGAACCAGCACATCTGCTAGAGGACCAGGCAGTTTTCATCTGGCAATGGTACCCCTCACCTCCTCCTCTCCCTCCTCCTGTCATCCAGGGGGCATCTCTCCTGCACTTCTTTGCCAGGATTTGCTGTTTAGGTGGAAGCTTTTCAAAGCAGGGTCTTATCCTGCTCAGTGCCTCCAAAGCAGCGCTGGGTACTCCCAAGCCTTAGGAATGTCACAAGAGTGATGAAAACCAGACAGCTGAGTACAGATGGCCCAGGGGAGAATTTTCTGATTAGAAAACTGTGTTTCTTTAAAACTGAGACTTTTCTGCCAATAAAAATTCCAGTAAAATTCAGCTGGGGAAGCCCTTCCCCCTCTGCCTCCTGGAATGCTTTACTGAAGCTTCTCTCTGGGAAGGAATATCTATTTCCATCACTGGTGGTATTTGACTTTATAATGTCATGATAGCAAACTGCAAAGTCAGGATTAGAAGTAGACCAAGGGACTTCAGTGACATACAAGGCTGCAGCTGAGAAACTGCTCTGGATTTCTGGTAGTTTCAAAATGTTCCTGTTTTCAGGCCTTTTTGGAAGAGGCAGCATTGGTTCTGCCTTAGACTGCTGCTGCTTTCCCTGGCCATTCTCCACTAAGAAGGCTTCTATTTTAGCCACATTTTCCATATCAGATTTGTTTTTCTAGTCTGAAAACAAGCAGAGACTTCCTTGGATTTGCTGCAGCTGGCAGAGGGCACTTTCATGGGGTCTGTTCAGTTCCAGGAGAACTTTTTTGAGGGGAGCTGACACCCAGTTTTGTCAGTTGGCAAAGAGAGTTTCCCTTTGCAGACACCTCGTGGGAACCCACCTGCTGCCTGGGAAAGGACGTGTGTGTGCTACAACGCTGCCACATGCTGCCTCCTGGACCTGGACTTTGCAAAAGGTGCAGAGAGAGGTGTATTCGTGCTCAGTGCAGAGCAGAGGTCCAGAGCCTGCCCTCCTTTACAGGTTAGGTCTACGCTGTAGACCTATGTAACCACTTCACAAGTGACAAACTCAACAGGAGACTTCTGGAGTGTTAGCAAATCAAACAGTTTTATCATCATGAAGGTTTCCCAGCAGAGCGCGGCAGCACTGCTATGTTAAAGGGTTACACTGCAAAGCTTGAGGCCAGAGAGCAAATACCAATTGGTCCCACTTGAGTATGAAATGATAGTGTTAATACTCTGCAAAGCAGAAGTCTTACTGAAATGGAAGGATGCTTTTAAACTGCAAATTTCCTTTCATCTAACCTACAGCTCAGCAAGCCTAGGGGAAAAGCTGTCCTTGGCAAATGTACGGGAATGAGCTAGAAGTGGCTCTGTACCGATACAGATAAACTGTCCATAAGGCTTAGTGGGGTTGTAGCAGGATCATCACTGAAGAAGAGGGTGGATGCTTCTCACTGGAGGGTTGAAAACACCATGATAGCCACAGACATGGAGCAAATAGTGACAACTAGAGCTGCAAATTTTTAGCAGGATCTTTACTTCCTGAGGTCTCCGAACAGTTACAGACAAGTCAAATGACAGTAATAGTTCGAATTTCTCTCTATCAAATGACAGTAAGCTTCTAGGAATCAGGAGCATCCAAAGAGCTCTGCAGCCACAGCAAGAAACAAAGCAGCCCTTCCCGTTTCTACACAGATTTGCTGGCCTTCAGCCTGCATCCGGCACACTTCACTTGCAGCAAGAGATAGGAGGGGCTGGAAGTGTGAGCTCCACATTGTGTCGACACATAAAGCTGGATTCCTCATGCTGACAGAGACCCTGCAGTCAGCGTTATCACAGTGGGTAGGTTCAGTACTAAGCAGTTCCACTTCCTACTAGCTAAGCAGCAAAACTCCTGGAAAGCTCCCAGGAAGAGGTCTTGTCCTTCACCTATGCCAGAATAATAACCTGTTGTTGTAGCGCTGCTCAGCGGGGCTGGATTGAAGTCTCTTTCCAAAACCTTAAGCACCTTAATAGTTGTGAAAGGCTACCACAAATAGAAAATAATGTGTGCGGCTTAAACCCTAACAGGGGCTGCTGGCCTCTGGGAGAAAGTCAAGTCCTTCCCAGCACATGGCATCATGAAAGCATTTGATGATTCACCCCCATACCCGCTTCATGGGATGCTAGGAAGCTCTGTTTTGCTGGCAGATGGTGCTAATGTGGCTTGAAGCCACAAAGACATTAGGTCAGTGCAAGTGTCCAGCTCACAGGTGGCATCCCTCTCAGGGACCAAGATCTGATACATTAATCAGAGACCTCCTCTCAGCCCTCTTTCCTGAAGTCAGCATCTATGCACGGGAAGAGCAGCCTTCCCTACCTGCCCTATAGCATCTCTAGGGCACTGTGTCCACCACCAATATTCTCACAGGTGCAAACTGTTTAGGTGCAGCAGTAGGATGCCAAGTCCTGAAAGCAAAAGCAGGGCCCATCAGGGGCTGAAACAGTGTGGGGAAGAAGGAGCCAAGGAAGGACTGGAGCAGCAGGAAAAGCACAGCTGGGGCACAGAGAAGTGTCCTACAGCCTTTGCACCAACGGCCATGTGCTGCCTCAAAGGCAGGGGATGAGCTGATGCACACGGCAGCGAGATGGCACAAATGCCTGATTCAAAGTGGGCCAAAACCAGTGGGTTTAGTGGGGTGTTGGATCCAACCCAGCAAGACACTAAACACCATTGCTGAAGCATCTCTGCAGTTGCTATCGGTTAAAAGCATTTCTGGGTATCCTGGTGCTTCGGCAGAAGTTATTCCTCCTTCCTCACCCTACTCCTTGTCACATGCACACAGGAATTTATTAATAAACAAGATTGTTCAGTGCACATTGCCAAGAGTAAGAGGCTGGCCAGACTCTCCTGGCCTCCGCTGGGCTTCCTGGCTGGTTCAGAACACTACGCCTGCATCACTGCAAGCCAGCAGCAATGCAGCGATGAAGCAAAACACCTGCATCAGGGCTTAGCTTCTCTTTTCCAGCTGGCAGTAGAACCCAAGCGGATGAAGTGCAGGGCAAGAGGGGAGCATAGGTCTTGCCCTGCCATTGTGGACAGGATGTTTTAGAGGACAGCACACACATTCAACCTGTCTGGAAAGCTCAAGGGAATGCACAGACTCGGCTATAATATCTTAAAGCAAACCAAGTAAAACCAGCCTGGAACAGAGCCCCACACTTGTGCTTTCTAATCCTTCCCTGGCCACTGATGGCCCAAGCACCCTTAGCTCAGCTCCCCAGTTCAACATCTTCTAAACTGGTGCTCAGAAATAGTCACTAATAAGCCTAAGATTTCCAGTTTGCCTGACAGTGCAAGAGAGACGAGTTTAGCAAATAAACTAAGACAGAGTTCAAGGCCGAAGTCTTTCTCTGGAAAAACCATGTGAAAAATTAAGTATAAACTGATTTGGTCATTATGAGTGCCCCATTGTTTCTGCTGTTCCTTCTTACTCCAGAGCCGCAAATATCCTCAAGTTCTTGGCAAAGGACAGCAGCTATCTGCTTACAATTAGCTTCCCAAAAAGCAATTAAGAAAAGTTCAATTCACCTCTATAGGCACTGGGGCAGACAAGCATCTTGTGGTTCCAGCTCTAACATATGTTCCCTATCCCAATCCAACTCCTTTTAAAGGTAATTCCTTCCTTGGAGGCAGCTAATTTACTGCAAAGGAAGGTCTGTGCTTTTCCAAATTTCTCACAGGAGAAGTGCAGGCTTTGGCCTAAATAGGACATCAGGACAAGGAAACATATATTTAGGGTTGCGTAGCTGAACTGCCACTCTCAGAAACAAGGCTCATAAAAGTAAAGTCACCACAGTAACCAGTCCCGGCAGCAGATGCACTTTCCCATGCAAAGAAGTTCCTGTTAAAGGGGGCACTAGATGGTATGTACAGCTTCCACAAAGACTCACTTTCAGGACCTTGCATCTAATTTAAGTCTGTAATTCGTATTTGCTTCTGGAAAACGCTGCCAGGATGACCCACTGAAATGCAAACAAAGGAAATGAGCTCCAAAGTCAGGTCTTCACGGAATGCTGCTGGAGACTGTATGTGCTGGAAAAAGTGTGATTGCAATTCTGAAACTTATGAAGGCTTCCTCATTCAAAATCCTGATCTGTAGATACAATGGCATATAATATATATGTAAGAGCCAGAAGTGTCCTAACCAAAGTAGAAGCTGGAAAACAGCACCTTTGTCACATTACCATCAGGGAGCCCAGCAAACCTGCTGTATACACCTGCAGGGTCATCACACCAGCTTCCACACTCCCTCTTTACTGCTGCTATTCAAAGCATATGAGTTTGGGGAATCCTTTGAGTAAGCCCTTGACTCCAGGTCACCCATCTGATACATACACAAAAGAGTCAGCACAATTCCATATCCTCACTTGCTTTGTATGCATTTGGCTGCACCACGAGAAATGAGCCAGAAATCGGACTGGGACACAAAGAGTAGCCATGCAAGCTGTTTTGCTTCAGCCAAGATAAGGCTAGAGACAAAAAAGAACCTCAGAGGAAAACTAAAAATATCTCTGCAAACTTGTAGCCTGGCAATATGCCTAATTGGGCATTGCCCACATTGAGAGGAGATATTTCTGTGAAAACCTGATGCTGGGTAACTCACTGGCCAGCCTGTAGATGGGATCTTGCATGAACACCTGCCCCTGGAAAGCCAGGAAGGGAAATGTAACAGAAAGCAGCAGGAGGTGCATAAATGTAATTTTCTCCTTCTCTGATCGAGCATGTTGAAGAATAGCTTGCCCATGTTGAGACAGAGTGTGAAAACCACCTTGTCAATTGATAGAAATCATGATGTGGTTGTGCCAGTTGGGGCAAGAGGTTTTATTTCTAGATCATCAAGGGATAAATAATTCTTTAGAAAAATTAATTAAATTTAAATAAGTACATAGGAATGACTGTACTAGCACCAAAGGTCCATCTAGCTGGGCACTGTGCTTCCAGCATAATACGTCCTTCACCAGGAGAACATAGTTGTGCAGTTCCCAGGGGCGCTATGAACATGAGAGCTGTTTGGAGACGTGAACTGCCACACAATGGACTGTGATCTATTCATATCTTTCTGCTTTCCCCATCTGACCTCAAAATTAGGCTGTTTGGGTATTTCTGCTGGCAGATCTGAGGGCCTGGCAACCCCTTTTGCAGCCTCAGTTCAAGGTCCTGGCCAAGGTCTGAGGGGCACCACATCCCCATTGGCAAAGCGAGGTGGGAGTTACCTCGGCAGGGAGCTGCTGTCTGGTGTGGCGTCATACCTCATCTGCATGGCTGGATACAGAAGAAGTTAACTGTCCCCAGAAGATCCATCTGGATCACTTCTGCTGGGCTAGAGGCCTCAGTCACTCTCTGCCACCCTTCCT
This sequence comes from Phaenicophaeus curvirostris, assembly GCF_032191515.1. NCBI lineage: Eukaryota > Metazoa > Chordata > Aves > Cuculiformes > Cuculidae > Phaenicophaeus > Phaenicophaeus curvirostris. The sequence goes on from NC_091406.1 coordinate 8,984,370, forward strand.
GAATCCAGCAGTCTGAAAAACCTGTCTGTGCCCAGCCATGGGGAAAACAGTGAAATGTCTGATGTGCTCCCACTCATTTACAAGAAACCTAATTAAATATCAAGGCATGCCTTTCTCTGCTTACAGCTTCCTTTTTCTACTCAACACTCAGCCACAAAGGTCTGTGGTCTCAGCTCAAGACTTTGCCCTTGGAGCTGGTCCTGGCAGCATCGGGCTCTGCAGCTCTGGAGTTGAATCTTTCCAAAATGCCATCAACAGCTGTACCAACTCTCTAATATCACGGTAATAACCACAAATTAATGCACTCATAAAAATAAAACTTGAAGGAGCCTAAGGAACTCAAAGCATCACCAGTTGTATCAGGTGATTTTCTATTTATTTTTTTTTAAGGGCTTCCAGTAATGAAATATCTACAATTTCCCCAAGAAACCATTTCCCAGCATCTGTGTTTTTCTGGTTTAGCTTACACTCACGGCATCTTCCTCTAGCCATGAGACACAGATATAAAAGAATTTTCTTCCTCTTTTCAGTTACTTTTTACACCTCTGAAGAGCTTCACACTTAAGCTGTTTTGCCTCAATCTTCAGTAAAAAAAATAATTTCTTTCTTTCCACCTCCCCTGCTAGCTTGGATTTTCTCTCCTTCTACCTGTTCCTACTGGTGTCCTCTATTCTTACTCTAATCCAAACCTGAAATCTACAGCTGATGCTTCGGGTAAAGTTGATCAAGCCTTTTCCACTAGCCTTCTTATAAGGAGAATTTGACCTGCGAAGACCATGCATTATTCAGAGCAGTTCTTTGGCATTTCTGCTTCACTGACACAATGCAGCACTGATCATTCCACCTTTATAGCTTCCAGCAAAGTCTGTCAAACCTTGGCCTCACTCACAACTACTCCTTTAACATCCTGAAAGCCTTCAGAGCTCCTCAAAGCTTCACGCTGAGACCTGGCGACTTCTTGCTCTCCAGACCTAACAACACACACTTCGATTTCCAAGACTGACAACATCTCTGCAAAGGAGATATGAGAATTTGTTTGCCCTCCTGCTCTTTAATTGCTGTCCTTGCCCCCTACAGATCTGTGAAGTCACCAGCCGTGATGAAACCTTGAATTTCTCCTGTCTGTACATACATTCTAAAATTTTATTTCCTTCTTAAGGCTTCAAAAACTAGGCCAAAAAGAACAACTGGGATATTTAGGAATCGTGTTTGCCTTTGGCTTTTTTGATCAAGAATGTTTTTAATGGGCTCAGCTGTCAACATCAGAACTGACTTAATAATAAATGTCTGACATTTCAGTCATTATTCAGAGTTCTTTTTTTTTTCCTTCCCCTCCCTCCAGTCCCTGGCTGTTTACATAAGGATTCATTCAGGTTGGTGTTTCCATTGTGGGCCTGGGATCTGAAATGGGAGCAAAGTTCCTCATAAAGACTCAGTAGCCTCTTCTAGTCAACAAGTCACTCGGGGAGGTCAGAGGGCAGCAATTGCAGAGGAGGAGAGGATGCCCAAGAGAGGCAGCGCTATGGGAACCTGCTAAGAAACCCAGCACAGCAGTTGTGGCTTGCTGAAGCCTGGGCTGGCTGCCACACACAGATTAGTGCTAACGTCGCGCTCTGTGGAAAGGAAAAGTGACAAGCTGGGCTTTGCTGGTGCAGGAGCCTTTGGCTTTCTTCACTTCCGTGGGCTCCTGCAACACTGCACAGGTTGTTTACTGCTTCATTTTGGCCAAAGGAGTGAGCCTGCTCTGCAAGAACTCCAGTTCAAGGAGAATTATGGGGCTTTTAGTAGAGCCTGCCCTGGCCAGCTTCCTCACAGGGACCACAGTTACTGCAGCATCACTCTGGAGTGAGACGGGACAGATGCAGCCCCAGCCCCTCTGCACTGTCAAAACACATGGGAAGGGACAGCCAGAGCTAGGCCATTGGTTTTCATATAGCACATATTAAACGTTCAGGATTTTTAAACTTTACCCTCTTACAAATAAGTCCCCTGCTCAACACCTTCCGTGTTTGGGGGATTTTTTTCTTCTTATGTTATATATGGCAGTTTAATTACAGTCATTACATTGCCTCAAGCTATTTAAAAGAAGTTGCTACATATATTTATGTGCATGTAAGTGAGAATAATGCCATGAGTAATACTGCAGGACTCCATACACGCTGCCGGAAGCAGCCTGGGCTCTCCCAGGGGCGAACTGAAAGGGTTAACATGGTAGCTTGCACCTATGCCAAAATGCAAGTTTCCAGCAGCATATCAGATCAGTTGTCCATCATCTCCATACCACAATACGTGTGTCGTGCCCTGGGTACTCTCTGCTATATTTAGTAAAACTAGAACAAATTTTCCTGCAGTGTAATTCTAGCAGGTAATTGCCCACCCCAGCGAAGGCACCGCAGGCTGATTTCCAGCAGACCTGCAGCACGCGCATTAACCGTTCCAGATACAGTGCAGAGCTAAATTCCTGGAAGTGTTTATGACGATTGGCTCATCTTGCCAATCTCGCCACAGCCTAACAGGGTCCCACCTTTTCTAATGAAAACGAAATTAAATCACATGTTAGTGTAGCTCCCACCCAGCTGCTTCCCAAGGGAGCCCACGTGGCTGGCAGCACCAGGCATTTGCAGAGACACGTTTTCCCTAGGTCAGACTGTTACAGCTAGTTTGCTGTAACTTCTGCTTGTTTACTTGGCTGATTGAGATCTGAAAACATCACATAAGGCTCTGTAAACCTCAGCAATAACATCACATACACAGAGGAGATACGGGTCCAAGGTGGAGGGGGACGCACAGCCTGTTGACACCTTTATCTCCAGCACTATCCATTCAGCTCTGCAACCAAGATCCTTCTCTTTACAACAAAGGCTCAAGTGCCAAGCCTGGATCCTATTTTCCTGGCCATAAGCACTGTCCCATCATCTTCCCACTTCTCCAACTACGAAATAAATCACGGCAGGGACTTGCTGCCTCCTCAGCCAGTTTGCTCCTATATGTCCTGCTGAAATTAGACACCATTTTATTAGGTAAAAGACAGTACAAGGAGTCCCTTCCATGCAGCAGCAAGCAACACAGACATTTCCTAAATGACACCAGCCGGACCCATAGGCAGATACCTATTAAATCTATAGGGACATGCAAATTATTCCACTGCATGCTTGACTGCCAGGAGGAGTTTAGCAAATGCTTTAATGAAGGCTGGACTTCACCACGGCAAGAATGTCAGAAATTAATTCCTGATGATCCCCAGTACAGAAGCTCTTCATCTGTCTTTCCACCAAAGTTGTTTACTTTTGCTTCTTTTCTCTTTAGGAATTAAGTGAATAAGTACATGGCAGAAATAGAACTAGAAAAAAAAGAGCACAAGAGAAAACACCTCCAGTGGACTGGCAGAAGTTGAGGCAAACAACGGCTGTAGGAAGGCGGCTGCCTCACACAGCATGGATTTCTAGAGCAGAGTTTGGTCAATTAGAGCTTTCCCAGAAGCAGGAGGACTTCACAAAAAATACATAAACCAGCTGGCCGTGAAACTTCTCTTTTCCTTGTCTGCCTGTTGCTGACAAGCACCAGCCATTTATCCGTAGCCTTGGGAAATCTCATGCTCTGCAAATCATTAGTTTATGCAGTTATAGTTTTCTCTGTTGAATGTCACACATGCAAAGGTCATTGCTGGAGATAAGGAAAAAGCCTCTGTCCCCAGAGGAAGCAAGAAGACATGCCACATTTGGCTGGAATAGGAGATATCCTTGTCCTTTCGCTGGCTGGGACACATGTCCTTCCATACATCCCCTGTCTCTGGCTGTCCACTTTGCTGTGGTCCCCTATCCCAGTGGCCACGTGTCCTCTCACTGGGGCTTGCATGGGGACTTCAAGTGAGAAAGACAACACTTGATAAAAGCTATTACACTTGCAAGACAGATCCGCATGCCTGGAAGGCGTGAACAGCATCTTCGCTCCAGTGGCCCCAGTGATAAATAGCAGTATCTGGAAAAGATCTTGGTAGCCTAGGCTGGGATTGAAGGGTGAAGGTAACTCCCTGGTTCCTAACCAATGTTTACACCAGCTTTGGATTGAAATGATTGAAAGCCAGGAGAAAAGCTCTGCTCTGGAAAATGGACCGAGCAACAAGCATAATGACCGGCCTTTGGGATCATATTTCTCTAGCTCATCGTATGGGCAGGTGAGAACTCAGCTGGACTCCAGGCTTAGAGCACAGGGCTGAACTTCTTATCCAGCACTGAACAGAGTGAAGCCCAAGCCCAACAGCCAAGGAAGCACCACACAGACACAGCTATTTTAGAAGCTTTGCCTAGTGCTATACTTTAATTCTAGTGCTGGCCTATTCCTTGGTGGCACATCCCACCAGAGCCGTACCCCTTTTTCCTCTCCTTTAGCACTGCCAATGCATTACAAACCAGGTAAAAGTCTTCCTGCACAGAGCGATTCAAATGAGCTCTGTCTAATAGACCATCTAACTCATTGCTATTTGTTTTGGCATCTTTGACTGTTTTGAATCCTACTTAGAGCTATTTAACCACCAAGATTACACCAGTCACAACTGCCATACAAACATATCTATTACTACCTGTACACTGGAAACATGGGAGGTTTTTCTCCCCCTTTTGCTAATACAACACTGGCAGCAAATCCCGCTGAGGTAGGAGAGTGGGGTGCAATGATAATTATGTTGTTCAAGTCCAAGGTGTGACATCAATACTGCCTGCTGGTACCAGACACCGTGGAAACCTGTGTAGGCTTGTAGCACACAGACATACTGAGCAGGATCCACAGGTGCCCATTTTAATAGCTATCACTCGGCACTGCCATCCAATTCTTCTCAAATAATCAGACAGGCTTAGCTGGTGCCAGGCAAAACAGACATCGCCTCTAATACCAGACCCTGCTGAGAGCAGCTCTGGAGGTGCCCAGCCTTCCTGTGTGAAAACAGGATCTGAGCTACGAAGTAAAGTGCCCAAAAGGATTTTGGTAAATTGATATTTAAACAATGGTTGAAAATTCATCCAGCCCATATCTCCCGGTCGCTGACAGTCTCTGGCTGTTTCCAGTCTCCTGGATGCACATAGAAAGCTATCCCAAATCTCCAAAAAGGGCAGGAAGGCATTTTGTGATGCAAAATTTAGGCCCATCATTTATGTCAGCTCAGTTGATGTGTCAATGAAAACATCTTTTTCCAAGCATGTGTCTGCTTGCTCTGCACTCCCCTTGCTGGGGAATTCCTAGCTGCGCAGCTTTCCACAGGCAAGGCTGCTTAGTGAAATTAAATTTTTCTACAGAAATGCTTTGATTTTGATGACTTCTCCTGAAATTTCCTATTTTCTTCTCCAGAAATTTGTAAAAGTTAATTTTCCCCATCAGTTTTCCACATTAAATTTATAGTGCCATATATTTCCCCAATCTTATAAATTGAATGGTTTAGTTTAAGTTTAGATTAAAAGATTTGAAAACTCAAAAAAAAAACCCAAAAAAACCAACTTCCCAGATTTCTTTAGAGGCAGTAGCTCCTTTGAATCAACCAAGGGAGTCCAGGATTTCCTTTTCAAGAAATTCCTAGGAATTTCTGAAATGGGACATTTCCTGTCATTTCACTCCAGGCACACTTCAACATCCTGGATCTCCTACCAGGAGGCATCCCAGCTCCTCCACCGCCCTGCTCACTATTGCTCCACCTCTGAATGTTTCAGGACACTTCTCAAAACATTTGCTCTACACGCACAAGGCAGCTCTTGGAGCTTTCTGACTGCCCGTGCCTAGCAATGAAATTAACTTGTGTCAAAGATGATGGAACGATGAGATAAATCTAAAACGAGTTCTTGCAGCCTTTGCTCTTGTGCATTGCTCCAGATTTGTGTAGTTTGGCCTCGTCTGCATGCCAAGAGCCTTCAAGCAAACATTAGCTGAGAGGAAAAACAGATGGTACAATTAAACACCAAAATTCTCCACCACAGAACACCCTGCCAGATTTCTCAAACCTTGCAAGGATGGCTGTACAGGGAGGGCTGGAGCAAGCAGGCTCTTTCCTCTCACAGCATCAAGATGGCAATCAGGGAAAGGATCATTTCTAAAGCCACTAACAGTTTCCTTAAGGCAGAAGTTCTCGGAGAGATGGAAAATCATAGAATCAGCAGATTGGAAAAGACCCACTGGATCATTGAGTCCAACCATTCCTATCAAATACTAAACCATGACCCTCAGCGCCTCGTCCACCCATCCCTTAAACACCTCCAGGGAAGGTGACTCAACCACCTCCCTGGGCAGCCTGTTCCAGTGCCCAATGACCCTTTCCGAAGGATCCAAAATGCCCACATAGAATGTCAAAGCAACAATCACAGACCAGTACTTTCCCCCATGCACCACTTTCCCACAATGCAGGCAAAAAGCTTTAGAGGCAAGAGGATGGAGGGCTTTGAGGGGGAAACAGACTCTGTTGCAGCTGCTCCTTGCACGCAGGGACCAAGACAGGTAGCATTCTATCTCTATGCACTTACCAGCTAATGTACAAGAGTGCCTTGCAAAAGGCTGCCAGCAGCTATCAAACAGATGCCCTTGCTTCCACGCTGGAGTCCTCCTACGTGAGGAAGCGCAGGGAACCACTCAAGTGCTGCAGAAAGCTCTGGGGAAGCAACACCCAGGGCTGCACCTGGAGCATGCACAACAACTGGAGGGGAGCAGAGGGTGTGATCAAGGCAAAGAGAGGTGTCTCCCCCAGGAGCTCACCCTTGCCCACAAGGCTGGCCAGTCAGGAGGACCTTGTCAGTGGGATTGCCTGCCTGCACTGCCAAGATGTGTCCTGGGGCACTCATTCAGAAGTTGCACTAAACTGTTGCGCTTTTTTTGCCCCCAAATAGCTCCACAGAGGCTCCCCTATGCAATTTTTAATACTAGTTACATTCAGCAGCCAGATATTCACCTCCCAGCTTGTGCCACCAGCATCTGGCCCGAAGTATACAACACGCTGCTGTCCCAGAAACATGTGAACCTGGCTCAGAAAAAACACAAAACAATCAAGTAAGCTCTTGATAGCTTTGCCTTTCCCAACAACACAAGTCCAGACCTCAGGAGCTGGCATGTGGCTTACAGCACACCCAGGGCTCTTTTTTCTTCTTTAAAAAGCCTCATCCTTTTTGTGTCTCAACTTGCTTGTTTTGCTTTGTGGGTTTGGTTTTTTTTTTCCCATCTGAAGTCAGTACAGCAATTCTATAAATCGCACTCCCAACAGTTTGTTTAGTGCAAAATACAGAAATAAGCATTCATCTTTTAGATTAATACAGCACAAGCCACCTTCTCAGTTTCACAGCAGACACAGGATGATGTCAGGGCATTTTAGACCCCTCCACACTCCCGAGCACATGGACCAAATGTCACAAAGTTCCCCTGCCTGCCAAACCCAGTCAGAGGCTGCCAGAAAGAAGCTGCCTAAACATTATAGCCAGAATCTGTGCACTTATTTTCCCAGCACAGCAGGGTTTGTGTTGTAGAGGATTAGCAGTAAGCTCTGCACCTCCTTGAGCAGCCAGGAACTGCAGCCCCTCAGCCCAGGATGGTGGTTTGGCTTCCAGAAAGCACAGGAAGCCGTCACTGACTTTCCAAATGCATCCCATCTCTTCCAGGCGCTGATGCACAGCATTTGATGAGCCCCACACGACTTTGGCACCACCAAAACGTACTGCTATCCAAGAGTAGTTGGGAAGGCATATCAGGAATAACAAGCGCTCATCTCCATTGCATTCAGCAGTGCTGTCATCAACACACGACATGCCAGGAGTTTGGTCATATTTCAAGGAATGTTTTTCTCTTGAGTTTCAAAGGAGGAATTCAGCTTTCCTCTAGAAAGTGAGGTAAGCCCAATGCTCCAGGCTCTGCTGTTGCAGAAAAAAGTTTATCCCATGATAGCTCTAGGTGTTACTGAATCCCTGCCCAAAAGTGCTCTCCTCCTGGATGGACGGCTCTCCTCTCCTCTTTGCAAGCCTCCCTTGGACCTTGAAAATTAGCCCACCATTTGAAATCATTTGCACCCCAAGGAGATTTTGAAACTAAAACAACACTACGATCTCTCACCTGGCTCACAGGGACTGAAGCACCAGTCCTGCATCAAACTAGCACTGCCTGCCACCACTCCTGCTCCACACACACAAATGCTGGGCTAGCTCAGACCCAGGACCATTCAGCCTCCAGCATGGACCAGTAGCTTCATTTAACTAAAGAGAGTGAAAGCAGGTTCGCAAGCCAACCTTCCCCACCTCTAACATCCAGCAATGTCACAACTGGAGCTTGACCAAATAGCAGCTCCCCAGACTCACACCTGCATCCTGCTGTAGTTTATTACCACCAAGGCCCCTAGATGCTCATCTTACCCTCCTCTGCTTCTCCAGCCCTCAGCACATGCCTACAAACACTGCGGCAAAGCTGTGGCACATGCTCAAGAGTTTGCTTTTCACATGCAATGTACTGGTTCCCTGCCCCAGACCTTATCCTTAAGGAGATTGTACCCCTCTGCTCAAGATACACACAGAACAAATCCCTGATTTGCAATGACTCTCCAGGACTATGGAAGGGACAGGTTTTATTACTTTTCCTGGCTGAAGATGTTTGTTTTACTTCCATAAGAGGTTTCAATGAAAGCATCTCTCAAAAAGTGCTCTCTCTTACAAGAATCCAGCCTGCTCATTGCTTTTATCTCTCTAAGAAGGAAACAAGCTCTGCTAACACAACCACTGTGCTTACTTGCTTTTAAGTCCACAGAATCAGGGGCCACGTGCCTGCAGACAACACCAGAGCTATGCAAGAGCTATTTCCAAGTCATCTGTTCACATATTCCAAAGTATGTCTGGCTCAACTTTTTGGAGGGAGGGTGTCTTAGAGTAAAGATGCTTTTAAAATATGCCCATGAATCTCTGTGGAGGAAAGTCGCACAGCAGGTTGTTCAGATGTGTTATAAGAACTGCAATCGAAGATGTAGAGAAAAGAGCCAGAATTAGGATCCTCAAACCAAGAAAAAGCAGAGCCCCATACGATTGCTTCTTCAGTCTCTGCAAAAGCTTTACAACCCACCTTGCTCTATGATGCGATGAACAGTGTTTTCCATGATACTGCTGTAGGAGTCCATGTAATTCCGCAGCACAGCCCAGCTCACACACATGAGAAATGCAGTGTCTGTAAACAGAGAACTGGGATGAGAAATGCAGCACACAACGCTCTGAGGCAAGGGCTGGAGCATCACGCTGTGTTTCTGGTGGTGTGACCTCCAGAGCTGAATTTGGGGTGTCCCTAGGTTCTTGTGCCCAAGCCTCACAGCGGCAGATAGCTGAGGAATCAATGTTGATCAGTGATGGGCCCCTGAGTACCTGCTCTTGCACAACACCAGACACCCCCTGTGCCTTCGTGATCAGGGTCCTTGGCCCATAAAGAAAAAACAGCTTAAAAAAATCTCATGTGGCACAAGGCAGCTAAAGTCTTGGCATACAAGTGTGTCCATGCGAGCTGCAGGAAGTACTCAGAGTTCAAAAAACCAAAAAACATGAAAAAACCAAACCACAAAACAAACCTCAAAACAAACTACAGCAAAGCTTTCTGTTTATAACATGAGCTCCTCTTCAAGCCCTTTTATCACAGTTTCTTTTGCTCATGTATTTGAGGAAACAATATGTCAGTTCTCTCATAGCCAGGAAAGATCTTAACAGCAAGGGTGAACAGTTCTTCAAAGACACATTTTCATTCTACCTCTGGTCTACCGAACTCCCAAATTAGGCTTATTCCAGCAACACAAATGCATCATCTTCACTTCAACCCAACCCATGCCGAAGCAGACAGATGCCCTGAGAAATACCTGCCAGGCCCACTGCAAAAAAAGCCAAGAAAACACAATTTTGCAGCTGGGACCCTTGACTGTCTCCCAGAGTAACATTATTCCACCTCACCTTCCTAAAGTCCACCAGGAGCTAGCTACAAGGAAGGGGCAGAGGAGGAAAGAGAACCACTTATTAAGCATCAGCTGCAGTCTATTTAGAGCTTTTAGCAAGCTTTTAGTGATGTTTATTAGCCTTTACTCAATAATGCTGAATGAAGCAATCCTGATATCAGCCTTCTGGCATGGAAAACTGTGCTTCAACCCCAGCTCGAGGAAGAGAACGGTTTAGAAAGGTCAAGCTGGTCATAATCACAGCTGCAGCTCTCCTAGCCAGCTCTGAGCTTGTTTTGAACTCACAGAAACCAAAGTCCCAGATCAGGGGGGAGGAATAAGAAGGCCTTCTAGTCAGAGAAGGTCCATCATAGTATCTCTCTGAACTAGAGACCTCCTGCCCTCAATTACGGCTGTTGAATGATTTTGAGTGGATGGCATTATGCTGCCTTTACTCTTCTCAGAGCTGGGGATTGCCAACTGCCTGCACTGGTAATCCAGATGAGATATGCTCAGAAGACAAGGCAGCGAGCCCTAAACCTGGCTCAGGGCAAGCTGGCCATGAGTTGGGCAGGATTAAAATAAGATTTACACCTTCTGATGCACAAAACATTCATCACTGGCTGCTGTTGGATGTCTTCAACCTGCACAGAGTTTGTCTAAAATGAGGTGTTTCTTAAAGATGTCATGCTTTTCAAAGGAAAAGTATCCAAAAGCTTCATGCCTCAAGCAGGGCTAATCTCCCTGGAGTCACTTATAATAACATATTTCAAGTGTGTTTATCATGTAGAAGGGACTTTAAAAAATATACGGGCGTATGTTATAAATCACAGCCTCTGCTAGGAAGAAGAAGGAGAAAGAAAACTGTGTGATTTAACAACCCCTTAGAAATAACTCAATGTGGAGAAAATTTACATGGAGGGATCTTAGTTATGGGTTTGATACAGTTGGTAATGGTTAGTACAGCCAGACCAAAACCCACTCAATTAGGATGCCACAATAAATGAAAGCGCAAATTCAGAACATATTTAACCAAAGGAAACAATGCACTCATATATATCTTTCTCAAGCGCATACATAATAAGGTAAGGTCTTCTATATCTCTGTGCTGGACAAGCTGCCTTGCTTTTGTGGTCTAGTTGCCACAGTTCATAATCTGTACAGCAATTTCCTTTTCAGATAAGCAGAAAAAGGCCTCTGCCATCTGAATGGATGGGTCTGCCTGAGATGCCACAGATGGAGGAAACCCAGTAGAAAGTCTTAACTCTTCGGGCTGAGTGCCAGGCCAGTACCTGAAAAGCTGAGCAGTCCTCTGAGCTCTGACTAATTACCAGTGTAAATAACAACAGACTGCTGTGTTCACAAGGTTTGAAAGACAAAAATGTCTCTTTCAAATTTTGTGGTTACAAAGAACTGCAGGCTGCTTCCACAACAGTTTTGTGGGGCATTGTTGGTGGGAGCTACCTCTAGGACGTGGATGATGTCACTACGGGCTCTGTTGGTTGAGTCAAGACCCAAATCAACAAAACTTGCAATGTTAGGAGCACAATTTCCCCTCTTAATGAACAAATGCGGTATACCATGAAGGTGTTGCAGCAATCACAGCCACCTACAAGCAGCAGCAGCTCTTTTGGAAGACAAAACGTGGTGGAAAGAAACTTTAATATCATCCTCGCTACAGCTCAGATTCATGGCTTCAAAAAAACATTCGTGTTTAGCAGAGAAAGCCTGTGTCCAAGCTTTGCTCTGACCATCAGCATCTCGTTGCACATCCTGCAGCCTCCCAGGTGCTGTATGCACCAAGCCACAGTGCTGGAAGGTGGATCCAACTCGGTGGCTTATGCAGCCCTGCCAAGTCAGCCTCAGTCTCAAGGGAGGGAGAAGCTGCTACCACACTCCCTACCTACGGCCCTTCTGCTGATCCACCCTAAGTATCTTGGAGGGAAAATGCCACATTCCCCTGTCCGAGAGCAAACATCGCAGATGCTGGGGAGGACGAGCCACCAGCAAAGAAAGCAAATTGTCCGAGAGGAAATCTTTCCCACTCACCAGCCTGGGTACCACCACAGAGGTCTCAGAGCGCATCATCCCATCCAGCCCTGGGCGCAGCAGGTCTCTGCCTGCTATCACTGTAGCCCTGTGCGAGCCACCCTGCCCAGCAAGGAAACACTGTTTGGTCTTAGGGATGCCTGCAGGTGATGGTGTGAAATGTGAATAAGGCAAGCAATTTGTGCAGAAAAGTAATGATCCCTATGGGATCTTCCCAGTTTATATGCAATTACACCAAGCAGCTAAAAAGGAGCGCTTAGCAGAGAAGGGAGGTAGATAATCCACTGGTGTAAAGCCCTGCAGCTCCCTGAAGCAGTAAGCGATGTAAAGCAAGGCTAATATTTGAGGATTCTTATGATCTTCTAGTTTACGTATGTCAGGACATCTGTTACTATGACCTCATGCAGATAAAACCACCTCTGCCTTCACCTGCGGCTGCTGATGAGTGTAGTGTAGAGTAACTCACTAAGCTGAGCCTCACACAGGGGAATCCATTCCTTCATGCCAATTTATAGTCAATTCAGGATTTCAGCAACTATTATTTATCAGCAGGGCTCCCTGCTAACCGTAACCACATTGGTAAGGAGTTATTCAAAATGAGTTTCCAAATTAGTGACTCTGCATTCATTTCTTTTATGTTCGTTTCAGTTTATGAGGAATGTCAGCAAATCAGAGGATCCCACTCAGGGTAAATTACCTGGGGATTTTACGCATGATCATTCCGCTGAGCTGCAAAGGCAGCGTGGCAGCAAGCTCATCATGCTGCTCCCAGTGCCTAAGGCACCAGGGAGAAGGAGCCCAACTGCTTCCAGAGGATGATCAGATTGGAAAGATGCTTAAAACATCTTGCAAACATGGATGAGGCCTCCACATGTGCAGAGCAGGCGTGCCTGAGCCATGCACCCTTCTCCCAGTTCCTACAAGGTACTTCCCCTCTCCCCAGATTTATCATTACTGAATGAGAGAGAAAACCAGAGCCCATTCTTTTTCTGCCTGATTTTTTTTTTCCTCTAAGACAAGAGCTTTACTCCCTGGCAGAAAGCAAACTAGGGCTTGTTTTGTTTAGAAGTGAAGAAATAGCAGGTCTTGACTCCATGGATTTCTGGCAACAGTTATGCCTTGGAAAAACAGTTGTGTTGGCAGCAAAGTGAAAGACTCCTGTCAGCTGGAGCAGCCTTTGGCCTCTGTGGATGTTTCTCCTGATCCTAGGCAGATGGATCATGTCTCCTATGCAGTGGTACTCCAGTAAATTCTGCTCCAGGATCCCTGCGCCAAGTCAAAACAGCCTCAGCAACGGGGCAAGAGGCAAAGCCCCCGGTTCCCACGAGGAGGGCTGGGAACAGGAGTTTATGCACAGGCAGCAGAGTCAAAGCCACCAGTGGATGTCACTTCTCTTTGCAGAGGTTGAGAAATAGGAGGGCCAAGGGGACAATGCTGAGGAACAGCTGCTCCATCACATCAGAGTGACATAAGTTGCAGGTTTCTCAGGGTGCAGCCTGGCAGCAGTGATCCTATACAACAGCATGAGGGCATTTTAAAGCTGATATTTGAAGGACAAGGGCTGCCTGGTGAGGTGAGAGACAATGCAGAGACACAAGTCAGAAAGACCAGGAGTTTGTTCCAAGTAACGTAAGCCAAAATAAAATTGCCCCGGACATGCCCAAAGCTCTAGAAGAGCCCCAGGCAAGGAACAAGGGAGGGAAGAAGTAGCTGCTTGCTTTTCTTCTGAAGTCTTCTGGCTGGGATCTGGTTTATCTCGTTCAGATCCCTCATTGCAGTAAGGGGGTGTTTATCCTCCAGTACAGGAATGGCAAACGTCTCACCCTTCATGAGCAGCCAGGCAGGAGCTACTGAGTAGCTGAGCTGAGCGTCACACAGCAGGACACCAGCAGCTGCTCCGTAACAGCTTTCATGACAGCAAAAGTGGAGCTAGTAGTGGGTGCAGCTGGTGGGATGGCTCTGGTTGTAGGGCAGCAGGATGGTACAGCTGGAGGAGCTCTGAAGCCCTGGTCCTCCCCAGGGCATCAGAGCCAGGAAAGACACTGATGAACTGGGTAGGAGATAGCTCCAAACCCCAGTATTGGCCTTCCCAAAACTGTGGTAGTGTTTGAACAAAAGCTTTAGCCTTTCTTTCTTTTTTTTCCATTTCTTCTTTTATTTTTTTTTTTTGGCATGTGGCCTAATAAAATAGTGCTGTCCAGCTGCCTTCAGCCTTATATTGCCATTCCTTCCCTAAGGAATCTTGTGGTTCCTACAAGACCCGAATCCTGCACAGGTCTCATGCTCTCTCTCTGCACTGCAAGACGGCCACAGCTGTTTTTCACATTAAATTTCCTAGCTTGGAAACAAAGCAGCATGAGGAAGGGCAGTTGATATTTCTTTCCATTTTCCTTTTCAATATAAAAGCAGGGCAAAGCTTGCTGAGGGACCGGAGCAGAACGGCCACCAAGCTGCAGATCTGATCATCGCTTAGTACATGGTGGTGCCCCAGAAACAGAAGAGTGTTAGATAAAAATAAACCACTGGGATCATTTCTCATCTTGATCCTTGGGAGGGAGGAAGTTCCATCTTTGTGGTCCTTCTTCCACCCCTGCGCTGCTCTTGGACCCCCAGCCCCATGGCTGCCCCCCAATGAACTCTGTTCTATATGCGACCCGAAGTATAAAACCAGCAGGATGGTAAATCCAGGGACTGGTACACAGAGATGGCTTGGAATCTTCTTTAATGGTTTTGCACCTTTGATCTCTGGAACATGCATTTCAAGTCCAGAAAGGGCTTTTGTGCTGGCCAGGGAAATAACTACATAAAAGGACAGAGAGAGACGATATGGAATGGTGTAAAAGGATTGTGCAGCAAAGGAAAAAGACAGCCTGCCCCTATGCCTTGAAACACCCAAGACATAAAGTGAGAACTGGCAAAGGTCAGGCTGAATTGGCTCTTGCAGAGGATGGCAAGAAAAATAACAAGAGAAGTTTTAGCTATATACATCAGAGGGAAAGGAGGAAAGAAGAAATGGAGCTGCTGTATAGAGAGGATGGGGTATAGATTAAAGTTAGTCTGAGTGTGATCCAAAATTAATGCATCCACTTTCTAATGCCCTGCCAGTGCACAGAGGGCACAAAGATACCACGAACAAGGAGATGGACATGGGAATGTCACATCCCTCCAAATCAAGTCAGAGGACAGCAAGATCATGTCGTGGGCATGGCTGGTTCCTATGCCCTGGCACTGAACACATGACACCAAAACCTGCCCATCAAAATGTTCTTCAAGCACAGGGAAAGAAGAGGAAACACAGCACCTCAACTTAAGAGAGGAAAAAATACCACTCCACCAACTACACACCATTCAGATGTCCCAGGTGTAGAGCAAAGTCTAAGGAAAGGGGGAGTTGGAGCTCAATATCAGTCTGGTTTTTGCTCCCTCAAGGGCACCACAGCCTGATACTGCTTGTAGATAAGATATTGCCTTTGTGCATGGGAGAAATTGAGATCTAATCTACCTCAACTGCAGCTAAGTGATTGCTGGGCACCACTCCACCAAGTCCCTGATAGCCTGGGGGGACAAAGACTAGCCCAGAGGCCTCAAGGCAGATTAGCACCAGCACCCAGCTCCTGGTCTGGCGGGGCTGGGGCAGGCTTGGGACTGGTTTTTATGGACGATCTCAGCCCAAAACTAAGACTGAGCTCTCAGCATTCACCAGCCTGAAATGTCCCATGTAAATGGAGATCTAGAAGTAAGAGTCTTCAGGTATCACTGTGGGAGTATCCCAGCCAAAAATACGGGAGGAACATCTCATTCCACTCAGCTCTTGCCTGCCTGCAGCGTACACGTGAGTGCTAATTCTCCTTCCCATAATTGAAACACTCATCTTGCCATCTGATTTCCAGATATTTCTAGGAAAATCCCCAGCTCTGCTAAGTAGAAAGTCAAGACTGCAACGTGCCTAATCAGCTATGCTAATCTAATGCTGCCACACAGAGCCAGGCTCTTACTGCACAAGCCAGTTTGTTTATTTGGAGAGACTTACCTTTGACTTTCTCACCTTCCTTCCAAGAAACCAGCAGCCTCCAACACAGTGAGGTTGGACTCAATGGTCTCAAAGGTCTTTTCCAACCAAACAATTCTATAATTCAACATAAAGTGCCCCACTGCATCCTAGGCTTTGGGGATGGCTGGGAAGTAGTCTGGGTCTAGGGGCACTCAACGTGCAGAGGGCTGTAGGGCAGAACTGGAACAACCACAGCTCTACTTCAATTTCTAACCATTTTCTCTTTTGCTTCCACTTATTGTAGATTATTAATTTTTAAACTGAAGCAAACAGAGTCAATTCTGCTTCCAAGTGAATTGCCCACAGGCTGGCTCCTCTCCTCCAACCAGCTGATACAATTGTTAAAGCAAACTCCTTCTCAACAGGCCTGCAACCTTCAGGGCACAATGCCTTATTAGGGTACAGTCCCTCGTCTTTTACAGAAAGCAGCATTTAATTTCCAGTTAGTGGCTATTTCATGCAACTTTTAAATTAGATAAGAAATGGCACTCATGCATAGACTTAGAGTAATTCCCAGCTTGAATTGGGACAAAATGCTGGCATCTCAACTTATTTTGCGAGTGAAGTGTCCAGAGCAATGACAAAAAGGGTCATTTTGCTTCCATTTCCAGCCTTTTCTACAGCCCAACCTACTTGTTATGCTACAGATGAGCACAAATTTCTAAATAAGTTGTTTCAGAGTAAAAAAACGAACCATTCTCCTTTGAGAAGTGTCAGTGCGAGACTTCACAAAGATTTCTAAATATAGATACTTCAAAAGAACAAGTGTAATAAGGAGACTGGTCAAAACGTATCCTTTTCTGCACAGACTGGCAGCTTTAAACAGCCCATGTTTTCCAATAAAAAGATGTCAAACTGCAAATGTTCCCTGGGCAGGTGCCTGCGCTGCCGCAGCCCCAGCTCACCCGCCAGCAGCCCGTCCCGGTGCAGGAGGCTGTGCTAGTCCCATCCTGGCACCAAGCAGGGAAGTCGCTGGGTGAAGGATGGTAGCCTGACAGCCCTTCCCAGGACCTTCGTGGCCCTTTTCCACTTTTTCCACCACCCACCTCACACTTTGGGGTCCTACTGTGGGGTACACGTAGCTTGGGACAAGAGGAGTTCAGGTGCTCCATGGCCACCTGGCCAGGACCCCTCACATCTCCGCAGTAATTGCTGTATCCCTCGCATAATCTAAGCTCAACAGGGCTTCCCAAACGGTGGCAGAACACAGCTCTGACCCCACCACCTCCTGCAAGGCTGCAAAGGTTAATTTGGGCTCCCCTAGAGCCCATCTCCTGCCTCCCCGTGAACACCCCACCCTGTGCCAGTGGGAACCATGCAGGCAGGGAATCAACACTTGGGCAGCAATCGGCTGTGGGGACAGTCCTGCCTTTCCTGACCAAGCCTAGCTGAATCTCACAAAAAAGACTTCTGAACTTCCTAGTAATAATTTGAGCTATTGTAGAGCACTCCCTGCAGACTCCAGCCGGGTTTCAGGGGGAGCGTGCTCTTTGGAGAGAGCTGTTTCCTATTTTTGTCAGCACGTTGAACATAGCCTCTAAATTAAAATCTTCTATTTCAAGTCTATTTTGATCAACTCCACTTCCTTCAGTTTAAAAGATACAATAAGAATAGATGAGCTCTTACAAATTAAAAGCCTCTCTTGCTTAACAAATTGTCTCTCTGCAATAATTAATTGTCTGGAGAGAGATTCCAGCCCTAGGTTTTTGGCCTCATTCCAGGCTGTGTAAGGGGAAAAAAATATGTATATTTGGGAATTTGTTGCCTCACCACAATGGCTCTCATGCTTCCCATGCAAGGCAGGACAGGTCTGACTGGTCCACCTGGAGTGAGCGCATCCTCAGCACAGCAGCATCTGCTCTCCTTCATCAGCACGGCTGTCACGGAGCACCTGGCACAAGTCTCAGCTTGTGGTTTGCAGGGGGAAGGCTCTGGGAACGTTTCACAACTTGCTTTTATTTCTTTTTCATAGGTGATTATTATTAGACTGAAGATCTGTCGCTCTGAGCCACTATGGCCGTTCCCATCACCTTTTTCTCAGAGGAGATGTTTTCCAGGCCTGTATCACGTGTGCTCCTCACCCTTGGAGCTTTACATCTAGGAAAGCCTCCATGAAAAGGGAGGCTGTAGCTGGCATTGCTTGCGTTGGTAGATGCTCAAGATGCTGCTCGAGACAAGGGGTGGTGGTATCAGCCAGGATCAAGCCTCGGTTTGTGAGAAGCCCCACCTGCAGCAGAGGACGTTGACACCATGGGTCAGGGCAGAAGGATCCTCTACTCCTTTACCCGCTCCCTTGTGCAGCTGCAGCACCACTGCAAGCCAGGGAGCAGCATCCCAGAGCCGCAGTCCCCGTTTTCACAAAATCATCTGCAGTGAGACGTGAGATGGAGATAGCAGCCGCTTGGCGCAGAGGAACGGCGCATTGCAGAGAGGGCGTCACAACCTCTGCCCTGGCCTGGCTGAACGTGCCCACGCTGCTGCAAGGAACCACCAGAGCAGTGGTGCCGCTCCATCCCTGGTTGGCCGGAGCTATCAGCGTCTGCACGTGGAGACCTGCTGGTACCACACATCCGCACCAGTGCTCAGCTCCTCCTCTCATGCTGGGAGCAGCTCAGCGTCGTGTTGGCTTCATGTTCCCTCTGCAATCCTTGGTCCCTCTGCAGTCCTTGGTCCTTGCGTGGCCTCCCCGTGCCCCATCTGCCTTTGCTGGCAGGGCATGCAGGGACGCAGCAGGGTCCCAGCAAGGGGCCCGGGCAGGGTGTGATCTGGCAGCAGCAGCCAGCAGCCTGCCTGGGCAATGCCCGTGTCCAGGTCCACGTACTGAGCTCCACGTTCCTTGCCAGCCCCGTGGCGGTCCCGCTGCAGGGGAGCGTTTTGCTAATCCTTTCATTCTTGCCCCGTGCCCAGCAGCACAACCTCCTGCCAGCTTTGCAGGGAAACGCTTTGGAAGCACCTAGGACTCAAGCAGTCAATCCTTCTTTACAAAGCAATAGGGCAGGAGCCAGCTTCCAGCCCTGAGATGTCCTAAACCACCCAAACAGCCTCAGAGCAGGTGTTTAGATACGCATACCAGACTTCACTGACCCCAAGCTGAAATCAAAGAGCTCATTCCCACATAAATTGGCTAACCTTCCTGACAGAGGGCCCAAAAATGCTGGAAAGGGTCTGAGCAGGGTTGCAGCCCACAGCATTCTGTCTTCCCATGCTGTTCCTATATCCAGAGCAACCTGCGGCTCAGCCTCCTCCACATCCAGAGAGGGCAACAGCTTTGCACAGCCCCAAATTAGCCTGCTGCCACAAGGCATCACCCAGGCCATGATTTCAGCAGTGTTTGGAGGAGGATTAAATCTTTATCTGGAAAGCAAGGACGTGCACAATTGCATTTGACAGGATTAGTGCTAAAGCCCATAAGAGACCCACTCATGGGAGCTGTGGCCAGTTGTTCCCTTCCCGGGGACACCTCCTGAGCTCTGGCTGGTGGATGCTCACTGTGCAATGCTCCTACTCTCCTCCCAGCCTTTTGGTCTGGGGGCAATGACTGTCACCTCCTCCCACAGACCTCAGCCTTTTCTTTTTCTCTCTACAGTGCTTCGGAAAGATGAAAAAAAAAAAAACCAAAACCTGTACTGGTGTCACACAAACTGTTCTGACCCTAGTACAGTTTTATTTATGGACAGCTACGTTCAAGTTATTTGAGGACCCTCCTTGGCCCCTGGGCACACTGGAAAACATGCAAGCCTTCAACTATCTGAAGGATGCTCCATACTAGTGCGAAGCCAGCCAGCACCCTCCAGTCCCTGTTAGAGCTTGCAATGCTTTGTATAACACAAATAGACTGGCAACCTGGAAATAAACTTCTAACATCCTCTCTCCACACTAAGGGAAGCTTAAGAAATATATCACAGACTGTGTCTATAGTCTGACGCTATATCACAGCAGATGGGATCCTGTTAAGCCTCCTCAGGATCAGCATTGCAGTAACCAAGGGGTGGGAAAGGCCTGAGCATCCCTTTCTTCTCTACTACATGTGTCCCAGTACAGAAAAGGTGCCTTTGGATAGAGATATTCCTGGAATAGACAGGATCTATGGCATGCCAAAAATATATACGCAAGCAGGATGTTGCTCTGGAGCTCAGCCACAGCCCAGTGAGGGTCTCCCATTGCCACGGGAGCTGCCTGCTCCGCAGACAGAAGCGGTTCCTTGCACAGCCACTGGGACCCCATGTCGGACTCACTGTAGGTGTTTTACATGTCCTTTCCCTGCAATGTTTATTTCCCACAAGTATGCTCTGACTTACACAGGCAGGGAACATTGGAGATTTCTGTCATAATTTACCATTTTGTCAAGGACAGGATTCCACTGGAAAGTATTTGTTTAAAAGTTTAAAAAAAAATAAAAGGCATTTTAATACATTGAGGAGATCTCTATTTTTGGTTTTTACCAGGTATAGAATTCACAGGTACTCAAAGTGTTTGGATTATTAGAGTGAGCTACTGGCTTCTCCTATCTAGCCAAGAAAAGCAGTAGTCAGTTCCAGGGTCAGGACCTTTCCATGACTTTTGGGGTTTGATTTTTCCAGAGAACACAACTCAGCACAAGTCCCATTTCCCCTAATTTTCAGGCAGAGTTCACATAAATGTCTCTGAAACCCAACAGAACACCCTGCCAGCCTCTCTCAGACTGCACTGCCTGAGGAGCTGCTCCACACCCAGATGCTTTGTTTTCTAGGTATTCTCTACTCCTCTTCCCCATCCTCCTTTGACTTTTCCAAACCCAGCCCAGGCTGGAGAGATCAGTGCAGAGCTACACTGCCAAGCCCTTCTCAGTGCTGAAGCTGCCATATGTGATCTCTCAGGTTGGCTGCCACCTTCCAAGCATAATTTCACCATCTGAGGCTTTTCAGGAGCTCCCATGTTTGCCAAATCTCCCAACCCTATTTCTAGAATCCTAGACTTTCCCTTGCACTTTCCCAGCATTGCTGTAGCCTTTAATAACACACACACACACACACACACACACACTCTCACATAGGACCCCTCCTTACTATTTCCCAACTCATTACTCACTTCACAGCTCAGCACAGGCCACTTGGGGAATGTCCCAGTTTATGAGTGTTTCTGATTGCTGCCAGCTCCATGCAGCCCAGCGAGTCTGGAGGAGGTGACTGCACTGCCCAGGCATGCACAGTGGGTCAACCACTGGGTCTAATGAGTCTCAAGTGCTTCCTTCCTTTCCGAAGCCAGCCACCACTAATGTTTTCCAGCCACAGCTTCCACAGGTAATGTATCTGCCACTTCCCAGGTTGCTTCTGCAAACATGCAGCACACAGGAGCCTGTGCCAGCATAAATGCCCCTGCACGGCTCCTTGTAGTTCTAGGTCAGGCTGCTTCCCTGCACCTCACTGTACAGTCCATGCAGTCTGTACTTCTCACATCTCCAATGCTATGTTCTCCAATTAACTAAGATCATAGAATCACTAGGTTGGAAAGGACCCACTGGATCATCGAGTCCAACCATTCCCATCAATCACTAAACCACGTCCCTCAGCACCTCATCCACCCATTCTTTAAACACCTCCAGGGAAGGTGACTCAATGCCCTCCCTGGGCAGCCTGTTCCAGTGCCCAATGACTCTTTCCATGAAATACTTTTTTCTGATGTCCAGCCTGAACCTCCCCTGGCGGAGCTTGAGGCCATTCCCTCTCATCCTGTCACTTGGGAGAAGAGCCCAGCTTTCTCCTCTCCACAACCTCCTTTCAGGTAGTTGTAGAGAGCAAGAAGGACTCCTCTCAGCCTCCTCTCTATCATACTAGCCCATGCAGCCCCTCAGAAGCTCCAGAGTCACCCAGTCACTACACAAGGTCAAATTTTGAAGGTCTGCTGTGCTCAGGGACTTGTGGACGTGGTGGCTTTCTCCATCACCAAGACCCTCCTGCGAGCCCGAGGATGCTCTGCCACTGCACTCCCAGCACCCTGCGCACAACCTCCTTCTGCAGCGCTGGGAAAAAGGGATCCAGCCCAGGGACACTCCCAGCAGACTGGCCCCAGCTCCAGCCCAGCCTTTGGTTGCTGGGAGGGGTGTATCACGGTGCCAGTCCCTGCAGCTGGAGGAGGCAGCATAGAGAGGATGGTGCAACCATTCCTCTCTACTGTCTGCCTGCAAGGGCTGATGAAGTGGGATGAGAGTTTGAACCCCCAGAGCTCCCCAGAGACATTAGGAAGATGAAGCATGCTGAGTTCTGAGCCTGCCCTGCGGAGCTCTCCTAGCCCCAGACAGCACAGACCTTTTGTTGGGAGGGATTAGGGCAAGGGGGCCAGAGAGGGGATCCTGCCCTGATAATCACGGTCCTTTATCCCTACACGGCGCTTCCTATCCTGAGACTTCCAGACAAGAAAAATCCCTTCTAGAGCAGAGCCAAGCAAGGGGCCTTGGAATACATCACCACCCCAGTGACTTTAGCTGACGCAGACATTCCTGAGCAGATTTGAATCTTGTTTTGCAGAAGGGATTCCTCTGCAGCCATGGGCTGCACACACCAGTCACTTGAGAAGCTCCCAGCAGCCAGACCACAACTCTGCAACTAAGACATATCGCGGGACTGCTGATCAATGGGAAAACTCTCCAGCTCCGGCAGATCATAAGCTTTATTAAAGATAGATCTATGCTCTGGTCTGCAGAGATAAACACATCAAAGCTTTTTGGTCTGTGCGCCAGAGCTGCCGGTATCCCCATTTGGCAGAGATGGAGATTGGGACGTGCTCTCCATTCCCAGCACAGGGTATTGAGGGAGCTCAATTTAACTGAGGAGCAGCAGGATCCTTCCAGCTTGGGGAGCGTGGGGCCACATCCAGACTGTATTAAGTCAATTCCTGGCTGTTTGCTCAGGGGGCTCAGAAATGGCTGGTTGGGACTGAAGCAACTCACTCGCAGCGTACCACTGCCAGCCCTGCTCTCCCAGGCCATGCAGAGCCCGGGGGTGGCCAAGCTTTGCTGGAGTTCTTCTGAGCTCAGATGAAGAGGGAGACCTAAAAAGGGAAAACAGTCCTTGCTCATCTGGCCTGGCAGCTGATAATCACACAGTGCTTTGAAACCCACAGATGAAAGATCTGTGAGACACGAAAGGCTGTCACTACCTGTTAATCATTTGGTGCGATCCCTCCTCTGCCATCACACATGCAGGAGACAATTTTCAGCAGAGGTGAGCGCAGCCTTGCAGTGCAGATGCCCAGCCCAGAGCATCTCTGCCACTGTGCATGTGAAGTCTCTCCCTGCCATGGCACAGGACCCCCAGCACATCAGCGTGGATTCCTCCTGCCACTCTGACATGCACAAGAAGCAAATTTGCACCCCAGCATTGTCTGGGGTCCAGTTTCCTCTCCCCGCCTTGCAGCTATGCCCTCTTTTTCCTTATCTCTTCCCAGTGCAACCCTAATGCCTTGATCCCCCCCTGCATCCTCTGAGCCACCTCAGACAGCCCAGCTCCAGGCTCAACTGTGCCTGTTCTCCAGGGAACTCACACTGATTGCAAAGCCAGGTTTGCGCTGAGAGCAAGTGACAGCATCAAGACTCCTGGGAAAGCCACTCGGGACAGAGGCTTTGGCCATGGTGAGCAAGCAGCAAGGGCCCTGAAATCTTAATGTCAGCAAGGAAGGTGACAGTAGCACGCAAGGAAGCGGTGAGAGGCAGCAGGCGTTCCACATCCCTCTCCGTGCCTGGCACAGCTCAGCAGAGCCCGACACGGCATGTGCCCAGAGCACAGTCAACTTTCAGCATTTCAAATTTGCCGGATGATAACCTCAGCGTCTGAGTTCATAGCTCTGATCCCTCCCACTCGTGGTCTGACTCATGTTGCAGTCAGCGTGCTGCCTGGATATTGGTACACGAGAAGGGAGGGGAGAGGAGGCAAGGCAGCCGCCACTCGCAGCACGCGCTTCTGCCTTCACAAACTGAGCCGCGCAAGCTGGAGGAAAGTTGGTGTCTGTGCTGCCTCCAAGAGCTCCCAACTGCTTAGGGGGCTGTGGAAAAGCAGCACCTTTCCCAGGTAAATATTTTGCCTTACTTTTCTCTCGGTTGTTTTGCTGGTAAATCACTTTCTAGGTGAGATCTCAGAGGGGTTGGTGAGTCCTCACTGAGGATGGGGTGCACTAAGCACCCCAGAACGGGCCACCTGGGTCAGAGCAAGAGGGTTTTGCTCATCAGACCCTCACGCCATTACTGCCCTGCTGCACCAGGAGCGGAGGGAAGTTTGAAGACTTTTGCTGGTTGTTGCTGGTGGGGACCACTGGAGCTGAGAACATCAGGGTTACAAGGAGTCTGTGGGTGGAGCGTGCTCAGGGCACAGAGGCAGAGCCCTGCCTGAGCATCTGCAGGTGCGTAAGCATCTCTG
Source organism: Phaenicophaeus curvirostris (assembly GCF_032191515.1). Taxonomy (NCBI): domain Eukaryota; kingdom Metazoa; phylum Chordata; class Aves; order Cuculiformes; family Cuculidae; genus Phaenicophaeus; species Phaenicophaeus curvirostris. The sequence goes on from NC_091406.1 coordinate 9,008,767, forward strand.
CCCAAGGAGCATCCCCCCAAGGCTTGCTGCTAAGCCAACTTCTTGCACCAAAGTGCCCAAACCCTTTCTCTGAGCATCCCAGCCCCTCCACGCAGCCCTCCACAGGTAGCTGCTGGAGCAGGGGTTGCCCTGTCTGTGGCACAGCTGTCTCCGTGGGGCAGGTACCCCTACAGCTGGGCTGTGGCACCGGCTCAGGAGGGGTGGGTTGTGCCCAAGGGGATGCAGTGCCCTGTCCATGGCCAGAATAGCCTCTAGCAGGAGGTTGAATTGCAGGATCTCTGCTAGGTCTTACGCAGCTCCAAGTACACCCATGAGCCCCACATCTCTGTTTTCAGTTTCACCTTTCCCAGGCACCCTCTACAGAGCAAAATTTTGAAGCACTCACTGCTCTGCTGGTGCCCACATACCCCTTCAGGTTTTCTGCTTTCAGGGGTCCCAAACTCCCTCTTATCCACAGAGACCTTTTCCTCCCAGGGAGCATGATGGAAGGCTGGGAGCCATCCTGGGGATTGTGTCCTGCCTCCCTTAGCACCTCTGCTCACACCAGAAACAGTAATTACTGCTGTGTATCAATTAGAGTTCAGGCTGGGATTGAGCAGAAAACTCACTAGGTTCCAGAGAAGATCAAGGAGCAGGGACAAAAGTGTTTGGGAATACAGCCCAGCAGGACCCCAGTGTCCCCCCAGAAGCACAGAGAGGTTGCAAAAAGGCTCTGCAAAAGTGAGACTGCAACTGTCTGTGTGAACCTGAAAGGTTGTGAGGTAAACTGTGTCTTACAGACTTGAACGAGTGCACAGCGCGCTCCGGATGGGAAAGCAGCAGCACATCCAACAGCTCTGCCCCAGGGAGCAGAGGGGGGACAAGCAATTGCAAGGAAGAGACAGAAACAAGGAAGCAAGAGCCCCCACAATGGGGCTTACCAAGCACAGAGGGAGAGATGTGCTGGGGGATGCTATGAGGTGCAGCCCCCCCATGGGAGGTGTCGGGGAGAGTCCAGAAAGGCTGCTCATAAACTCGAAACAACCCCACAAATTCACCAAGCCCACCATGGACAGCAGAGCAAGCTAATTTCTACACCACTCTTAAATTTATCCCCTCTCACATCGCCTTCAAGCCCCAGTTCTGGCAAATTTGATCTCGTCCCATTCTGAGACCAGCTCATGGCTCTGGCAGAGGATCAAAACAGCATTTTGCCAGGGTCTCTACTGCTCCCAGTCCTGTCTGCTCCCCACCATCAAACCTCAAACATCCATTCAGACCAGAAGAAATTTCCCCCCTCCTGCCCACCTCACAGCCTTGACTGAAGTGCCTCTCGCAGCGTGTACAGATGTTTAATCTCCAGTAGCACTCAAACATAATTTCAGAAAAAGCTGCTAGGTGCTGCTGCGATCTTTTCAGGGCCAGAGAATTTGCTTTGCTCCTAATTGACTTCCACAAGCACTTTGCTCAGAAGGAAGTTAAAGCAGGAGGCAGAGCGACAGCTCAGGTCTGCAGAGCAGAGCCATCCTGTTCCCAGAATAGGGCTAAAATACTCCGTGTGGAGCTTTTCCTGAGCCCCCACCCATCACTATCGGCATCCTTTTGCTTAGTGGGAAACACTTCCCAAAGACAAACTGCCACATTCAAGCCCTTGCTGAGTGCTCCTTTCTGCCAACGTTTCTGCTTGTAGTGCCAAGGTACCCAGGCTTTTAACAGATTTTAAACAAACCTATTATGTCAGAAGTAGAAGCACATAAATGGAGAGCAGCATTACCTGTGCTGCCGGAGCGGGTGCTGTATCCCATTAGTCTTGCTTTAAAAGTGCACAAATAAACAATGCTAAAGGAAAGGATGCTGAAAGACGGGGAGGAGGAATAAAAGCGTAAAATACAACAGAAATTTCCTGTGGATAAATCACAGCCCCCTCCCTAGAGGAGGCAATTGCCATGGAACATAGTGGATCAAATGTAACACGGGCTGCAGCAGAGCAGAAAATATCTGTTCAGGCAGGAATTACTATTAGAATTGTAAGGAGCCTAACAGGGAGACGATAATACATTACAATAGAAGGATCATTAATGCTCCGGAGAAAGCTATTAATAGAGTTCCTTAAAGATCAGCCTAGAGATAAATTTTATTTAATGGTGTTCATTAGTGATCTTAGCTCAGAAAATGGCAGTTTCTGTAAGAAAATGTAAGGCTAAGAAACTTGAGGGAAGTTTTGAACTGGACAAGGGACCACAGGAAAAAAAACCTAGAGGATCGACCGAAACACAACAGGCTGGCACAAGTTCATATACATAGGGACTAATAGCAAAAATTCCTACTCAAAGCAGCTGAAAACACCATAGGAAAAATATCTGGCTTTTAGGGAACCCCAGGATGACTGCAACAAAACAAATGCAACCTGACAAGTCTTCACAGCAGGGATATTGTCCATCAGAGCACCAGCACCGCTGGAAAAGGCACTAGAAAGATAATCCAGAAGTGATGCCCTACTCCAGTCCCTCATTGCCAGAGGGTGATTTTGAACCAGGAACAGGTCCAGGCTGTGATAATGAGGACAATCAGGTAAACGTAAAAGCTGCCTGGCGAGACAGGGCTGGAAGGGTATCATTTATTCAGACTATCGCTAGAAAGGCTGCCATGGGAAACAGCTGCTCTGCCCGTACATCAAGGAGGAAACAAACTCACTCTGCCAAAACGCAACAGGAGCGGAGGATACAGAACTTGGTATTAAAGGTAGCTGCAAGTGACCCGGGCAGAAAAGCAGGGCAGATGTGGAGTCCCAGAGGGCTGATGCTCCAGGAGAGAGCACATTGACCCACTCTGACAGCAGCTGGCTGACCCCACATCTCAAGCAGCCCTCCAGCCTGCTTCTCTTGCAGAGCTGCACCCAGAGGCCGTGATCACTTAGGGGAAGGTTTCCATGAGATAACTTGGCCCAGGGACACAGGGAGATCTCTTACAACCCCACTACAGTTAAGGCTGCAACACCCCATATCCGAGCTGGCAGGCGGCAGGTCTTGCCGCATCCCATGGAGGAAAAACATCCCTCAGCAGGTGCTGAGCACACCAATGCGCCCGGAGCTGGGAATCACCATCAGAGCCCAAAGCTGAGCCCCAGCAGAGCCCACGTGAGCTGCAAGAGCTGGTGGCAGGAGCAGGTTGTTGTGTGGTGAAGCAGCCACGTAGGAGGCTGCGATCCACCCACCGCATTTTCTAAGTGTGCTACTCCCCCTATAATTTATCCTGCCATTTCCACATGTTGGGAGAAATGAAAAAACATCCCTTTCACTTGGAAATACCCTTCTCTAGAACAACCTGTTCTCCTCATTGCCAACAGCGGGCAGGCAGTGCTTAGCTTGTTCCATACTCCTTTTGTGCGCAAACAAAGAGCTTTCCAAGGCGAGAGCCTGTGCTGCAGCAGGAGGTGAGGAACCACTCCACACGCTGCTGCTGCTGCAGCTGAAAGCATCACATCCCTCTCCCCACAGCCTTAATCCCAGCACCCAAATTCAGAGGACTCCCTGTCTGGCAATGAGTTCATTTTGCTCAGCAGAAGGCTTCTCATGGGCTGCTCATCACTTCTCATTCACTTTCAATTCCCTTAGAAACAGCAGGGCTGCAGGTATCATCTCTGATCTCACTGGTCCAGTCCCCATCTCGCTGCCACGTGGCTCCCAGCAACCAGGGGTTATTTACTCTTGCAGCCTCCCCAGTACACTCCTCACTTGGCTCCCATGCTTTTAACCTTGAATCAAAGACACATAATCACTCACAGAGCATTTCAACCCACTTAACATCATTGCCTTGCTCTCGCAGGGTGAGTTTAATTTTAAAATCTCACCTCTGTCTCCTGCCAGGGCTGGACCTTTTCTTCTTCTAGAGTTTCTTCTCTTTGCTTTGTCTCTGCAGCCTGTTGCGCCCTGCAGAGAATCTGCTCTGCCTTCTACCACAAGCACGTGCACCACCAGTGAGGGCTTCACTGACCCTACATGGGATGTGGAGAGCCCAGGGAGCCAATTCCTGCTCTACCCGTGGATACCAGCATAGCTGCCCCCCGCCAGCACATCAGGGATGATGGGGAGACCCATCACCTCACCCAGAAAGCACGCTGGGGCACAGCACAGGCAGTCAGGCTCCTCAGCCTGCTCCCAGCTCCCTCTCTCTCATCCCTGCAGTGCCTCAGTTTCCCTTTAGGCAACAGGTGTTTCTTGCAATCAGACAGGAACAAAGGTCCTAGTTGTGGCATGGTCCTGGAGACCACCATAATCAGCACCTAAAAGCCCTTTTGGACATTAGATAGGTTTGCCGTTTTGTTTCTGCCCTTGCAATATATTGCTTTTCATCATTTACTTTTTACGAATATTTTCTATCTGGCTGTAAGTCTATAAGGGATGTTCTCCCCTTTGTGTCCCTGTCCCAAAGCATAAATGGCTCCATCCAAACTCTCCCTGAAAAACTAATCTCCACCTCCTCCCCAGGACATTACATGACTAACAAACGGGTTTCCTCTCTCCTCCCAAGACCCTGAGCAGAGCGAGGATTCCCTCTCTGGGCTGCAGGAGCCAGCGTGGCTGCTGATGGCAGGGACAAACACAAGGCACAGGCTACTGCAAAGTTTAGTGACACATCCACAGTCAAGTTTCAGACATTACACAGTGGAGATGAGTTTACTAGATTGCATACGAAAAGCACACTGTTTTCTCTGGAAAACTCCTTCCTCACATTGTCCCAGTCGTCATTTTTATCAGAAGCCTGTAGGAACTTAGTGCTTCTAAAATACCTGCCCTTCCCTGTGTTACGTGGGCACCCCTGGGGCTGGGAGGGGCCAGCTGGCCTGGGGACACATGCCTGGCTGCCAAGGAACTTTCCAACCCAGGTTTAAATGGACTCAAGCATCCAGGGAGGTACAGATGCCACTTTTCTGTAGGGGCTTGAGGGGCAGCTCAAAGGACCTTTGCCTATTACAGCTCTGAGTGTCTTCTTTACAGGTTGTCCTTGGGAAGTGACAAAGCTCTGTCTCTGCTGTAGCACTACTGACTGCTGTCACCAACCAAACACGCAGAGCACATGAGACCCCAGAGCGCCTGATCCATCGTTGCTCAGAGGCAAGGAGAAGGCAGAAGAGGAAAAGGGAGCAAGTGAGACCCGGCAGCAGCTGCAGAGCAGGAACGGCTCCAGCACTGAGCTCCCAGATGGGGCCAACAGGCACAAGCAAGTCACAGGGCCACATCTTTCCCCAGACTGTGTCATCCATAGCATACAAGACTGAGCAGTTGAAGTGACTCCGAAATGTTCTCCAAGGTCACTGTAGGTCCAAGGACACTTCAAAAAGAGCTCTAAGGCTGCCTGGCAGAGGCTCACTGCAAAAAGCTTTGGAGCCAGTGAGAGCAGGACTGCTCCATCCATGAGACTGCAGTATGGATCCGTGTTACAACCACACAAGCCCTCAAGAAAGGATGGACCTCCCCTTGCAGTTGCTGGTCGGGTCCTGCCTCATCATCCTCATCGTGATCACTCTGTGTGGTAACATCATTGTCTGCCTGGCAGTCACCCTTGACCGCCGGCTCCGCAACTTGACAAACTGCATCATCATCTCCTTGGCCATCACCGACCTGCTTCTGGGGCTGCTGGTGCTGCCGTTCTCTGCCTTCTATGAACTCGCCAAAGAGTGGCCCTTTGGCAGCACTTTGTGCAACATCTACACTAGCCTGGACGTCATGTTGTGCACAGCTTCCATCCTCAACCTCTTCATGATCAGCCTGGACCGCTACTTTGCTGTCACCACCCCACTCCGCTACAGCCAGCTTGTCACTCCCACGCGGGTGGCTGTTGGCTTAGTCATTATTTGGACAGTTTCACTCATGGTCTCCTTCCTCCCTATCCACCTGGGCTGGAACACTAATGGGACAGCAGTCCAAAACACAGCCCCAAACTGCAACAAGGAATGTATTCTGGAGGTGAACCCTGTATATGGCCTAGTGGATGCCTTGCTCACCTTCTACATCCCTTTGGTCATCATGTGCATCACCTACTACCGGATATTTAAGATAGCGAGGGAGCAAGCCAAGAGGATAAACCACACGTGGTGCTGCAGCAGCAACACCCCCATGCCACCCATGGTGAAAGAGCACAAAGCCACCGTGACGCTGGCAGTGGTGTTGGGAGCATTCATTGTGTGCTGGTTCCCCTATTTCACAGTGTTCACGTACCGGGGAATGTTGGGGGACAGCAGGGTGAAAGGCACACCCATGTCCATCGTCCTCTGGCTGGGCTACGCCAACTCAGCCCTGAACCCCATCCTCTACGGGACGCTCAACAAGGATTTCCGTGTGGCGTACCAGCACTTGCTGCACTGCTGGAGGACAGGGGGCTCCAGGAACCCCCACCTGCCTCCCCTCCAGAAAGCCCCGTCCAGGGGCAGGAGCTGCAGGCAGGGCCAAGGCAAGCAGGAGGGTAAACCCCTGAAACTGGAGATGAGGAACGGGAAGGGGATCTTGCTGACAGATGGAGCCCTCAAGAGGTAAGAACTTCTTTACGTGCAGGGCTTTTATGGTAGGTCCATCCACAGAGAGGGATGCAGAGGTTTGTACCACGAACTTTTAAGCAAGTCAGTGCTTCAGAAGGAGATGCTTTTCCAGGCAACTGTTGCTCTTTGCAGCCAGTCAGAAATTCATCAGCACCAGTGGGGACCGAGCTTACACCCAGTTGGTGGCACAGGTCCAGTTACACCAGCTTTACATGCAGCCAGCCCCCACTGCTCTCAGCACTCACTGACAGCACAACGTCCCTGGCTTTGCTGGGTGGGGGGAAAAGTTTTACTACCCAAATTTGCTGTGCAGAATGGGGGAATAGCCATTAGGTATAAATGTTCCCAAAAGAAGTCTATGTCCCACTTTTCAGTGGCAGGCAGCTGGCAAAGCTTGAGCACACAGCAGAGCTGCGTGGGGCTCGGACATCGCCACCACCCATCACAGGAAGGACAATGGGACATGAGCCCTGTGTGCAAGTCCCTGTAGGAGCTGAGATTTGGGTCCCCAGCTCCCTGCAGAGCAGCTCAGCAGTTTCCCTTCCTGGCTGAGTCACGTGCCCTCAGCATTTTGGCTGTCAATTTGCATCAGCAGCAAATTCAGACAACAGTTAAGTTCCATTCCCATCTTTGGAGAGAAGCAAGAATAGTCAAAATTAGGTTAGCAAACATTTTTAGGAATATCCATGTAAAGTTAGAGCAAAAAACACCCTCAGTGTCACCTCAAGCATGTCCCAGGGGTCAGGCCACTCAGAAAGGTGCGGGTGCAGCAAGGGAGCAGGATGAGTGCAAGGCAGATGAGCTCTGGACTGGGTTGTGGCATCAATCCCCTCCCTGGGCACCCACATCCCCGCAGGGCTGGGCCACCTCACACCTCCTTGCCCAGAGGCTTCCACCTGCCTGTGGGGAGAGAACAGAGCTGTCTGTCACAGTGCACACTGCTGCTCCAAAGACTTATCTAACTCATAGGCAGTGCCTGATAAGCAGCCTAGAAACTTTCCATCCGTAGATAAGGAGTCCTTTGACTCCCCATTCCCAGCGCGCCAGCAAAGAAGCCACGCTCGCACTCTCCTGCAGCACATGCCCTTGATCCTGTCTCAGAAACACAGTCTCAAGCCACTGAAAAGAGAACGTAGGGAGGTGAACCAAAGGGCAGAGCCATCCGAAAGGCTCAGCCAGCATCATGCCTCTCCTAGGGCTCAAATGCGACTTTACCTAAGGCACAGGGGAAGACTGGGGCAGTGGAGTCTGCCCTCAGAGATACAAAGGGATGGATGAGTGCAAGCAAATACAAGAACACAGCTCCTGGGGCTACCTTTTCAAGTTTCCAGGGAACTAATAAAGAGTGCAAAGGTACAGTATTTGCTAAACGTAGTTGCAGGTTGTATATAAACATATAGAGAAAATATCTGCCTGGTGTGGTAGAGATACTTCTGCAAACACGCAGTGACAAAAAGATCTGTGCAGAAATGTGCAGCTTGTGGTCCAACCAGGCACCTGGGCTCTTCAGCTGGCGAGAGCAGGTGATGGGGAACAGGCCAGCGGGACTTTCCTGCACAGCCAAGAGGCAGAAGAGAAAAAAAACATCAACGATTTCTCAAAGTGCTGCCTTACCACAAAGAGAGAATAATGAGATGGAGAGAAAGAAAAGGGGAAGAAAAAAGGGTTTCTGTTCCCTGAGCAGATGTCAGGGTCACTGATTTCCTGGCTTTCCCCCTCCCGGTCTTCCCAGATAGATAAGGCCCTTCCTTCTGGTTCCCCAGAGGGCCTGATCCTGCTACAGGAGTTGCATGCAAATCCCGTATTGGGGACAGCAGCCAGGGGACCTGTCTCCAAACTCTCAGCACATAGTTGCCTGGTACCAGCCGGGCTTGGCAGAAGCCCCAGCGGCAGGACCCAGTGCATGGCTCCTGATTGCCCTCACCCCTGTTGGGTGAAGCTCCCGCCACCACTAAACTCAACTCCAATGAGTGTCCCAGCTCCCAGGGGTGCAGGAGATAAGAGGGAAGAGGCTGAGCAGCAGCTGGTGCCACAACAGCACAGATAGACAAGACAGGAACCATGGGGAAGCAAGAGAGGAAGACTCAAGCATGGGGAAGTTTCTTGACCTTTCTAAATTCAGAGACCTTCCCGCCCTACAGAGCACCAGTGCTGTGGTTTCTGCTTGAGCACTGAATGATCAGTTATTGCTTTTACTTTTACTTTCTCTACTTCTCTTTTTAGCCTGCTCACTTGCACGGAAATGATGCACCAAGGATCACATGGGGACCCTTCAACCTCTTCTTCCATGGTCTAAATTTCTGCTGTTGGCAGATGACCTGGATCAGCTAATACCACAGGAGTGGGGCAGCCACAGGATTTACCTGTGCACCAAAATCTTGGCACCCAAATTTCACCCCAACCACAAACCAAGCTGGTTCCTCTCCTCCCTACCTTTTTGCACGGTCTTAGCAGTTTCCTACCCCAGACACTTCAGCAAAAAACGACCAACACAAATCACTCCACAAAGTCATAACCCCCTGAAATACGAATGACCACAGCTCAGAAGAGCTCCGTATCGCTCCACAGGGAGCAACAGAAAGCGCAACCGGCAGCATTTTGAACTGTTGCCCTTAATAACAATGTTCTTTCCTGTTATGAGGTATAGAGAAAAGACCAGCAAACAACAGTGGGAATACTGGAGAACTGCAGCTGGGAACAGGGACGTCAGGAGCTGGGACAGGGACTCAGAGTCACTGCTGCTTTGGAAACCAAAAGCCCATGGGAGCATCGTAGCCGTTAAAGGGCTGGAAGCATTTCCATGGGTCAGAACCAGGTAGGGCGGAGAGTGCAGGGCCAAGTAGGGATGTGAGGGTAGACAGCTGCTTCTCTCTTCCCACCAGGCCCTAGAGAGGCAAAGTAATTCCTTCCAAACATGTAAAGGAAAGCACTAGTTGTGCACACAACACCCTAATGGACCTCAGGAACATCTTTAGCTGCAGTGGGATAAAGGTAGGGCACTAAAGAGGAGTGTTCCAAGCACCAGACGTGGCTGTAGGCTGTAAGACCAGTCCTTGAGGTCCAGAGAGATTAGAAGCCTAAGAGAAGGAGCATTCATCCTTAACAGGAGACACCAGGCAGAAATGCCAGAGCTGAGCAAGAAGCTCCAGGTCACCCGCTTGCACACATTGGCTGTGCTGAGGGCAGCTTGGAGCAGGACCACAGTCACATATATGAGCAGGGAGAAGCCAGTACCTGTAGGAAAGGATCACTGCTCCACCTATGATGTGCCTGCCCCAGCCTGCCCACCCTGGCTCCCAGCCTCGGGGGGGTGAATGGAGCAGATCCCAGGCAGGCAGCACCTGGTGCTCCACAGGGCAAAGCTAAGAGCCCAGCGTGCTCATCCAGGTTGGCACGGACCAACTGATCTCTTTTTTTTTTTTAATCTCTTTTCTTTCTGTCTTCATGTGCAATTTAACCCCTTCCAGTGCCGGAACTTTCCCAGGAGTCTCAGCCAGCCCACTGCCCTAGGACCCACATCTCCCAGCCTTCCAATTCCCAGCAGCCCTCTTCCAAAATCCTGTGAGGCTGAAAGGACAACACTAAGTTTTCCTCAAGGAGAAACTCAACGGCAGATATGAGGGTTGCAGGGTGAGTATGGGGCCAGGATCACTGGATGCAAGCAAGAGGGAGGGAGCAGTTCTCCTTACTGGGGCACCTGCAGCATTTTCTCTGGTTTGCCCATCCCATCCCACCCCAATAGCACTTGGTGCAGAGGGCGATACCAGCAAAAATGCATCTTCACTCCTCTCTCCAGCATCATTTGCTCTCCAAACCCAGCCCCAAGCCCAGGGGAGGTGCAGAGAGCTGTCCCCTGCCTTTCCCCCTGCTGCCCTGAACGTGTGGGCTTATACAACTGCCCTGTGATTCCCTGGAAGACCCTTCATTCTGCCTATCCTTCCAAACGCTGCAGAGGCAGCTGCATTCAGACTGCAGATTTCTAGCACGCTTCATTTTCATGCAAGCCTACAACAGCTCCACATAAATTGCCAGCAGCTTTTGCAGGGATGCTGGCAGGGTTCCCAGGGGTAGGGGGTGATACTGCACCGAGCATCTCTGCTCTCTCGCAGTGATCTGGGCTGGAGGATGAGGCTGTCTGCTGCCATGCACAAGGATGTCTCGCAGCTCCAGGAGCCACTTTGCGCAGCCCTTCTCAGGAGAAGGCAGGCAAGGTCACTCTGACCTCCACACGCCCTCCCCTCGAACGCTGCTTGCTGATAACCTGAGTTGTCCTATATTGACTGTGCCCTGGGGAAGAAAATACAGTCACCCACGTGTTGGAAGCTTGGTACACTCGTCCCTGCTGCACACTGAGCACTGCTAACCTTAGCCAAGGTCACAGCAATAGCGAGAGCTGGTGCCACCTGCCCACACGTGCAGCCAGGAGGGAGCTGGGGCTGTTGGAGAACACACGGCCCCCTGCCCTGGGGTACGGCATCAGCCTACACCTCTCTGAGGGAGTCCCCATGAATCACCTCGAAAATGCCATCACCTGTCCGTAGAAGGAGAACCAGATGCTTGCAAAACGAAGTGGCAGGAGCAGGGCAGGGCAGCAAGGTCCCCATCACCCCAACAGGCCCTGTTGTCCCTGCAAGTCCTTAGACACAACATACCAAGACACGAGCACCACTCAACAAGGAGGACACAGTGCAGAGGCTGCTCCCTGAGGTGGCATCACCAAGGCCCCCAGCACTGCCTGAAGGAGGGAGCAGCATGAAACCCCAAAGCCTGGAGGGCACAAGAGCTCACAGGGAACCTTCCTGGCAAACACTGTGCTGACCTCCCAGCACTGCAGACGCAAAGCACAGTCATCTCTGCTGCTGTCGTTGCCCAACAGCAGGGTTGGAGGGGATGCCAATTCCAGCTCTTCCACTTCCCTCTCTGTGCTGCAAATATCTTCTAATACGCACTTAGTTTCCATGAAGTGAAGTCAAAATACCAACCATCCCCGAGAGACTGCTAATCTAATCAGTAGATTGAAGCAAAGTCGGTCTGGGGGAGAAGTTTGCAGAAGATCTGAGGTTCTGGCGTGGCCACAGATTTCCTCTCTGTGCTGTGGGGGTGGGGACGGGAAATGTCACCTCACCCGGGACACCCGCCCAAGAGCCCACAGCCCAAGTTAGTCCTCAACCCATTTGCAGCGGCAGGGAGAGGGGTGGTGGGAGAAGGAGCACCCAGGAGCAGATCACCACTGATCCCAGGACACCTACTTTTACCAAGCTACTTCCAAAAGCAAGAACGCTGCTGCTGCTGGCTGGCCCAAGCACAGGGGAAGGGTAGGCGAAGAAAGCCACAAAGCAAAGTGAAATTACTCAGAGGGATGTTGGATGATGTGTCCTCGAGTGACGTGAGCCTGCTCAGCTCTGTCCAAATGTCAGCACTCGTATATAGCCACACTTTGCTGAAAACCTCCTCACAGCATCACACCACAGTCCATCCCAGGCGCAGCAGGTGCTTAATGCAGCATCCCTTATGCTGGAGAGCAAGAAAGGAGGGAAAGGGGACCCACCTGCACCCTACAAAGCCACTAAAACCCCTCTCTATTCCCCTGCAGAATTCTTTCTGTGGCATACAGCATTCGCTCCATCCCCAGGAACTGCTGGAGAGACCTTTGCCTGCCTAAGTTTCTTCCCAGGAGGGTGGTGTGTTTGAAGAGCCCTTGGAGGAGCTGCAAAGAACCTTGTGCCTGCCTTATCAGGGCTGTGACACCTCCAGCATCGAGCCCTGCAGCAGCAGGCGGTGGTGCCCTACGAGCTGGGTCAGGAGCCCGTGTGCACAGCTGGCAGGGCCAGGATGGGGCCGTCCTCCCCAGTCCCAAGCCAGTGGGTCAAGCTGAGAAGGCAGAGGGAAAAGGAGCTGTGCTCGAGGTCTTGGTGCCAGGCAGACCAGCCTAGAACAAAGGGAAACACAGGCACTATCCTCCCTGATGTCTTGTTTGAGGGTTGTGTCCACCCCTTGGAGGGCCAGGGGTCCTGACAGGGGTGTGCAATGTGGCAGGAAGGCCAGGCACGATGGATGTTGGCAGCCACAAGTGCCAGATGTCCATGCACAGGACACTCAGTCCTGCAGCATCCACACCATCCCATGTGTTTGGGCATCATCAGGGCTGTCCCTGTTCTCTATGTCTGCTCCACACCCTCTGTCCCAGACCCACTGCAAGGAGATACACCCTGGAGCCTGCTGGGACACAAGGAAACACTAAGCACGTAGGGCTTGTCCCTGAGCCCCGTCTTCCCCAGCAGCTTAACACTAAGACTACCAAAATAGGGTGTTTCTGCACTGAGCCTGTGCATAAGTCATCAATGGCATAAAAGCCTGTTTAACACACAGGGAAAATGACATGATTGATTTATTTGGGCATGGTCTGTCCCAGAAAGAGTGTCCCTGTCCCTTTATACCCCACTGTCCCATCCCCATATCTCTGCTGGGCAGAGCCTGGATGCAAAAATATGGGCCCCCAGGCGGGCTGGCATCCTCCCCAGAGAGCACTTTCCCAGCTAGACAATCTCCTCCCCACCAGTCCCTGAGCTGGTGGGACGAAGGGGGCAGCAGGCAGTGAGGATGAGGTAGGATAGGAAAGAACAAGAAACCCCTGCTGTGTTGCGGAGCAAGAGTTTTGCTGCTGGAACAAGCCTGACACACATCACCCCTGGGCACAGCATCTTCGTTGCGCACTCCACAGCACCCCCAGGACACAGCGGGGAACAGGCAAATCCCATTTTTCAGCATCCCCACCCCCGGCAAGGGAGGATGCTCAGTCCCCAGGGCAGGGGAACAGCCAAGGGCAGAGCTCGGTCTCAGCTGCTCCGAATTTCGGGTGCCGGGAAGGGGCGCCCTGCACGGGGCCAGGCTCCTCGGGGAGCGTGGGGACCCCGGGGAGCAGGGGACACCCCCGAGGAGCCGTGCCCGGAGCGGCTGCAGCGCAGGCTCGGAGCTCCCCCTGCTTGCTGCCGCCGACAGCCCTGCCCGCCGGCCCCGGGACCACCCACACCGCGGGGTTTCACCCCAACATACGGAGCTAGGGGCCCCAAACCCCTCCTTGGCTCGGGTAGGGCTCCCCTCGACCCGGCACAGCCCCCCCCCGGAGCCACCGCAGAGCTCAGCATCAGCACCCACCGCCTTGCCTTTCCACCGGTAATTAGCGATTGCAAAGAGCAATTGGCTTCCGAAGAGGGCTGGGGAGGGGGGCTGCAGCCCCAGTGCACCACAGCCCCTAGCCCGGGCGGCGCTGAGCCCCACCAAAGCATCAGAAGCCTGCACTGAGATGATGCCCAGGCAGGCAACATCCCATCCCGGTCCTCCCACGCGTGGCCTGGGGACAGGGAGCTGCGAGCATCCTGCATCCCTGCCACCCCCAGAGCCACCACAGCGTCTAATTTCAGCACCTGCCACTTGCACCTCTGTGGGTTTGGCCCTTCGACTAGTAATTAGCGATTGCAAAGAGCAATTGGCTTCTAAAGAACACAGACGGTGCCCCAGTGGACCCCAGCCCGGGCAGCACTGAGCCTCACCAAAGCATCAATAGGCAAGGAGAAGCCTGCACAGCAAGGTGATGCCCAGGCAGGCAACATCCCATCCCATTCCCATCCCCATCCCATTCCCAATCCCATTACCCATCCCCTTCTCATTCCCCATCCCATTCCCAGCCCCAGCCCTCCCGCACATGGCCGGGGGACAAGGAGCTACAACTGTCCCAGGGTGAGGAGCCCACAGCAGAAGGAGAAATTACCTCATCGGCATCTTCCTTTGCGGAAAGCCAGGAAACCACTCCCTGCAGCTGAGCGTACAGAGGACTTATCTTCTCCAAACAAACCAGGCAGGAGCAGGCCTTGAAATGCCTGTAGCATCCACGCTTCACCCCAGCTTAGGGAGGAAGAACTGGCAAACACACACCCAAACCTCCACCACCTATGATAACAATTAGAGACTTATCTAATGGCAAAAATAATTGCAATTGAAGTGTTTAATTATCATACTAAGCAGGAAGAGCCGCTTCCGACTGTTCCAGTAGCACTCCTGATCCATCAAACAAGGTTTGGGGCTTGTTTGGGTGTTGGTTTTTGGTTGTTTTTTTTTTTTGATTATTAGATTGCAGCCCCAGGGGATGGAGAGATTTTCTAATTAGGGTCTTGGAGAACAGCTACCAATTCACAAACACTTGCTTTTAATTTCAATACTAACGAGGCGGGAAGGGGGAGAAATCCAAAATGCAGAACATCTGTGGTAGTGGCTGGATGTAGCTCAGCTGCCCCGAGCTCCTCACGGGGCTGACAGAGGCCTGATGCCACTCGGTGCATGGAACAGTCCAGTGGCTTTGAGGATGGGGTGGCACAACGCAAGCACAGCCAAAGTGAAGCTGCCGCTCCAGGTCACTGCTGTCACCACAGCCACTGTACAAGCTAGTCCCAGCATCGATCATCTATCTGATCTCCCAGGGGCCGTGGACCACGGTGGCTTTCTCCTGTGCTGGCCTAATCCTGGTCCTGGAGCAGCAGTGCCAGCCCTAGGGGGTGCAGCAGCAGGAACTTCTCCAGGTGACGTTCGGTTTTGTTCTCCCCTAAACCGACAACAAAAAAGAATTTAATTCTCTCTTCAAGCAGTAATTCTGGGAGGGAAGAGAAACTGCTTAGGAAGCTCCTAACCAACATCTGCTTTCTCAGATAGGAGATATCCCCCTGCTAGCAGTGGGAGCGCAGGCAGGGACAGCTGCCAAGCCAGAGTTAACATCCCCATCCCCCTGTCCTTGCAGGGGATGCAGGAGCCCACACTTCTCGGATTTACTGGACCTCATCCTCACCCTGCTCCACCAGCCTGGACCCACAGTGCCTGGATGGGTTTCTCCCACCAAACCACCATTCTTGTCCTCACCACAGTTCTGGGTGAAGTCCAAAAACGTGCAGAGAGGAGATGTGAGGAAGCAGAGTCACACACAGGAGGCAGCAGCAGCCGCGGGGCATCCAGGCAATCCCGTCCCTGAGGAGCACAGCTGAGAAGCAGTGACTGCCGTGGGCCAGAGGCAAAGGGCTGTGTTATTTCTGTTAGTTAGAAGATAAACATCAGTACAATGAGAAAAAAAAGGTGTTGGTTTTTTTCAGATAGTCACATGACTAAACACAGAGGAGACAAAATGGTAGGGAACAGCCCCAAGCAGTCAAAAAATGAGAAACTTTGTCTTAGAAACCTCAAGATTTGGTTGTCTGGGATAAAATGCATTTTGGGATCACTCACCTAACAGTTTAGGTTGGGGATTCAAGCCTCAAGAAAGGTTTCAGGATCCATTGCCTCTCTCCAGATCTAAAAATTACATTTCCATGCGAAACAGTCTTGAGATCAAGGAGAAGCACTGGAAGGACACGACCACAGGGGTGGCATCACATGGTGCTGAGGTGCCCTCATGGCCTCATCCTAGCCTGTCTTGCCCCACGCTTCCCTCCTGCCCATCAATCTCAAGGCTGGCAGTGCTGGGGGCACCGGACTAGGCTGACCCTGGCCACCACGGGATGGACTGTGGTTGTGGCACTGGGGTGGTGGCCGTGGGACTGGAGAGGGGCCAAAGCCACTAGAGGGCACAAGTATGACAGAAACACGTCCCCCGATCAAGAGACCTTCGGTTCCCCCAGGGCAGCGGTCACAAAGGTCTCCAAAAACCCCCAGCACTCCCCCTCTCCAGACAGGCCACCCTTACCTGAAGTCCTGCTGGTCCATGGCCTTTGGTGTCCCCCAGACACTGCTGTACCTGGAGCTGCCTGCGCTGTATAACGGAGATCTGTCTGTCTGTCCACCCACAGACACCCTATGGCTCTGCTGGGAGAGCATCATCCCAGACGACAACCCAAAACCCACTGGCCAGGGTAGCAGCAGCCCATGATGCTCACAGGCAGCACCTCCAGCTTGTTGTCCTCCAGCCTGGGGGCTGCACACCCCACACCACCCACCCAGTGCCTGCCTGACCCCACACACCTCCCAGCACCTTCTCGCACCCATAAAATGGGCTGAAGGTGATCCTAAGCCCCTGTCTCCCACAATAAACACACCTTTCTGCCAGTGGCTCAAGACCTCATCGTGCAGGGCTGGCTGTGGAGAGCCAGGTGCTCCCAGCCAGGTGGCAAGATGCAGATCCTGCCAGAGAGCCATCTGGTCATCGCTGAGGGCCGCGTCCAGCATCCTTTTGTCCTTTTCTTCTTTCCCCCTCAATGCGTCCTTCAGGCAGGCACTCCCCCCAGCCCGTGCCTGCAGCCAGCACCGCTTTCATTAAGGCTCTAGCACCAAACCAAACAGCATTTGTCAAGGAGATGAATGCCAGAGGCAATTCTGCTGGAACACCTGCCCTCGTGTCCCCCCTAGCAAATGCACATTGCAACATCTGCTTTCCTTGTGTGCCGCACACCCTTACACACACACACACACGCTGCCCATGTGCGTTTGCTGTCTTCGATACGGGATGAGGTGCTGGGTTGCAGGCTACCCTCTCCCAGGCTGTATTCCTGCTCCCAGCCCACCTGCACCCTAGGGACTCGGCTCCGCAGGTGTCTGAGCTGCTCTCAGCACTGGAGCTGCCCTGTCACAGCCCAGCCACCCACCACAGGCAGGGCTGGAAAGGTGCTGCCACTCTGGTGGTGTTTGCACAGCTGCCAGGGCCACAAGTTCCCAGCTTGATCTGATGTCCCTGCTTCCAGCTCCAATTCCAGCAACAGCAGCAGATCTGTTCCCCCCCCCCGCAGCAGGAACCCAGCCGTGCTGGAGGCAGAGGCAGCAACGTCCTCCAACCCTAGGCACACAGGGACTGGTGCTGATTAAACGCAGCGCCGGCGCTGATAATTAATTTCTCAGAGGATGAATTACTTGGGAAAGCTCTGGAGCAAATGTTGTTCTTCCTTCCACACACCCATCGCATCTACTTGGACTTTTAAAAAAATAACAGCAAGGGGAGAGGAAAGAGCATCCGCTGATGAACGCCTGGATGGTGGCCCTGCCAGGGTCGGGGTTTTTTGCTGTGGGCTGTTCCTTGGGGCCGTGTAAGAGGATGCACTGGCACTGCTCATGTCTAAGTCAGGACGTCCTCAGGGACGAACGCAGGCTTTGACCAAACACCTTCCAGGGGCTCTTCTTGCCCCTGATTCAGCCCACGAAAAGGGGATCACTGTCCCCCAGCAGGACCTCCCCAGGAGCTCAAAGGGATCTGCGTGGAGGGCATCCACCTGCCTTCTCCATGGGTGATGGATGGTGCAGGTGATGGACGCAGCTGCGATCTGAGACTGGGATCTCATTCTCTCCAGCCCTGGACTTCCCGCAGCTGCACACGGTGGGTCTCGCTGTAGCCTGGCTCCCTCCTGGTGCTGGCGAGAGGCCGCACTGGATATAAATTCAGAGCAAGAAGCCCCTGCAGGCAGCACTATTACGCAGGGCTCTCCATCCCTTTTGCTTAATGGGAGACATTTTTCTGTTTCATTTCCCTTACCCTTGGAGCTGAAACCGCCTTTCTGCAGCAAAACGCGCCAAGCCAAAGAAATCCCTCTCCCTTTCCAGCTCACAAACTCCCCTCCCTCCTCTGCCAGTAGAAATGCCCACCCCACAGGCTACGCTTTCCCCAGGGTCATTTACCTGCGTTCCCAGGCTGAGGTGTGCAGCCCAGCACGTCCTGTCACGCACGGAGCCAGGCACCCCGTGACACCCCGAGTCCTGCGCTGGAGCCTTAGCCCCGTGCCCTGGGCAGCAGATGATCCTTGCCATGAGCAGGATGATAGGACTCCTAGAGGACAGTAGTGAGGGCACAGGGGGGACACTTTGGGGACAACAGGGACAGAGGCACCGAGGGGGCTGTGAGTTTGTTCTCTCCATGTATACATCTCGCAGATACTTGCAGACACTGCAAAAGGCAAAGCTCGTCTTCCCCAGCCATCCCTGAAGGCACTTCACTCACTTGGCCTGCTTCAAGGTTGAGCTAAGTCCACTGATCCTTATTGGGTAATTAAGCTCTTAATTAACGGGTTGGTTTCCCCTTAGAGCCCTGCCAGCCTCTCTCCATCCCTCCAGCGGCCGCTCCCCCCGGCATCACAGATGCTGTACGGGCAGAGCGGTATCACCCATCCCAGGATGGCTCCGAGGAGCTTCTCTCACCTCCTCCGTGCTCTTTCACTGCCAGCCTGGCTCCCGGGCACCATGACCCAGCCTGGAATGGGACCCTGCTCTGAAACAGTGCCTGGGGCACAACTGCGGCTGACACATCTCTGAGTTTGGTGTGATCCTCAAGAAGTCAGGGGCAAACAGGGGTGAGACATGAGGTCATCACCATGAGTGATGCTCAAGACTAAAAATTCCAAGACCGTAAAACTTCCCACCATATGAGCCTTTAAAAAAAAATCAATATTCAAGATATTCCTGCCTAAAGAAAAAAAAATCTCTCGGCAACTTTTGCTGCCAGCTGGCCCCCTTCTGCCCCCTTCTCCCTGCTCTGGGGCTGACCAGGGAAAGGAGGCAGCAGTGCTGTGCCCTGATATCAAGCTGGCTCGACCACAGGGGACAACACAAAGACCCTGCCCCGTGCTCCCCACCAGCCTCCAAACGGCAGAGAACTGCAGCAAACCAGCCGTGAAGAGCTGCTGTCTTGGTTGAGATGGCAGGGGCTGCCCTGCAGCACTCCAGCTTCCGTGCATTTATTACACGTCGGTTCCCCTTAACCGTGAAGAGAGGGTTATCCTCCCCCCCAGGACAGAGCTGCCATCCTACCCCTGGCACAGTCTGGGGACACAGGGAGCTGGCACCGAACGGTCCCTGTCCCACCGCTGGGCAGAGGGGTGGGGTGGGAGGAGAGAGGCAAGTTTGGCTAATCCAAGTGGAAACTAATTGTGTTTCATTGAGGTTTTATCTCTGCAACTGGCAACATGCTCCTTCAGGAGATTTAGTGGGAAGTTGTCTGGTCCCTGCCAAGAAGGCTGTTTTATTAGAGAAAGCACATTATGCGTTAAAGTTGAAATTAAAATCCCGTTTCCTCCGTTCCCAGGATATATTTATGAGAATCTGGATATTCCTCAGTGCATCGTGGTTTGCAGGAAGCCCCCAGCCTGCGCTCTGATACCACTGCGGAATCCTGGGACCAGCTCAAGGAGCCAGATGAAGTTTTTCTGCTTTATTATTTTCCCCTTTGGTTAAAACGTTGCTGGGTGAGTGGGGGGGCAGGGACAGGCAGGTCAGCTGCAGGCAGGGAAGGAGCCTCTGCTGGTATAGGACCCCAAGGCTGGTGATCACCCCTAACCCACTTTGGGGCTGCTCCTCTCCATCCCAGCCCCCTGAGCCCCCTCCAACCCTTAACCAGCTGTGAGCTGGTGTCTGGAGATACATCCTGGATGGGGTTGGCAGCAAATGAAGTGTTATTTTCCTTGGAGATTTTCTGGTTCTCCTCCTTTTGGGGGGTTTTGCTGGTTACAAGCGCAGCCATGCCAGGAGGTGAATCAACCCAGCCTGGAGCCCCCACCCCTAGGCACAAGGACGGGGAACGTAGGGGAGTGTGGAGGGGATAATGCAGGATGGCCAAACCCTTCAGGGTGTAAACCCACCCGGTTTGCTGCAGGCAGGCTGGGAAGAGGACCAAGCGTAAGCTCCATTCCCCCTGCCCCACCAGCCCATCTCAATGCGTCAGGACAGGCCCAGCATCTGCAATCCCTGGAAAATCACGCTCCATTTCCAAAAGGGAAAGCAAAGTGTAAATCTCTCTCTCTCTCAGACACACATTTGTTCCTCTGCTGCAAGAAAAGTAGTGAAAGCTTTAATTTCCAAGCTGGGAGGGAGAGACAATGATACATCAGCAGCACCCCGGGCGCAGAAGAAGAAAACATCAATTCTGGGATTACACCAGCGGCCACTGAAATTTCTCCCTTCCTGGCTGTAACCCAGAAATACTGCAGGTTTCCCTGCCAGCCCCATGGCTCTTACCTCTCGGATGGGTTTACGGGGAAATTCAGATGCCTTCATGATCATGAGGATGGTTATTGCCCGAGTGTTTGCCCAGAAGTGCTGGGATGGGGGGGCAGGCAGCGATTCCTCCCCCTCCAGCTGGATTTTGCATTCAGAGCGGGCTGGCAGCAGCACTCGGCTCTCCCCGGAGGTTCCCTTCATAAGAGGGAGCAAATTCCACTTATCTGTCACGGGGAGATTTGCACTTCAAATATCCCAACTCTAAATGTCACCCAGTTTGATCCCCTAAGCTGAACAAAAGCAACAGAGAGAGGAGGGGGCCGGGGGCGGCTCGCCAGCGTGGGCCGCCAGGAAGAAAGGAAAAATCCAAGGTTAAAAGCATTCACGGATGTTTAGTCTGAGCTGAGGTTGAGGATGGGAGCAAACATGGCAGTGACCTTCCCCCTCGTCCCACCTCTGTCAGGCAGGATCTGGGGAAACAGGTATTGGAGGCTTTGACCATTAGGGATTAGGGATTTTGTGTTTGAGATTTTGTTTACACAATAAGACTTAAGTGATTGCTGCATGGAGTGTAGGTGGATTCTCCCCGATGCCTGCAGAGGGATTAGTGCCTATAAGGCAGACAGAATGAGCTAAAAATTGGAGAGATCAAAGTGCAGGAAGAGGAATCCCACTTTCTCGGTGATGGGAGGGGAGAAAGAGGCCAGCGGTCAAGCCCAAGATGATTGTGCTGCTGGCCCCAGGGAGCCCAGGGAAAGGCATGGAGTGTCCCTTACCCTGCAGCTGCAGGGATGCTAGGAGGCATCTCAGGAGCAGCTGGACCCTCAGTGTTTTCCATCCTCTCCTGGGGGCGCAAAATCCCTGCTCAGCTCTAGCCCCCTAGGAGAAGGACCACCCCAGCCCTTCCTAAGCTCCCTGCAGCCATGAGAGCATCTCTCGGGAGCACAGGAGAGACGTGTCCCACTCACACACCCCCTGCAACCCAGGGGCACAGGAGGAGGTTCAGTGCCATGCCCTGCAGGGAAGAGGAACCCTAGTCCTATCGCTCCTGGTGGGTCCCTCATGACCGAGGTGACACTGCCCTGAGTCAGCCCATGTCACACAAGAAGGGGATGCGCTTGCCTGGGCCCTTGAGGGCTCTGCTAAGGCCTCTACCCCATGGCACCCAAAGTGCCCTCCCTGCCTGCCTCTGCCACCCAGACAAGCAAATGAGCTTCCTTCTCTTCATCTCGTTAAAACCATGAGCTGCTTTGATTAAAATGGAGCACGAACCACCGTCCCTAGAAGATGAATGGGATGAGTGTTAAAGATATGAACTTTTCTCATCCTGGGTGCCTCATTAGCCACTCCAGCAGCTCTGCAGGCAGGGCACTGCCTCCTCCCAGCTCCCTCCCTGTCATGCATGGAGCTGCCTGCACGTAGAGGCAGGTAAGTGCACCCAAGGTGGGAGCATGATGCATCTGCCAGCCCTGCACTGCTGTGTCTTGGCCCCAGGGACCAGGAGCCCAGCAGGGCCACAGGCATGGAAAACCAGCCCAGGCAGGGCAGGCTCAGAGCCGACTCTGGTGCAGGCAGCTTGGGGAGGGCAGGGCTTACACACCTGCAGGCAGCCCTTTTTCCTCCTTGGCATCCGCACTGACTGAGTTTGCTGCATCACTCAATTTTTTGAGAGGCGGAGGGGGTATATACCCACCTGTGCATCTGTCCCACATTCCTGAGCGTCTTCCGCGCTCAGGCACAGGACATCAGTTTTTCCCTCACCCCCACCTCAAAACCCGCAGGCAAACAGGCACTCCTTCACCACAAATGAGTCTGAAATGGTTCGCAGAAGGACTAATTCCCTCCCTCCTTAATGCATGGAAGCTCCTTACGCTAAATCTATACAGACACAATTAGCATTATTCATATTCCATATGCTCTGCTCCCTTGTGATGAATATTAATCTATTCCCCGCTCCCAGGCATTAGAGATAAGAGCGTTGCTCCGTGCTGTGATGCGGTGGCAGAGATGGTCTGAAAGAGCAGTGCTGCAGGTGGAGGCAGTTTCATTCCCATGTCAGGAAGGGGACACTTTGCATCTTTTTTTTTGGGGGGGGGGCAGTGGGGGTGCAGGTTTTATGGCTGCAGGACTGGACTGATTCAAGTCATCCTTTCAGGTCCCACTCCTGGCTGAACTGGTCTTCCCAGGGCACAGAGAGAAGTCAGGCAGCACAAAGCCCCCACCCTCCCTGCAGGTTTTAGAGCTGGGGTAGGATTCAAGCAGACAGTCCTGCCTCTGCCAGCTCACATTTTCCAGCCTTCCTGAGACCAAGGAAGCAGCAGCTAAACTGCTGCCCTTTGGTGTTCCCCAGAGTACAAGTGGCTCTGCCAGCAGCCCAGGGCATCCTGGCTGCAACATCCAGCTGTGCCCCTGAAGCCAGGCAAACAGCAACACCTGGGTCCCTGTAGCAGCCCTGCTCCCACCTCTCTGCACAGCAGCTCCCTTGCAAACAGGGCACGGAGCAGCAGCACCCACCAACGCTGCAAAAGGTACAGAAGAAGGGGACAGAGGAAGCAATGCAGCAAATGCAGCTCATCCATGTGACTGCAGCTGTCTTGCAGGGACACGGGGCGAGGGGGATTCTCGATTTGAGGAGCTTTAGCAAACCAGTGGCCATCCCGCAGGCAGGCAAGGCTGTATGGACCATTCCCAGCCCCACGTCCGTCCATCTGTCCTTGCCCTCCACGTGTGGCTCCAGGCCAGGACAGGGGTTCTGCAAGTGGGGAGGGCTGGGGGCTGCAAATTGAAGCGCTGTAGGCACGGTGGGGGTGGGAAGGATACAGGCCAAGAGGCATCACATTGCTATACATCCATTTGCATGCTTAATCCGCTGCTGGGGAGTATAGCGTCAGGTCCCCCATCTGCTCCGCATCTCGCATCATTAGCTGGCTGGTTTCCGAGGCGTCTCTGAGCAGAGGTGGGAGTTGAGCAGAGAGGATAGAAGGGAGGCTGGTCCCAGCCCCACGCACCATCACGTGCCTGCAGTCTGAGAAGCTTGGGGGGATCCTGAGCTCGTGGACAGCGTGTCGGGGGGCACAGAAGGGTGGAGGTGGAGGGTTTGATGCTGTGCTCTGAGCTCCCCGTGAGTCAGGGGTCCCACGGCAGCATGTCTCCCATGAGTGGGGGACAGGGCATCTCCTCACCTCTCTCAGGTACTGTCCCATGCTCCAGCTCTGGCCAGAGGCAGCCACAGTTCTCATAGCTGCTCCCTCTCTGCAGGCAAGCCAGCAAGCACCCACAGCCACCAATCCACACACAAAGGAGATATCAACTCTTCTGAAAGGATCCAGCCACATTGGCCATCTCCACTGCCGCTATCCAGGGTGATGCCCCTGGGGCACAGCCCCTTTAAATCCCTGCACTCACAGGCTGCACTGGGACACCGTAAAGGGAAAAAATAAGGCAAAGAAATTACTTTCTTCTTGCTGGCAAGCCTGGAGAGCTGCCCGTTCCTCAGCAGCGCGCTGCCAGCCCTCCCACGCACCGCGCGGTGGAGGACTGCAGAGGCCAGCGTGGGCTGGGGGATGCCGGGGGGGCTGGGGCACAGCAGGACCCCCCCATGCTAGACAATCCTGCTTGGTGGAATGCTATGACAGTGGCAGAACCCACCCAGCCCCTCTTGCCCTGGGACGCACGACACTTCCCTCTGCACAGTTACATTCCCTGTCTGCCCCATTCTCTGGGGCCATTCCCATCTCCAAGTATTTAAAGGGCTCGAACTTACCCCAAATCCCTGCAGAACCCCCCAGATCAGGGCCACAAAGAGTGCCCCCAGCTGTGCTGAGCAAATTGGGCTTTCTCAGCAAGCAGCAATGAAGAGGGAGACAGAGGGATGGGGGCGCTGAGAGAGGCAGCCCTGCTCCCCTCCAAGGTCACTCTCCCGCTCTGCTTTCATGCCCAAATGGGTTCCTTCATTACTTACCTAAGCTGCAAATTGTCTAATTTGGAGCACACCATTTATCCCTGATGTGCACTTGAGCAGCCAGATTTTGTTTTCAGGTGTGTAATTAATTTTTTTCCCTTTTTTTTTTTTAGCGTGATTTCTCTCCTAGGAAACTGCAAACAAACAGTTCTGGCTTTCAGGGCTGGGTGGCTCAGGTGAGTGTCAGGAGAGGGAACAGGCAGGCGAGGAGCCGAGGCCTGATCCTGGAAGATGAGGGGATCTGGGGCTTTGTAGTGATTTCCCATGCTCCTGCTTTCCAACCCCGGCTGCACCCTTTGGTGCAACTTCTGCCTCCCCTGAAATCACCACCCTCCCCATGGGCACCAGCAAAGGCTTGTGAGGAGAAGCAACAGCCTCTCCCTGTTCCCAACTCAGTCTGCTAGGAATCACCATTTTTCTTAAGACCTAAGAGGTTCTTGGCTGCTGGGAATGTGATGTGCTCCAGGAATAAGATTGCAGTAGCTCCAGAGGAGTCCATATCAGCATCCATCTCACCATGATGATGCTCCTGTCCCCAGCTGGAGGAGCTTCCAGTGTTGGATGATCCTGAGCATCTCCATTGTGGGGAAAGTCCGTGCTCACCCTTGGTGTGGGGGGACCCCTGCAGATGGATCACCCTCTCTTCTTTCACCTTGGCTGAGGTGTTTGCTGTTCAAGAATGATGCCAGGCTATTTTTGCATTGCCCATTGCTTCTTACAGGGCAGCCACAAGGGAGGATGGAAGAGAAGCAGCAGCTGAGGGTGGGTAACTTCTGCCCTCACTGTACATCCCTGTGCCCAGCCAGGTGTGGGGGGACCAGAGAAATCCTCCTTCAATGAGCAGCCCAGAGAATCACCTGCTGTGAATGTGCATGTACACCTATTCACCTCTCCTGCAGCCGGGGAAGTTGTTATATGGTTTGGTTTTTTTATCATTACAGATGAAAGGAGGTGAAAATGACCTCCATTATCTGGGCAGAGACAGACAGAAGGATCTACAGAGGGAGCGCTTCAAGAATGAATCTGTGCAGGTCCTGACCCCCTGCCCTGCAAGTTCCCAGAGCATGGGATGGCAGTTTGGGGATGCACGAGATGCTGCTGTGACACCCCCATGTGGGGACTCAGGCCAGGGCTGACACTGCAGGAGTCTGGGGGTGGCTGGTGCAGAGCAGCTGCGCCCATAGGCTGCTCTGCACCAGCCACCTGCAAACTCCCACAGTGTTGGCCCCAAGGATGCTCTGC
This sequence comes from Phaenicophaeus curvirostris, assembly GCF_032191515.1. NCBI lineage: Eukaryota > Metazoa > Chordata > Aves > Cuculiformes > Cuculidae > Phaenicophaeus > Phaenicophaeus curvirostris. The sequence goes on from NC_091406.1 coordinate 9,034,434, forward strand.
ACTGTGTAGGCTCAGCCAGCAGCAAGGCTGGGGGGACCTGCAGCTGGTAAGACCCCTGGGATGGGCCCCCTGCACTTCTCTGCTTTCTGTCCCATCAGTGCAGCTGCCTGCAAAATAAAGCCACTGCTGCAGCTCCCCAGAAATGATCCTTGAGGAACGGGGATCCCCAAGCAGCAGATGCCACCATGACACAGGCAATGACCTCCCAAGAGGGGGTGTCACCATCCAGACCCCCAGGACCATAGATGCAGCTCCTTGGGGTTTCTTTTCTTGCAAGTTTAATCCTCTGTTGTGACTTTGGGGAAGGGATGGCAAGGTCCCCAGGGATCATAGGAGGGGGCTGGGCGCTCTGCTCCCATGTTCTTCTGCCCTTTGTGCTTTGAAGCTGCCTTCCAAGGAGCTACTTAACATTCGGAGCAGGCGCCCGTGCTGTTTCAGGGCAAAAACTCCCATTTGCCTTCAAAAACACATCGATCTTCTGCAGTCTGCCATGAAGGGCAGCGCCCGCCCTCCAGAACAGGGTGGTGGGCACATGGGGGCCTGGCTTGGCTTTCCTAAGTGCAGACAGAATGAAGGGACTCTGCTTCATGCTCCAGCTCACAGCAGCACCCCACAATTGTACCAAAGCCCCTTGCCCATCACCGCCCGGCTCTGCAAGCCCACATGTTCAGAGGGAAAGGCAAACCCTGATTTCTCTGATTTCTCTTCACTCTTTTTTTTGAATCTCCTTCCTGCCCTGGAGAAGTTGAGCTCCGAGGTGCTGCCCTTGCAGCAGCAGGAATAAAAATCCCTGGGAAATGCAGCTGTCCCTGGAAAATTCCTAGCAGGGGCTCCGGCAGATGCACGTGGGACAATAGGCATGCCTCCTGGCATCCCCTCCATGACCTTCTCAGAGAGAACCGGCACCTTCTCCCACAAGGTTTGGTGCCGTGTTATAAGCTCATCTGCCTAATGGGAACGGCTGATTTATCCGCCTTCCCTCTCCTGACAAGGGCCTGGCTGTGGGCTCACCAGGCGGAGGAGGTAACGCTTAAATAGCTTCTTTTCTTATACTTCACGTGGGGACTATTATGCCTGACTTCCTCGCCACCTCTGCTGCCGGCACAGGAAAAATCCCCACGGCAGCATCACCAGCAGCACTGGCACCACGCAGGATTGGACCGTGTCCCCTGGCACCGCAGCCCCCGGCACCAGCTCTGTGGGATTCCCTCTCCCAGCCCTGCACAGGGCATCCACGGTGGCAGAGGCAGAGCCAGAGAGCTGCGTATCTCCTCCTGCGCTGCACGCACCGGTGCAGACACAACCGGCTGCGGCGAAGGGTGAAACCTGTCACCGCGGGCAGCAAATTTCCTCCACTTCGCAAGCCCAGGGACCTTTGATCCCAAGCGGTTGTTTACGAGTAATCACAGTCACCCCAGCCAGGGACCAGTGCTGGCAGTCCCTGCAGCCTTGGCAGAGCTGCTGGTCTCCCCATGCCCGGTTGCAAAGCTCCATCCAGGCTGCGACGCACACCACAGCTCTCGGAAATCATAATCCTGCAAACGCAAAGCAGAAGCACGAGCCGCTCCAGCCCACCCATGGCCAGCTCCTCCTGGCTGCTCTAGGGAAATGATAAGGCCAGCGGCTCCCATTAGCAGAGCGAAGGCTAGGGAGAAAAACGACTATTGATCAGCCCTGTGAGTTCAGCAGCGAGGCACGCACGGCCCACGGCTGCGATCAATAGTGCTGGGGAGGCATTTTCTCCTGCTCTCACTGTGGATTGTGTCTCCATCTGGGGCTCTGGGAGGAAACATGTGCCACACCACCATCCAGCATGTCTCCTGCAAGGGTACATCCTCTGCTGGGCTCTCCAAGCCAGTATTTTTAACCGTAGGAGGCAGGACAGCAGGGATGCTCACTCATGCATGGCAGGGGTAAGCAGGCGAAACAGCCGCTCTGTGGCCAGAGCCTCTCCATCCCCGCGGCTTCCACGCTGGTGGCACAGAGGCCACCGCAGGGACCCTCTGCTGAGGGCTGTAGAGGCATCCTGGCTGTCCTGCCACCCTCACACACTCAGCGCCTGCCCCATGGGATCCCTTATGATCCAAACATGCCTCGTGCACACATTCTCCCATCAGAACCGCGCTCCCCATCCCCAGGGACGGCTGCCTTGGAGCTCCCTGGGGCACTCAGCCTTGGTGTGACACGAGGAAAAGGATGAAAATCAGACAGTTTCACCCCTCCAGAAGAGGATGTCGGCAGGGAAGGCAGAACTACACTTCCCAGAGTGCTCCTGGCCCTCCTGCTGCCCGGGGAAAGGCTGAGGGACCCAGCCACCAGCTCCTCCCCGTTCCTAAATTATTCTCCTTATTATTTATTTGTGGTTTTTCTGCACTTAACTGTCTGCCTCGTCCACTTAATTGGGGGATTATTGCCACTACCTGCCTGTTCGCCAGAGCACAACTCATTACTGGGGCTTATTTATTAGCAGCCAGGCAGCAGAAATGCACCCTGCAGCTCTCTCTCCTCCAGCACATGCAGCTGGAGGCAGTGGAGGAAAGCGAGTGGGGTCCAGGACAGGGCTAGTGACACTGAGTACGGCCACAGTTTGTCCAGAACTGGGTCATAACCATCCTCTGCCAGGCCCGGAGGCATCGCAGCATCCTCATCCCACATCTGGCATCAGCCCGGGATACCGCTGCTCCTGGCAAAGCACAGGGAGAACCTGGCTGCTCCTTAAGAGTCCTCGCTGAGCTCACGAAAGGTCAATCACACAGCACTGTCCTTCTGCTCACAGCGAGGGACCCGATGTCCTCAGCGCAGCCACAGCCACACGGCGACACGATGCCAGTGGCTCGCGGGAACCCACTGCAGGGAGGCAAAGGGGGCCAGGAGGAGCCCAGAAGCAGCCACGAGAGCCTCACAGCCCCTCTCCAAACAGTTGCTCTCATTTCTAGACAGGAGACTCAAGGAAGAATGTGGGACAGCGGGAGTGAGCCTGCATGTTGAGGGCTTTGATAAATAAAACATGGTGAGAAGGCAATTGGAGCTGCCCGCTTGGCTGCAGGCAGCTCTGGCTGAGGCAGCAGCATGGGAGAAAAGCTCAAGTGGTGCCACCCCCCGTCAGGCCTCCAGCCCCGGCGCTGCTCCTCTGTTTGCATCCAAGTTTTGCTGCCTCAGCACCAAGGGGGATTGATTTATTTATCAGCCTCTCCATCCTGCAGCAGTGATGCAGTGAGCTGCGATGTGACGAGCAGCATGGCAGGGAGCCGGGCAGGCTGACCCGACATGTGGCTCCTGGCTGACCCACATCCCGCCTGCCACGACGCCTGGCGGAGGAGCGACTCCCTCGGGTGGGAAACGTGAGTGGCAAATTCAGCCAGGGCCATGCTGCTGAGCCCTAAGGCACAGCCATTCCGTACCCCACTTCCAGGACAGAGAGGCAGGACCCCATTTCTCAGAGGGTGATCAGAGGTCCCAGTGGGTAAACCTCTTGCAAAGATAAGTCGCAAAGCGAGAAGCTGCTCCTAGAAAGCACCAGCCCCAGAGCAAACCCAGGGCTCAGCAGGAGCTGTTCTGTGCACCCACAAACCCAAAGCAAAACGCAGGGAAAGGAGCGTTCTGCCTGCCTGCGGCAGGGGGATGGCAGCAGCCTGAGGAGAGGGGCTGGGCAGGGGGAGGACGAGTCCCAGCCCTCCAGGGCAGTAGAGATCTCAGGAGGTCTCTGGGCCATGCCCAACTCTCCTCAAACCCCACTCCTTGGGACAGTCCCCATCGCCCCCCAAGAGACTCCGAGCAAAGATTTTGTCAGGTGCAATGGGAATCTCTGATTTGGGGGCATCACTGGCACCCTGGGGACACTCGGGGATGTCCTGAGTAGAGGTCCCTTCTCTGGCAGGGCTGGCAGTGTCATGGGAGGGGGGTCACCGTCGGAGGGGGAGAGGAGTACTGGGCCCTGGAGGGAGGATGAATATTGGAGGGAATTGCTGGATGGGAGGACTGGCAAGTAGGGGTCTAGAAGGATGGACAGGTACTGGCAGGAATTCCTGTGTACTGGGGAAATAAGGATGTCTAAAAAATGGGGGATGCTGGGATGCATGGCCAGGCACTGGGGGGTGGCTGATATGGGCACTGGAGGTGCAACTGCTGGGACTTAAGTGCACAGCCAGGTTCAGGGCGGGAGGGGATGGTTGGGTACTGGGAGGGATGGTTGGGTACTGGGGGAGATGGTTGGGTACTGGGAAGGATGGTTGGGTACTGGGAGGGGTGGTTGGGTGCTGGGGGGGATGGTTGGGTACTGGGAGGGATGCCTGGCTGCTAGGGGCTGACAACTAAGTTCTGTGGGGGATGGTTGGGTACTGGGAGGAATGGTTGGGTACTGGGAGGGGTGCTTGGCTACTGGGAGGGATGCCTGGCTACTAGGGGCTGATTCCTGAGTGCTGCAGGGAATGGTTGAGTACTGGGGGCTGATTCCTGAGCGCTGCAGCGGATGCTTGGGTACTGGGAGGGATGCCTGGCTACTGGGGGCTGATAACTAAGTGCTGCGGGGAATGGTTGGGTACTGGGAGGGATGCTTGGGTACTGGGGGCTGACTGCTGCAGGGGATGCCTAGCGAGATGGCAATTACCGGTACCGGGGGGGAGGCAATTACCGGTACCGGGGGGGAGCGGCGGGCTGGGCTCCGGGGGCTGCCGCCGGGGGCCCGGGGCGGGCCGGGGGCGGGTACGGCGGCGGCCCCGCCCGGGAGGCCGTGCGGAGGAGGGGGAGCCAGCACCGGTTACCCCCCTTCCCCTCCTCCCCGTTACCGCCAGGGCTCCCGCCTCCCTTCCGGCGGCGGCTCCTTCCCTGCGCCGGGGCGCACCGGAGCCCAGCCAGGTGGGTGCGGGGCCGGGACCGGGCCGGGGGCGGGTCCGCCGTGCCGCAGAGCCCGGGGGGGGCACGGGCACCGGCCCCACGAGCCTCCCGGGGCCGCCGGTTATGTAACGGGGCGGCGGCCGCGGGGTGCGGGATGCGGGGTGCGGGATGCGGGATGCTGGAAGCAGGTGCGGGATGCGGGATGCAGGGCTGAGCAGCCCCGGAGTGTGTGTCCCCCCGCCTCCCCAGGGCTGGGGAGGCTCGGGGGACGCCGATGCGGAGGGGGTGGCAGGAGGAGGGCTGTGAGCCCCCGGGCAGTGGTTTGCACCCCCCGACTCCCCGCGCCCTGCGGGGTGTGCGCTCTGCAGAGCGGGGCCGTGGGAAGGGGGGGCAAGGCGCTCCCCCCACCCTCCACCTCTGCTGTGGGAGCTCCTGCTGCCCCACCAGGCTCTTCCCACGCCTCTTCATCACATCTCCCTCCTCCATCCTGCTCTCTGCAGCTAAGTCCAACCGCTTGTGGAGCATCCCAGCTCTGTGGTCCACCCCCCCCCGCTAACGGATCTCCAGCCCCAATTTCCAGCCCCTCTCCCCGCTAAGCATCCCTCCAGGGATGCCCCACGCTCCAGCCCCTCTCCTTGCCGGTGACTGCAGCGCGCAGGGCAGCTGCCTGCTGGGAATCAGGCCTGGCGGCACACGGCGACACTGCCACCCGCATGGCACGAGCGTGACCGGGCAGCTGCTGCCTGAGGCAGGCAGCGCAGTGAGTCAGAGCGGCAAAGCTGGGCTAACACCTTCGCTCAGGACAGGGCTGGCAGCTCAGGGCTTCTCTGTGCCACCAGCCAGGCAGCCGCTAGCCAAGGTTGGTGAAGGAGCCGGAGCAATTTGAGTCATACCGAGGTGCTGGGTTTGGCAAATAGAGGATTTAGAAGGATGGGCCAAGCGTGGGGAACAGAGAGGTGTCCTCACTGCCAAACCTGCCCTCGTTTCCCTGAGTGGTACCAGAACAGGCTGCGGTGTGGCCAGGGGAAATGGGGAGCTCAGCCTCTGGCTGGTAGTACTGACCCAATATCCAGCCCTCACCATCCTGGGGAAACTGGAGACGGCTCAGCTGAGGCAGCAGCACAGGAAAAAAAAAAAAAATCTCAGTCTGCCTTGTCTAGAGGCTGAGTGTTTGTTTCTTTGATTGCATTAGTTTGAAATGACCCCAGCGAGACAGAGCTATTAACACCTCGCAGTACTGGAGGATCATTGTGGTTCACACCTTGATTCTTCCCTGGTTTCTGCAGAGGCTGCTGCTGGGCGCAGCCCACCAGGCCTGATGCTGCTCGTCGGGCACCAAAGGGAGCCACGTCGAGTTGCCCATCATGGTCTTAGCACCAAGCGCTGGGAAGTCTGGCATTGCAGACAAAGCCTCTGGGGAAGAGATGGTGACCGCTGGCAGCTTGATGCTCCTCTGCTGCCAGCACTGGGCACCCGCGTACCCCCACAGCCCAGAGCTGGAGAGGTCTGGTCTGGCAGGTGGGCACAGGCGCTGCAGCCTGGGTGCTGTTTTTCCCACCAGCACTGAGCCCAAGCGCTTGAGCATCACGCATCACCCAAACAGCTGGGGCTGGACCACCCTGCCCAGAGCAGGACCTTCCCAGCAAATGTGGATCTGCTGTCACCCACAGCATGGAGGCTGTGGGTGTTCCTGCCCAGACCTCCCCATTTGTTCGTACGCCAGCATCATCCTTGAGTTTAAATGATCCTTCTCCCTCCCCGGTGTTTACTTGCCGGGTGTATTTATAGAGAGCAATCAGGCCTGCTCAGCCAGGGTAAACAAGCTGCACTCCTGCGGGCTGCTCTCGCGTGAGCACTCTCTGCTCATTTGTCCCAGGAGCTTTCCCCTTCACCTCTCCTGGCTCCGTGGAGCCTTCCTGGTTGTGGAGACATGGACAGTGAGCCTCTCCAGCTGCAGGTTCTCCAGACTCCAGCGTCTCTCTGGGTCATCTAGTGCCTCACCAGGAACCGCTGTCACCTTTTCCACGCTGTTCTGCACTGCAGGTGCCTGCTCCTCCTGTAAACAGCCTGGCCAGCAAGTGCATCCCTCCCCACCTGGTCCTCCTGCCCTAACACCAGAGGCTCAGCAACATCGCTCATCTCAGCCAAATCCCAGAGCCCCGTGATGATGTGACCCAGACCTGCCCTGACCTGTGCCAAGACGAAGTCTACAAGAAGTGTTGAGCATTTTGAGGCTGAGGCCCTGCTTTTTGAAGGCATGGCAGGTTGGCTGATGTACAGGACGCCAACTGGGAATTGCCTCTGCGGGCAGCCCAGCGTGGCACGGTGCCCCGAGCCCTTTGCACCCCAGTGTGACAGCCAGGGTGGCGCGCTGCCAGCACCGAGTCCGGTTTGAGGATATTTTGCTCAGGCATCGTGGCTCTGAGCCTTCTTTGCCAGTGCCCAGACCCAAAGCTGATGCCAGCCCCAAGGCAGGTCACGAGAGCATTTCCCTTAGGCATGAGAAGCATTTTGAGATGTCCAGAGTTTCCCAGCCTACATACCCCACTGCTTCCCTTCCCGAGCCCACCCTCCTCTGCAGACATTTGGACAAACTCAGCTAAAAAGCAGCGTGCTGAGAGCTCAAGGTGCCAAAGCAGAAGAGCTGCATTTTCCCCTGGATGCTGTCTTGTGTCCAGACCTTAGCTGGATAGAAGCAGCCTTGCCAGCACCTGTGGGCACCACAGTCCCCAGAGCTGGATGTGTCCTGGCGCTGTCACTCTGCTCTGTTCTTCTCTGTCCTCTGCTTTTGGTTGTTGTTGGTGTCTGATTGCCTGGACAGACAGACAGACTGAGCTAGTGCAGCTGTCCAGGTGAGATGCGTCTTCGTGATGCTGGCAGGCTTTGCCCATTGGAAAGGCAGGAAAAAAAACCACTTTGGTCTGGCACAGAAAAATTAAAAAAAACTGCAGGTATTGGAGCAACACCCTGAGAATCCCCTACATCTAATCAGGTACCTGAGCAAGGGGGTCGCTGCTCATCCCACCCTCTGGGTTTTCAGCAAAGAGCAGCTGATTTGCCCCCCAAGCCATGACCAGCAAAGCAAGGGACTGATCCTGTCCCAGCCCAGTTCATCTTGTTAGTGCTGAACTGTCTGGAAACAAACCCACCCCTGCTCCAAGACCCGCATCCCCCCAGCACTCTGCAGCCCATCTAACCAAGCTCCTGAGCCTTCCCGCAACCCGAAGGAGGCAGCGGTTGTCCCCAGCAAAGGTCACCTTCATGCTGCTGCCGAGCCCTTTACAGGCTGAGTTTTTAGTGCTGCATTTCCCAGGGAAGCAGTCACCGTTCTGGGGTCTCCTCAGGGGTCCCACTGGGGATCTCTTGCCCCTTCCCTGCAGCCCCCAGAGCTCGGGGTACCCAGGGAGAGCCTGCACCCTCCCCAAACCCAGTGCTGCACCCATGGCTGGCGGTGTCTCCTGCCCCCCGCTCTGTAATGCTTTTATAATAAATATGCAGGCTCTATCCATCGCAACCCCTGCTCCTCCAGCGTCGCTGTTTGCCTGTGCTTCCCCCGGCTCCCCTGGGTCATTTATTTATCTCCAATTTGTCAAAGCCTCCCTCCTTCCCCTGGGTGGAGGAAAAGCCTTTGCTTGAAGTCAGGATGAATTTGTAACTTCCCCAGGAACCTGCTCCCTGAGTCGCAGAGCACAAATCACACTCGTGGCACTCGTCGCGGTGGCATCAGCGCGGGGAGCACCACCCCAAAAACCACCAGCAGTGTCTCTGCACAGCGTGCCCAGGCCAGCATCCCCCAGGAGAGCCCCCTGCATCTCCCTGAGCATCACAAGGGGATTTCAAGGACATTCAGGGAAGGGATGAGATTCCCAGGGCAGGAGCTTCCTGAGGCCTGGGAGAAGTGAGGACCCCAGAGTGGGGCTGGGCTTTCTTAAACGGTGAAGTCTGAGCAAGGGTTTTTGTTTGGCAGCTTATTTTAACTTGCCACGGTGTTCTTCACAGAAGAAATTCTTCCTTTGCAAACTGAGGAAGGCAGAGTTAATGTGAAATTTTAAAACCCTCAAAGAGTTGAGAGTCCTCTAAATATTTAATGAAGGCATCCAAACTGCCGGGTGTCTGCAGAGGCAGCCAGGAGCCCTCTGCCAGCAGCAGAGGTGGTGTTCCTGATCCACAAGAGGAGCGAAGACCCCTACGGGCTGCAACCTCCTGCAGCCTCTCACCCTCTGCACACCCTGCTGTGCTCCCACCTGTGGGGACATGGCAGCTCTTGGAGGTCGGGGTGCTGGGAGATGCACAGACCCACCCTGGGACCCCTTGGGTTGGGGGAGAGGGCAGGAGGCAGCAATCTGCTCTGTCCATCACCCATCAAGTGATTCTGCTTTGCCCACCCCATCTGGTTTGGGGGCTGCACCCTGAAGCTGATCATCTCGCTGTCGGTGTCTCCCGCAGGTCCTGCTCTCCCTGCGATGCTCAGCCACCCCCGCGAGGTCCTCGTTCTCCTACGTTAGGTGCTGAAGCCTGCAAACGCCCGGCACTGCACGCACCAAGGTAGGGAACGCTGCCACCGACACCGTGCAGCCACGGGATGGATGGGGAGGGGCAGAGCCAACACCTGGGGCTGCCTCAGCAAGAGCCAGTTGGGCCCTCCAGGATGGGGTGTTCGTCATGGGCATCTTGGTGAGACCTCCATGCAGGGTGAGAGGCATCCAGATCAGCTCAGGACCAGGCTCAGGCCGCGGGAGCAGGGAGGCACTCGGGTTTCAGGGTGGATGGTGCCTGGGGACGGTGGCAGGTGACTGTGACTGTGGTGCTGGTGCAGGGCCAGGGTTTTTGGTTTGTTTTTTTTTTCTCTTTTTTTCTTTTCTTTTTGCCTTTGAAAGTCCCCAGATGGGAAAGGTACGCGCCAAACCCCACTGAAAGCAGCCAAGACTGAATTTTCTGGCCAGAGCTCCAGCAGCTCTTGGAGCGGCGCCGTGCCCGTCCAGCGTCACGACGCAGCGGAAACCCCAAGCACCAGCAGGCTGGAGGAGGTCTGAGCTGGGGTGGGCAGTGAACCCCCCCACCACCATCCCAGCTGCCCCCATTGTGCAGGGATCTCACCTCTCTCAGCGCCCCAAGCCAGGGCAGCGCAAGCTCATCCCACTTGCACCAAGCTGCAGTTTGGCTGGAGCCCAGACACCCAGATGTCCCCCTCACGCTGCCACGAAGCCCCCCCACCACGCAGCCATCTGCTCTATCGGAGGACAGGGTGTCCCCAGCACAGTGGCCCTCAGCCGGCTCCGTTGCGTGGGGTATGGGACATCTCAGCTCCCAAGCGTCCCCTCTCATGGGATGCAGTGAGCCCTTCTCCCCTGTAAGGCAGATGCTCTCCCAGAGCCAGGCTGGGAGTTTGGGTAGAGCAGGACCAGCCGTGGTGGCATATCAGCTCCTCCATCCCTCCTGCCCTCCAGCCTTGGTGGTGCAGTGGAAAGTTGAGTCACCCCAGGCTCTCTGCCCTCATCTTGGGAGCTCTAAAGAGCTTGCAGGATCTTTGCAAAACCAATGCCTGTACCAGCATGAGGCAGAACCCCAGGGGAGCAGCACCTGGGGTCTCATTTTTGAGCGAGCTTCAGCTGGAGGAGGGACAGGCAGGGGCTGCTCTGCTATGACCTGGATGCCCAGACTTGAGCTAATCGTGCCCTTGTCCTTTGTACCTTTCCCCTGCCAGTGAAATGAGGGTGTCTATAAGCTCCTGAGGCTTTCTACAGGGAGCAGGTGCCCAAATCCCACGCTGACAGAGCCAGGAGGGAACCCTCAGGCATCCGCTGTCTGCACAGTCCCAACCACCTCCCTCATCAGTGCCTGTATAGGTCCCTGCCAGGGCAGCAGGGATGGACATCAATATGTGCAGAGGCTGGCTCCTTCCCCCAAGGGGATGTCTGGGGCAATGGGGAGGGACAGGGAGACAGTGCAGGGGCTCGGGGAGGCTTTTGTCTGCTCCCCAAGCAGTGCCTGGTGTGCTGCACCCAGCTCTGCACTGCACCGGCCCCTGCAGAGCTGTGCGGGTGTGCGTGCCTGCCATAAATATTGATGGGGTGGACTCAGCGCTAGTGTGGCTTTTATATATGGTGATTGGGATGTAAATGCTGTAAGTACCTGCTATGTGGGCAAGAGAAAGCGGTGTAGGGGATAGCACCGAGGCTGGATGCACAGTGGCTTTTTTACAGGGAGGTAGGACCCATCCTGCCTGAGATGAGGAGGTGGAAAGTAGCTGGGTTAGTAACTCCAAGGGTCGGAAACTTGTTTGGGGGAGCACGCAGATCCGCAGCAAGCCTAAATCTTCCAGCTGATGCTGCTGTGAGCCAGCGCGGCTCCTACAGCCTGCTCCCCACACAGCCACGCCAGGATAAACAGGGGCTGCAGTGCCTCTGTTTAACAATGCATGGCACAGAGACGCCGGATGCACACGAGGAGCCGGGAGCCACAGGGGTCAGGAGTTGCCACTGCAGTCCTCAGCCGGTTGCACCTATCCTGGTGTCCCCTGGTGCTCACAGGACATGGGTACCTCGGGGCTCTGGGTGGCCCTGAGAGTGGGGCTGGCTGAGCAGAGCTCCCCATCGCAGGGCAGAGAGCGAAGCCAAGGCACTCAGTCATGCAGCAGCTGACATCCTGGTTATGCTGGATGCATCTTAGCCTGGAGCTGAGCCCCTGTCCCCTTCAGCATTCCCGATGGGACATTCAGCCCCTACATCACTCTCTCTCATACAGACGTAGGTGTCCGTGGTCTTCTGGGAAAGTTCTGGAGGGCTCCCCTCCCTCTCTACCGTCATCCTGGGACGCTGCTACGCTGGGAACAGCTGGAAGCTGTGGGTTCAGTTTCCCCCTCGCCCCATCCCTCCTTCAGCCACAGCCACCGGGGCTCACACGCTGGCTGCCATGCCCGGGACAAGCAGGCGCTGGGGTCCTGCAGGCACCACTTCACAACCAGCTCCTGCATACGGCCCTCCTGGGGAACGCGTGCATCCTTCCTTGCGTGCGGAGCCGTGGTGCAGCCTCACCGACCATCTGCCGCAGCAGCTCCCCGCCACCCGCTCCCTGACCCCCACGGCACCGAGCTGGGCAGGGACAGGATTGGGGTGCCCAGCACACCCCGCGGGCTGGAGCTTGGCAGGAGGAGGCAGCCTGGGCTGCAGGAGCGATGTCGTTGGCACCGTGGTAGCAATGCAGATGGGTCTGTGATACTGATGTTGATGGTTTTAACGCAGATGGGCCCATGAGAGTGATGCAGGAGAGCAGGAAAAGCCGCAAGCATCAGCCCTGAGCCCCTCTGCTGCAGGGGGGGTTTGCTGCGCCCATGCAGAGCAGGGCACGGGGAGGGCAGCAAGCAGGAGCCTTCTCTGTCCAACCAGCAAAACCTGGAGCCAGGGTGACTCCGAGTATGGAGCGGGCAGAAATCATCCTATGAGGGTGGCTGCAGGGGCAGGCTTGGCCCGTTTCCTCGGTCCCTCTCTGGTGAGCTCAGGGGGCCCTGCCACCCCAGCCCCCTGCCGCAGTGCTGCTCCCACAGTTGGGAAAAGCATCACAGCAGAGCCAAGGTCAAGCTGCAGCAGGAGCCCCCCTCACTCGCTGCCGGCTCCCACCCCAGCCCCTCAGTGAGACCCACATTCACCCCCTGCGCCTGGCATGGGGGGAATAACAGGGGAGTGGGTGCTGAGGGGGCACCCACATGTGCTGGGGAGGGGGGCTGTGGCTTGCTGGGGGGGCAGAGCACTGGCCCTGGCGTCCCCAGGAGCTGGATATGGGTGGCTCTGAGCACTGTGTAACAGAATGACCCCGCGTCCCCCTCACCTCGCACGGTGTCACCGGTGGGAGGGACAGCAGGGATGGCAGAGGCTGCCCCTGCAATCTGTGCTCAGCCGCTGTGCTGGAGGGTCTGTCTCCAGCCTGATGCTGCAGCGCGCTGGTGCCTGTCCCTGTCCTTGTCCCCACCGGGTGTCATCCCCAAGGGGCCAGGGCTGCTCTTCAGAGGCTGCAGCTGCTGCGTGTTTTGTGCTGCCTCTTCCTCTTCTCCCGGCTGCTGTTTTTTGTTTTGTTTAAGAGGCTGGGTTACGAATTTTAAACAGACTCCTGAAAAACCCAATTACCTCCAGAAGACAACCTGATAAAAGCTGCCTAAGTGGCACTGTGGAAATCGCCTTGTGCAGCAGCCCAGGGAAAACCAACATAACAAAGCCTTTGGAAATAGAGTTAACCACTTTTAATCCCTTGGTGCAATGAGAAGGACCAATAATTATTTTCTGCAGAGATGGGGGGGAAATAAGTGAAATAACTGCCCTGTGCTAATGGGTGGCAGCAGGCTGGGCTGGCAGCGCTGCAGGGATGGGTGCAGGTATTCAGGCACCTGCTTCCCTCTGCCAGGGAGCTTTGCAAGGGTCCACAGGGGCTGTGACCTTGCAGGGTCCCCATGCAGCCGCAGGGCCTGGGGATTGTCCTAGCAGTGGGTTGGGCAGGTGCTGCTGATAGATGCGGTGGGCGATGCGGCAGCCAGCCCCGTGCCCTTTCCCTGGGCACGAGCAGAGAGCAGAAGGGAGGCTGTGCCAGGGCCCTGGCACCCGCACAGCCTCCATCCCTGCCACGCTGCCCCCGCGAGCCGGCACAGAGGCAACTCGCAGGACTTGGCAGCGTTGAGAGCTTCATCGTCCATCTGGCCACAGCGCTGCCCCACTGTCCCTCCCATCCCTCCCCCGGCAGCGCCAGGCAGCCACCCCGGGGGTGACACCGTGCAGGGCGATGCCAGGGGACAGCTGTGCCTAAGCCATGCCCGTGCCAGGCACAAGCAAATCTTCCAGCACCTGGAGCATCCTCCAAATGCCTGTCTGAGCCAGCTCAGCTCAGGGACTTCAGGGATCCCCTGGGCCTATCCTTATCCCAGCTACAGGGGTGTCCGCAGCGGTGTGCGGGGCAGGAGGACAAAGCGATAGCTGGTGACGAGCCCTCGGCTGCCCTTCCCGTGGCAGCCCAGCTGGCAGGGTAGGGGTGGGCACCCACCAACCCATCAGCTGCCGTTGCGCTGCCGACACGGGCAGCTGGAGTGCCGGGGCGGTTGGCCACAGCTCACAGGAGCCTCGTGTTTCCCGCAGCAGCAGGGACGGGGGCTGCTTTGCCCACCTCCCCGTGGCCACCCTGCACCCCGTGCGAGGTCCCACGCTTGGGGACGGCACTCCAGGCCACCGAAATTCAAGGAGAGCAAGCACGGCTTTAGTGCTGGGCACTGGCACAGGGAACAGACCTGCTGGCTTAGCCACAGCTCATACTGGGAGCGGTCCCCAGCACACTGGGAGCTACTGGGGGAGGATGCATTTAATGTGCAGAGGCATCTCCAAAGATTGAAAGACTCAAGGACCCATCCCAGGAACAAAAGGAGGCGTTTGTCAGGCGCTGAGAGACGGGCTCGTTAATTCCTCCTGGCTGTCACACTTATCTGTAATGAATTTGTGCTCCGCTGTATTATTTTTAATACAATAGGAGCGGTGCCACCCGCCCACCGCCCGGCTGCCGGGAGCGCTGACGTCAGCACCCAGAGCAGGGCTGCCGCAGGATGGACAGACAGACAGACAGACAGGCCAAGCGCAGGCCTGTCCCATTGCCCAACAAGCCTGTCCCACCAGGTCCTGGTGGGCAGAGTGGGGCTGGGCATGAGGGCAGGAGGCATTTTTATTATAGCGGTGGCAAAAAGGAGTTGTTGGGCTGTGGCGCGGCAGAAGGAAGCAGCGGGCTTGGGGCTGGCAGGGTGTGCCAAGAGGGTATTTTGGGGAGTGGGGTGACAAGGGCAATGTCCTCCATCCGTTGTCCCATCCGCAGTAGAGGTCGTGCACCAGGGCGGTGGGTGCGCGCCGGCGGGTCTGCCGGTGCCGCGTTCCCTCTGGAGGTTCTGGGCTGGCACAGAGCTCCGGCCACCCCAGCTGCAGGATGGCTCCTCGCTGCTGCCCCACGTCCCGCATCGCCTCCATCCTCCCCACGGCAGCCCCAGCAGCATCTCTGCAGCCCGCACTGCCAGGCTTGTGGGGGCAACCGCAGCCCATCCCAGCTCCCCGCATGCAGCAGGGGGTCCCCAAAACAGCCCCACACCCAGACCCCCTCCAGCACTTCTCCAGGCTGTAGCCACGAGCATCCCCGCGGGGCTTCTCCTCCAGAGCCTCGCCGTTAAACACCAGCTATCCCCAAAGCCTGGCTCAGAGCACCGCTAATCTGATTTGCGAAGGGCTCATCTTGTTTCTAATAACCCAGGGCTGGATTAATTAGGAGGCGCCGGCTGCCCCTGTGCCGGGTGGCAGGGCTGGCGTGGGGCACGCAGCCGCCCCCAGCTCCTCTCTGTGCGTGGGGACACGGGTGGGAGACCCAAGGGAGCCCCGTCCCGTGCTCAAGGGGGGCAGGAGGGGCCCATCTCCCTCCGGGCAGGCGTGAGGAGACCAGGCAGGGTGGTGTCTCCCGTTTTCCTTGCTGGGGACCCCCACTCAAGGGGGTGCTGAGCTCTGTGGGCATCACAGTCCTAATGCCCCTCCCAGCAACCCCTACCTGAGCATCCCCCCCACCCACCGTGGGACCCCCCCAGGGTCAGCACCAAAAACCCAAAGCTGGGGCCTCCGAGCAGTGGCTGTGGATGAGGGGAGGGGGTACGAGATGATTTCTCAGGGACTTTAAACTCCCGCTCCACCGCTGCGGTTGAGGGAGCAGGCGGGTGCAGGATTGGAAGCGGGGGGGTGGGGGCTGCTGCTCCCGATTGACTCCGACTGATTAATGCCTCGTTTCACCCATTAAATGCTGCGGAGGTGAATCATAAACCCTGCGCAGGATGCTCTCCCCCCATCCCTCCACTGCAGGAGCGCGAGAAGGGGGTCCAGGGGGTCCCGTCTGCATCCCGGGGAGTGATGCGTGGCTCCCCCCGGCACCGGGGTGTGCGGTATTTCCCGGAGAGGGGTCCATTCAGCCCCTGTATGCATCCCGGGAAGCAATGCGGGGTCCACCGGTACCGGGATGTGCGGTATTTCCCGGGGGTGGGGGGCGTCCATTCAGTCCCCGTTTGCATCCCGGGGAGTGATGCGGGGCTCCTCCCGGTACCGGGGTGTGCAGTGTTTCAGGGAGGGGGTCCAGGGGGTCCCGTGTGCATCCCGGGTAGCGATGCGGGGTCCCACCGGTGGCGGGATATGCGACGTTTTCCGAGACGGGGGGGAGGGGGGGGGGCGCGTCTGCATCGCGGGGAGCAGTGCGGGTCTCCCCCGCCTCCCCGTGCACCGGGCTGTGCGGTGTTTCCCGGGAAGGGGATCCTGCTCTGCATCCCGGGATGCGATGCGGGGCTCCCCGCGCCGGGCACCGGGCTGTGCGGAGCTTCCCGGTTTGGGGATGGGGGGGGGGGGTCCCGCTCTTCCCCCGGCGCGGGGCCGGGCTGGCGGCGGGGGGAGCCTCCCGGGGGCGGGCAGGGGCCGTGCCGCGGCGGGGCGGGGCGGGGCGGGGCGGCGGCGGAGAGCGGCGGCGGCGGCGGCGGCGGAGCCGGTGAGTGCCGCGCGGGTGCTGAACGGACAGCGCCGCCGCTGCGGCACCGGGGCGGGCGGGGCCCCGCGGGCCGGGGGGAGGCGGAGAGGGGGTGGGAAGGGTCCCCGTGCCCCCGCACCCCCCTGCGCTCCCGGTGTCCCCTTGGCCCCCGGTACGTGCTCCCCCACCCCGGTTTTCCGCACCCCCTCCCTGCGCTCCCGGTGTTCCTCGCACGCCCGGTGTCCCCTGCCCCCCTTCCGTGTCTCCTGCTGTCCCGGCGGCTCCCGTGTCCCCCGGTGTCGCTGCGCCCTCCCTCCGCGCAGCCTCGGTGCCCCCCGTGTCCCCTTGGCACCCGGTATCCCCGGTGTCCCCGGGCAGCACTGCCTGGAGGAGTCCGTCCCCTCCCCCCCAACCCGGGTGCCACAAGCTGCCCCGGGGCTGCAAGCAGCAAACTTCCCCGGGTGTGGGTTCATGGAGCACCCCCCAGCACCCCACGGCGGGTCACAGAGAGCAGGGGTGGGGGCTGCAAACTGCACACCCAGGCTGAGAACACAGCCTGCAGCCCCCCCCCGGTGCACGCACAGAGCATGCAGGGGGCACAGGAACACCCCTGGACCCCCGCACACACCTCCTCCGCCTGCAGTCCCCCCCCCAGCACACACACAGAGCATGCAAACATCCTGCAACACCCCCACACGTACACACGCGCGGCACAGGCTGCAAATTTGTGTGCGCAGCCACCCCGTGCAGCCTGCAAACCCACGGACCTACACACACACGCACCCCCCCACGCACACATTAACCCAGCCTACACCCCCCCCACCAAGCATGCAAACTCGTACAAGCTGCACACAGCGTGCAAATCTCCGTGCACATGCTCACCCGTGCAAGCCCTTGCACGCACATCATCCGCAGAGCTTGCAAACGCCGAAACTCAGGCACGCGCACACTCAAAGCTTGCAAACAGGCTGCAAACCGTGTGGGCACACGCAGCTTGCAGCCCCACAAACTTATACACACAGACACGCGTGTGCACACCCCCTTGTGCAAACACAGCCTGCAGCCACCCACAAACACCCCTCTTGGCTAAACACAGCCTGCACATACAGCTCACACACCCGGAGCACAGGCGAACACAGCCGGCCACAAACACACAGCGCACACACATGCTCCATCCTGCACACACGGTGCCCCTGCACACCATCCCCCATCCCTAGCACCCACCGGGATCGCACACAGTCACAGGCTGCTGCTTGCAACCTCAACAGCCCGCAAACACTGCCAGAACCTGCCAACAGCCTCTTCTCCATCCCCTCTGCAAAGCGCATGCATTGAGATAGACACGCACGCAGCATCCTGCGTCCGGCTGCGCCACACTGGCATCCCCAGGCAGGGTCTGCGTCCCCTCCCAAAGCAGGTGGCATGGTGGGTCCCCCTCCTGGGCTCCTGCTGCGCCACTAAGGGCAGCGCAGGGGTGAAAAGTCCTTCTAGGGTCCCTGCCTTGGTCCTTCCGCAGATCCCCAAGACCAGTAGGGATGTGGGGAGGGGTCTGAGGGGAGAAGGTGCTGGCAGCAGGCAGATCTACCCACCCTCTGCCCATCCTGGAAGTATTTGGGGCTGGAGACACAGAGGATCCATCCTGCAGCCCCAGGGACAGTCGTGTCCCTTGTGCCCAGGCTCCTCGTCCCCAAGCTCGTCCCTCTCTGCCCACACAGGTGGCCCTGGTCAGCGAGCCCCGGGAGCAGTGGATGAGCGCTGGGCACCGGCCTAGCCGCACGCACACACCGGCACCATGGACTTCGTCATGAAGCAAGCGCTGGGCGGTGAGTGGGCGCTGTTCCCCCCTCGGTGTCCCCGCTCCGGGAGCGATGCTGGCTCAGCACCCCAGGGAGCGCAGTGGGAGGGGGCACAGAGCCACGGGGAGAGCCAGCAGCAGCGCAAAGCTGCCCTGCAGGGCTCCCCTTCCCAGCAACAACCGGCTGGGGAATCCTGGCTCTCCCACCACTGACTGGGATTCCCTGGCGGGTCCCCTGGGTGTCAGCACCGAAGGAGCCGCCGGCATCTCCCTCGACTTACACTGAATTAGGGCTGCACAGCCAGCCTGGGGCACTCCCCCATGTCTGCAGCCGCAGGAGTCTGTCTGCAACCAGCTCCGTCGTGAGTGGCCATGGGGACATCCCGGGTTGTCCTTGCTGAGCTGCAGCAGCCTTTGGGACCAGCCGGTGCTCTTGTACTGCGCAGGGGCCACCAAGGACATGGGGAAGATGCTGGGGGGTGAGGAGGAGAAGGACCCCGATGCGCAGAAGAAGGAGGAGGAGAGGCAGGAGGCCCTGCGCCAGCAGGAGGAGGAGCGGAAAGCCAAGCACGCCCGCATGGAAGCAGAGCGGGAGAAAGTCCGGCAGCAGATCCGTGACAAGGTGGGCACACACCTCCCCTGTGCCCACTCCTGCCCACGGCACCCGGGGTGGGCTTGGATAGGGAGCCAGCGTGGCCAGGGAGGAGGGTGGCCTGAGGCAGTGGTGATGGGCACGGGGCACAGCGCGGGAGGCACCACTGCCTGCCCTGCTGAGCACCCATGTCCTCGCAGTACGGGCTGAAGAAGAAGGAGGAGAAGGAGGCAGAGGAAAAAGCCGCACTGGAGCAGCCATGTGAGGGCAGCCTGACGCGCCCCAAGAAGGCGATCCCGGCGGGCTGCGGGGACGAGGAGGAGGAAGAGGAGGAGAGCATCCTGGACACCGTCCTCAAGTACCTCCCCGGTCCGCTGCAGGATATGTTCAAGAAGTAACAGCACCGCCGACCCTGCCATAGGGTGCTGGGGCACGGGCGCCCTCTCCCCTTGAACCCTTCCATCAGTTCCCTTGGCCCTGGGGGTGTCCCTGCACCCCCTCCACATCCCCTCCTGCCCCTTCCCTTGATCAGACCAAAAACCCGCCCCGTCCTGTCCAGGCAGGGCCCCCCAACCCCGCCATGCCAAAGGGGAGCGGCCCTGGCTGGACAGGGTGAACCGGGACCAAATGCACTGACGTAACCTCGCGGCAGGCTGGGGGCACCCCAGGCCCTACCGGCCCCCCCGGGGTGACTCCCCGTGCCCCCTGCCCTGCCCCTCCTGCCCTCCCAGGGGACCCCGGCAGGCCTCTGCTCGCCTGCCCCCGTCCCCAGCACTGCCATCCCCCTGCCCCGTCCCGCCCTGGGCGAAGCCCAAAGCACAAAGCCAGGCGCCCTGCCCGCAGCTCCCCCACCCCTGGGCACGGGGGTCCCCCGGGGCTGCCCGCTGTGCCCCAGCATCGGGGGGTTGGAGGGGACCCCCTCCCCGCATCTCTGGCCCCATAGTTAAAGCCATATCAGTTAGACTGCAATACTTCAGCACCGGGAGGAGCGGGCGCCGCGCTCCGCCGACCGTGTACAAAGGCGCGTGCGGGGCAGGGGTCCCCTGCCTCGTCCCCCCCGCCCCGTCCCTGCCATCCCCACCGCTCACTCGTCCGTGTCTCGGCCCTGCTGGCCCCCCCCCCCGGTTTTCGCATTAGTGTCTCTGTGCCAGGGTGCGCCTCGTCGCTCCATGCGTCCTCGTGTCCGCTGCTCACGCTCCCACTCCCGCGTCCCCGCTGTCCCCAGGGCCACCCGCGGCACTGAGCTGCGAGCCCCTCGCCCGCGCTGCCGGGGCCCTGCTCTGTCCCCTGCAATAAAGCCAGCGCGGGACCAAGGGCTGCCAGGCCAGTCCCAGGCTGGGAGTGCCCGGCTGCCCCCACCTGAGGCTGGACACACGGGTCCCCCAGGCCTGGGAATCCCTGGGCAAGGGCCCCGGGAGCTGCTGCTTGCACCCCAACTGGGGAATCTGGGGGCACGCCCTCACCCCGCCCTGTCCCTTGCCGCACCGTGCTCCCCTCTCCCCGTGCTTCCTCCACCACAGCCCCCAGCTGCTCACCAGGGCCCCCCCCGGGAGGCGGCGGGCGGCTTGGGGTCCCGCAGTCATGCTGTGACCATCCTGCTCGAACTAGTCTTTGACAAACGAATAAAATAAAGGGATTTGTACATTGCTCCGGCTTCTTCTCAGCCATTGCTTCCCTGGGGCCCCACACCAGCTCCCTTGCTCTCCAAGCCCCTTCAGGGCTGAGACCTGGCAGTTCGTCACACTAGGGGAGGCCAAAGGGCCCACCCTGGGCAGCACACAAACCAGGCAACAGTAGAAAGGAGAAGACACACTTAGCTCTGAGCCCTTCTCTAGTCCAGACACCTCCCCCCTCCCTGTATTCACCCTGCAAGCACCCTCCCCAGTGTTGGGGACAGGGTGAAAAGGATGAGTGCTGCGAGGCCCAAGTCCCACAGACGCGGCTTCTGCCCCTTGCCCTGGGACTCCCCCCACAGAATGACTGGGATACCCTGGGGTACAAGGGTTGTTTCTGGTGGGTCACAGCCCCCTCAAGCGCAGGGGCATGAGGCAATGAGGCACCTTGTACCCCACAGCGAGGCAGAGCCCCAGGCAGCACTCAGGCTTGGCACAGCCCTGGAGGCCTCCATCTGGAGCCAGCCTCAGCTTCGACTGATTTGCCATCATTTACCAGCAAAGAGCTCAGCCGTTACCCAGGCGGCATCAGTAGAGCAGTCACCTGGAAAAGCCTCTGTCAGAAGAAAATATTAGAGTAGGAAATGATAGAGATCTCGCAGGCAAGGTCTCCATCGCAAGGCAGGCTGCACCCGCACCTCCTCTGCGGTGACCATCTCCCCTGCAACCCAGCATGCTGGCACAGGGGGAAGAAAGCCCCACGGCTCTCCCTGGGGAGCAGGGACAGGGGAGGCATTATCTGTCACCCCTAGCAGGGGCACAGGGAAGGGCTCTGCACAGGCCAGTGGCCACAGTGTGGGACAGGCAGCATCTTCTGCTGGGGCCACAGTCCTGCTCCATCCATGCAGCTGCTGCCAGGTAGGAGCAGCGTTACAAGGCTGGGACAGGTCCCTGCCCTGTCCCCGTCCTCTGTGCGCTGTCCCTGGTGTCACCAGGGCCCAGCGCGGGGGCGCAGCGCCCCCTGGTGGGGTGCCAGCGAGGGGACAGCGACAGCGCTGGGCGCGGGGACACAGCGACAGCCCCCTCACCAGGGCCTTGCCATGGCCAAAGAGGCAGCAGGGGAAGGGAGAAGAGCTCACATGAGCTGCTGCTCAGCACTCCCCGCTCTGCCCTCACTGCAGCCACAGGCAACCTCATTATGGAAAACAATTTATCAAAATTAGAAAAAAACATCATACACACAACAACAAAAATCCCCGCCTGGGGCAACATCTCCTAGCTCACAACCCCCCACCCTCCCCTGGCTGCCCCACTGTGTGGAAGGGACGTGGGATTTCTGGGAGGGGAAGGGGCAGGCTGTGCTTCAGGGCTGCCCAGGTCCTCACCACCGCTGCAAAGCCCGGGCAGAGCAAGAGCTTCTCTCACCTTCACTGACTTTCTTTGGCCACTTGCTTTTGGAACAAGCAGCCCATGCCCCAGAGAGGACCCCTCAGAAGGCAAGGGGGGCTCTGCTTGCATCTCCCCTTGATCCCCCCAGAACATAAACTGCTTTTTTCCAGGTGCTCCCAAGAACAGTACGCACAGAGCTGAGCCAAAGGTCACAGCACTGCGTCAGCAGGCGAGGAGGGAAGCCAGCTCCTCACCCCATCCTACACTAATTTAGCACCCTCCCTTCCCCAAGGGCAGGAAAGCGCTGCCTCCCCCAGTTCAGTTTCATTAAGAGTCATTGGGAAGGCCAAAGAGCTTGACGGTGCCTGCCTCCCGGCTGCTGTCGTATTTGCCATCTTTATCATCACAGGCAAAGGCGAGCAGTGGTCTCTTTGGGTGCCAAGCCACTGTGAAGGTGGGGGACTCACACTGCACCTCCCAGAGCTTCTCTCCTGCATGGAAAAAGAGACCACATCAGCCTGGAGAGCCCCCGGTGCTCTGCTGCACGCTGCCCCACAGCACACATTGGAGCCAAGCCCCTGCTTCTTCTCTCCCACGCAGCGCAGAGCAGGAACAAACACTGCTTCAGCGCCTTCTAATCACCTGGTGACAAGGCACAGACATGACAGGCATGTCTGCCACACAATACCTAGGCAAAGGCTCCCCCTCCTGGCGCTCCGCGCTGCACAGCCAAGCTCTTTCTCCCAGTGCCCTCCACCAACACTTCTCCACCCGACTCTCTCTTTGCTGTTCCCCAAAAGGAAACCGTTACCTGTCTCCACCTCTGCAATGTCAATGAAGTGATCTTCTGATGCCGACGCAAGCATCTTCCCATCATGGCTAAAGCTCAGCGTTCGCACAGGCCAGTCAAGCCTGCAGCAACAGAGCAAAGCAGAAAATAAGCCATCTCCCGCACGGTCACCAGAGAGGGGAGATAAACAGCTCCAGGACAGCACTACCTACCTTGAGAAGCACCTCACACACACCAGTTCATCCACGTCCCAGAGGCTGACCAGCGCATCAGCACTGCCTGTGGCAAAGTACTTCCCCATGGGATCAAACTTGATGCAGATGCAGTTTGAGGGATGGGCATTGATGGACTGAATGGGTTTCAGCTCTGGATAGCTGCAGAGATGAAGGGAGAGGGCAAGAAACAGTGAGAGGAATGCAAGACTCCTGTACAAACAGGGTGACTGGGACTGTGAGCAAACCAAGCTGGAGTAGGAAACCCTGGAATTCTTGGAAACCCTGAGTGCCCAGCGAATGAGGCAAAGCATCAGGGTCACTCACAGGGAACTCAGCCCAGAACCGGGGCAACCTCAGCTCCAGGCAAGTTTGTTCCCACCAGAGGGCTGGGAATCACTGGGGTGTGGGAATCAGGCTCCCCAAAAGCAGCAAAGGTGCTTGCAGATTGATGCCTGCCACAGTCAGCCCAGCTACCCTGCACCCCTACCACCACAGGCGCCTACCTGAGGATGTTGATGCAGCCATTGCCATTAGTGAGGAAGAACATGTTGTTATCGTTGTTCCAGGAGATCTCATTCACCTCAAACTTGAACTGTTCCTCAGCTTTGGAGCGATGCGTCTTGGCATCAATGAAGGTGACCACATCATCTTTATTCCCCACTGCAATGGTCTGTCCATCAGGGCTCCAGCAAATGTTGATGTTCTCCCCTGGAGGGACAGCAAGGCAGCAGGTCCTGTTTCCACCCAAAAACCCACAGCAGTCGCATGTTAAGCAGACCAACAGCTTTTACTATTCCTGACCCAAAGACATAACCTGCTCCACTAACTCCAAACCACTCCCAAATGGGACAGATTGGAGTGTGATACACAAACACGTACAGTTACTGAAAAATCAAACTTAACAGAGCAACAGCCTGAAGCCAACATGACTACAGCACTGCCCTTCCCATTTCAGCCACAACAGGACCACAGCAACCAACAAATACAGTCAGCTCAAAGATCCTCTTAACTCAGTGATCTTGGAGATCCAGAAAAAGCAGAAGCAAACAATAAATACTTACAGATGACAGCAAGAACAAGGCACATTTCTGTTTGCCATCTTACAATGCCATTTGCAGCCGTGACAATTCAAAATCAGAGATTTCCAAGGAAAGAGAAGGTATCTGGGTTAACTAGCCTATGAATTCAAATAATCATGCTCTGAATTCACGTAAATTTTTACTTCCACCATAACCCTCTGCAAATGTACCCTTCCCCAGTGTCTAGCCTTGCAGCCCACAGGCTCTCCACACAAATGCACAGAAAATTTCAACAGCCAGCCTCATATTTCAGTAGTTTCTCCAGCTCTGAGACCAGAGAACTACCCTTGCAGTTCACTGCTGCTCCTTACGAATGATTGCAACACAGAGATAAAAGCAGTCAGCAAAGATGTCCCAATCACCAACACAGACCGGTGTCCAAAGAGCCAATCACTGTGCCCCTGCAGACACCACCCATGCAGCAGAAGTTCTACCAGGACCCAACAGCCCCCCTGGGAAGGCAAGGACTCACCTTTAGTATTGACAGTTGCGATGCACTTGGTGGTGCGGACATCCCAGATGCGGATGGTTTTGTCCCCAGACGCTGTGACAAAGAGGTCAGGGTTGCTGGGATGCCAGCAGAGTTGATCCACGCTGTCCCCATGTCCCCGGTAGTTGTTCTCCTTCACCTGGAAGGAGAGGACAGCCATTCACAGAAGGGTAAATCCAGTACGGCCCCAATTCCAGCCTCAGATGCTAGTACGCTGCCACTGGTTATGGGACAGGAGCCCAGCCCTGCCATCTCAGTCACGCTCCCCACCTATGGCCAGCCGGGAGAGAGGAGCCCTCCCCACCTCCCCAGCCAGGCACCAGCCTCTGAGGTCTTCAGTGACGCTCCTCCTCCCAGTACATAGAATCATGGAATCGTTTGGGTTGGAAGAGACCTCAAAGCCCATCCAGTTCCAACTCCCTGCCACGGGCAGGGACACCTCCCCCTGGATCAGGATGCTCCAAGCCCCATCCAACCTGGCCTCGAACACCTGTAGGGATGGGGCAGCCATGACTTCACCGGGCAACCTGGGCCGGGGCCTCCCCACCCTCATTGTGAAGAATTTCTTCCTAATGTCTAGTCTGGATCTTCCCCATTCCAATTTGTGTGAATTAATTGATAAGTTTTGCTGCAGCTGGTTTGTATGCTTAATTATTTTGTGATATAAATCTGTCTCATATCAAGAGATAATATGCAGACAATCTCCAGACATAGTTGGAAAACCTAAATAAAAATTCTTTGAGGACTTATGCTGTTCTTTGTCTAAAACTAGTATATATACTGAAGGCAAATCTTGGCCAGCTTGCAGTAACAAAGGATGTGATTGTAACAGGAGTTTAGCTTGTTTACTAGCTGAAGCAAAGACAGTCCCCCAGCAGGAACAAAGGGCAGACCTGAGCTCACCAAAAGGACACAGTGAGGAAGCAGGTAAGACAAAGAGCATCAGAGTATTCTGAAGACACAAAGGAACTGTGATGTATATTTGAGAGTGGGTGATATGAGTTCTGTGTATGTTTAACCCATAGTTCCTGAATATGTAACCAGTGTTTCTCGGAATCTGTATGAATATGTATGTTTAACCAGTATAAAACTCCCGTAACCATCCGGGATAAGTGATCCTGTCTCTGCGGGATGGGACAGTGACGCTTTTCATAGAATCACCAGATTGGAAAAGACCCAGCAGATCATCGAGTCCAACCATTCCTATCAAACACTAAACCATGTCCCTCAGCACCTCATCCACTCATCACTTAAACACCTCCAGGGAAGGTGACTCAACCCCCTCCCTGGGCAGCCTCTGCCAGTGCCCAAGGACCCTTTCCGTGACATTTTTTTTCCTAATGATCAGCCTAAACCTCCCCTGGTGGAGCTTGAGGCCATTCCCTCTTGTCCCGTCCCCTGTCACTTGGAAGAAGAGGCCAGCACCCTCCTCTCCACAACCTCCTTTCAGGTAGTTGTAGAGAGCAATGAGGTCTCCCCTCAGCCTCCTCTTCTCCAGGCTAAACACCCCCAGCTTTTAGCAGTCTCCAACCTACTGTCCTCACGAATTTAAAGCCGTTATCCCCATTATCCCCCCGTTACCCCCACTCCCCGCGCTCCCCGTGCCGGCCCCGCTCACCAGCCGGTCCTTCTCCAGCAGGAAGACGCTGGCGGTTTTGTCGAAGGACCCGGAGGCGAGGCGGCGGCCGCAGCAGCTCCAGGCCACCGAGTGCACCTTGGCGCCGTGCGCGGGGAACTCGCGGCTGCGCGTGTTGGCGCGGAACAGCTCCTGCATGGCCTGCACGTACGGCGACAGCGCCATGGCCGCCGCCCCGCCCCGCCGTGACGCCGCTTCCGCCGCGCCCGCACAGGCGCCAACATGGCGGACGGCGGCGCCGGCCCGCTCGGCGGCCCGGTGAGTGGCGCCGGGGGCGGGGCGCGCGCCAACATGGCGGCGCTTCCGCCGCCGGGGATGAGGGAGGGGGAGCGCGGGAAGGGGGAGGCGGGCCGGACCCTGAGGGCCTGAGGGCTGTGATCGCACAGGGCGCGAGGCTGGGCCCCGAGGGGTCCCTCGTGCTCACACCGGGCACGAGCCTGTCCCCAAGCGCGTGTCCCCCATAGTCACACGGGGTATGAGCCTGTCCCCAAGCGTGTGTCCCTCAAAAGCCTGGTCGCCAAGCGTGTGTCCCCCATAGTCACACAGGGCACAAGTTTGGTCCCCAAGTGTGTGTGTGTGTGTGTCCCGTGGTCACACAGGATAGGAGTCTGGTCCCCAAGCATGTGTCCCCCAAAAAGCCTGGTCCCCAAGCGTGTGTCCCCCATAGTCACATGGGGCATGAGCCTGTCCCCGAGCGTGTGTCCCCCATAGTCACACAGGGTACGAGCCTGGTCCCCAGGCGTGTGTCCCCCAAAAGCCTGGTCCCCAAGCGTGTGTCTCCCATGGTCACACAGGGCACAAGTTTGGTCCCCAAGTGTGTGTGTGTCCCCCATGGTCACACGGGATATGAGTCTGGTCCCCAAGCGTGTGTTCCCCAAAAAGCCTGGTCCTCAAGTGTGTGTCGCCCCCATGGTCACACAGGGCACAAGCCTGGTTCTCAAGTGCGTGTCCCTCGTTGTCACAGGGCATGAGCCTGGTCCCCAAGCATATGTCCCCCCAAAAAGCCTGGTGCCCAAGTATGTGTCCCCCATGGTCACACAGGGCACGACTCTGGTCCCCAAGCATGTGTCCCCCTCAAAAGCCTATTCCCCAAGCATGTGTCCCTCATTGTCACACAGGGTACGAGTCTGGTCTCCAAGCATGTCCCCCCCGCCATGGTCACATGTGGTTCAAGTCTGGTCCCTGAGTGCGTCCCCTGTTGTCTCACAGAGCACGAGCCTGGTCCCCAAGCGCGTATGTCCCATGGTCACACAGGGTACAAGCCTGATCCCCAAGCATATGTCCCCCCAAAAGCCTAGTCCCCAAGTCTGTGTCCCCCGTGGTCACACAGAGCGTGAGCCTGTCCCCAGGTGTGTGTCCCCCAGAACATGGGCCCTGAGTGTGTCTCCCATGGTCACACAGGGCATGAGTGTGGTCCCCAAGCATGTGTCCCCCTGTGGCTACACAGGATACGAGTCTGGTCCTCGAGCGTGTGTGTCCTGTGGTCACACAGGGTACAAGTCTGGTCCTCAAGCGTGCATGTGTGCGTCCCAAGAAGCCCAGTCCCTAAGCATGTCCCCCCCATGCTCACACAGGCCACAAGCATGGTCCCCAAGTGTGTCCCCCCCACTCCATGGTCACACAGGGTACAAGCCTTGTCCCCACACGTGTGTGTGTCCCCAAAAGCCTGGTCCCCACGTGTGTCCCTGGCAGGGGAGGATGGAGGCAGCCAGGTGCCACTGTCTCTGACTGCACCAGCCCCTCTGTCCCCACAGGAGATCATTGATCTGACCTGTGAGGACACAAGCGTGGACCCAGCACCGTGGAGCAGCATCACCATCATCGACCTGACAGAGGACAGTTGCAGCCCTCCCCACAGCCCTCCTCACGCCACCGGCCGCACCGACCTGGACCCTGGGCAGGCGCCTGCTGCCCTGGCAGCGCACACGTCCCATCCCCGGCTCTGCTGCACCCCAACTCAAGAAACGGAGGCAATGTCTGAGCCAGGGCCTGCAGCACCATGTCACAGTGCTCCTGCAGAGCCCAGTGCCACCACGGACACAAAAGAAAGGACGGAGAAGGATGGCTTCTCTCCCACCTCCGTCCGCTCAGGGTCCTCCTGCAGCCCAGAGCAGGACTGCAGCACCACCACGTCTAACAGTGACTTAGGGTCCCTGGGCAGCGTGCAGCTGGACTCAGACCTGCAGGCCCTGTCCCGCTCTGGCCTGGACAGCAGCGGCAGCTGGAGAGCCAGTGGCCAGAAGGAAGAGACTCCCCTCTTTTGCCAGCAAAGAGAGCTGCCCCCACGGCTGAGCCCTGCCCCAGCTGCCCTAACCCCAGGGATGGCCCTGGGGCCTCTCCTGGAAACAGGTGACTCACTGCTGTGTGAAGCAGTTCAGCAAGTTAACCCAGCCAGGAGCAAGGCTGACAACAAGGTCTGGCTGAACAAACTGCACTATTTCAGGAGGAGCGGAGTCCAGCACCTCTTCCTGCAAGGCGTAGCACCCAACAGGGAAACACAGCAGGTAAACGGGGTTTAGAGCAGCCCCTGCTCTTCTTCCTCTTTTGGGGGAAGCTTTGCCAGGCAGTTGGGATCCCTGCTTACTGCGGTTCCCTTTGTGGCGGGCCCTACATCACAGCTGGGTTCCTCTGTGTCAGGGGGAGCAGGCTTTCACCCATTGCCTTGCCTTCCACACAGCAGAAACCCGAGCTCATACCCAGCGGGAAGCTGAGCATGGTGTGCACCACCATGGAGGAGAACTTCCTCGAGGGCACCTTGCATTTCCTGAGTGAGTTCGTCTCCTGCCAGCACTATCCTCCCAAAGAAATCATCTCCCATCTGATCAGAGAAATCTTGTTGGACTTCCACCAAGCAGAGATCTTGAAGGACACCTACATGCTCCTGATGAAGATCCAAATGTACGTGTTCCCTTTGCCACAGTGCCCTGGGGCTGGCCAGGTGCCTCTAGGATCCTGGCCAGCATGAAGGTTATTCTCCATGGCCCTCACCCATAAAACAGGGGACAATTTCCCCTACAACTCAGGATGACCCTCTTGCCCCTGGCCCAGACAGAAGCTACTAAACCCCTAGGTGGATGGAGGATTGGGGGGTTAGAGAGGCAAGAGATGCTCATGCAGGAGGGAAAGCAGCTCCACCTATAACATGACCATGCTTTAGTTGTTTTGTAGCTGGCCCACACAGTGCAGGGACAGCCTATGACACCAGGGAGTCCTCTAGAAGGGCAAGGGAGTGCATTTGCCTTGCTCCTGGAGGGCAGATCTCATCCTTCACTGCTGTGACATGCAGAAAAACTTTCCCTGGGCTGCAGCAGGGGCAATGGGCTGGAGCAGCTTCCCTGCTGCCCTCAGGGTTCCCACTGAGAGGCCACAGTCCCAGGAGTGCCAGTGCTGTCCAGGGAGTACAGCCCCAGTCAGGTGCTTCCAAAAAAATGAACGTGGCCAGGGGCAAAGAGAGGGAGAGGGCAGAGCTGGAGAGCAGAAGGTAGGGCAGGCCCCTGAGCAAGTGGGGCTGCGGAAGAGCCAGGGGCTGCTGTGCTTCCAGACGGACCATTGGGCAGTTCAGCACACATGAACAGTGTTGTCCTTGCAGGCTCCATCCAGCAAACACCAGCACGGTGGGATGGGACTGGACGCTGCTGAAACACATCATGGAGGATGAGGTACTCGGGCAGGGATCATCCAGTACGCGGTGCCTGGGGGTAAGCGTTGCCCCGGGGCCTTGTGGCTGTGCCCTGCTGCAGAGTGGGCCAGTCCAACAGGCAGTTTTATTGCAGCTGCTCAGGGCAGCAAATGCCAGCTGGGTCTCCCACTTTTATCTGTGGTGCTGTCTAAGCTGCTATACAGCTCTAGACAGGTTGTCTCATCTGGAGAGGACAGAGGAATAGACAAAGCCTCTGTGGGCCACAGCCCTCGTGCAATGGTAGAACAAGTCTAGTCAAGCCCCCGGGGCGTTACCCCTGCTGGAGCTACTCCTGTCATGTATATCAGCCCATACCCAAGACAGCCAAATCATCCTGTGTTCCCCAGGCTCATACCACCTCTATCTGCCCTCAGGAGAAGCCCCCTGGCCGGCTCCTCTTCCTGCAGTACGTGGTGCAGACCCTGGAGGATGATTTCCAGCAGAACCTGAGGCTGCGCCTGCTGCAGAAGTCAATTGCCAAGAAAGTGCTTTCATGTGACATATGCTTCAACAATGTCAAGTAAGGGATGCCTCCTTGTCTACTATTCTCTAACCAGATGCTGAAGGGCAGGGGTTCAGGGAACACTTTTCAAGACTCCAGGTCAGACTTTCAGTAAATAAGCCTAGGAGACGGAAGTGCAGGGACCGAGTATAAAGAACAGGAGCAGGTTTACAAAAGTAATCCACCAGAGATGATGCAAGGCATTTCCAGCAGGAATCTCCTGGGGTTTTCCCAGAAAAAAGATCAAATCCACATTGCATGGCACTGAACTGATAAGGACACAATCCTGCTGACCAGTATATAAATCTGCTGCTGAAAAGAGCTACTCTCTGTCCTGTCCAAGCAGAACAGGATATATTCTTCATCCTCAGGATCTTTCCTTGAGCTCCAACAAAACCAGGCCTGTCTCTGCTAACATTCCTATTTCTGTCTGTCCCAGGGAGGTAGTCGAATGGCTGGTCGCAGCAGTTACAGGAATTGGGTTCTCCCAGCCTCAGGAGCAGACACAAGAAATTCCATCCTCTTCAGCAGAAGCAAGGGCCGAATGCAACTTATCTGCACCACAGCTAGCCAGCCCTGATCAGACAGAGGTGGCACCAGCGTTCTTTGCCCAGAAGTAAGCCCCAGAAGTCCTGGCTCCCTCTTGCCAGTATCATAGGGTCCAAGGAGAAGCCAAAGTCTGTCCTGGCAGGTCCTACCTCATCTGGTCGGAAACTGTCTCAGTGAGCATCTTCCTTTCACATGTAGCATAAGGCTGGAACTCTTGGCCCACCATCCAGGCTGCCCCCTGTCCTGCTCCCCCAATGCTCAGTACCACCACTGAGACCTCATGAGGGTCCTCCTGGGGATTAGCTCTGCTTCCAAAAGCATCAGATTCAAAAGCCACCGAGAACCACCAAATCTAGCCTGCTATGTTCCCCTACGTCCCTCACTGCAAGGCGTGAGGCTCAACTAGGCGCCATCACCACTGCTTTCTTTTGCAGTCTGAGGGGTAGCGTTTGCTAGCGTTGACTGTCTCTAACCTAGGGTGGTGCTTCTGCTCCAGCGGATGTTGTCCTTCGCAGTGGAAGTGGACAAATCTCCCAACTGCAGCTCCCGTAAGATTGCAGATGTGATATTCCCATTTATACTGAATATTCCTCTGAGGAGCCAAAGGTGAGACAAATATGTGCAAGGCAGCGTCTGTCTGTGTGAATAAGTCTTATTCCCAATTTACATCTAAGTAAACGCATAAAATGCATCCCACGCATAAAACACCATTGGGTATAGAAAGTCAGGCTCATTTATGACCCAGCCAGCAAATACACAGCTGTTGGACTGACAGATCCCATAGAGATAAAACCTTATGAGCTGAATGCATCTCCACAGCTCAAGTGTGGCTAAGAAAGCTTGAATCTCCCACTTCTTAAAGTTGCAGGGCCTAAAAACTGTAAAGAGGGCCTGAAAAGCAGCACTCTGCATCAGCATAGTTGAGTACTGGCAAATGCATCCCTGATTTGCAGGGACAACTGAGAAGCTCATCAGAAATACAATGCAGTTCTTGCAGCTTTGCCCTGGCATGCTTTTCTTTGCTTCACTAAGAAATGCAGTATCTGAATCCAACGCACAAGGGCCTGACTGGCTGTAGCGTAGACATGAGACCACTGGACCCACAGACATTTCAAACCCACATTTGTTGGCCCCAGCAGGCAGCACTTTCAGATCCTTTTAGCAATACTCTCAGACACCAGGTCTAATCAAGCCAAATTGACTCTAACCAAGCTATCGCTCCTCTCGACAGATGTCCTAGATCCAACTGGCCATGGCCCCTGATTCACGCTTGCTTAGCTGAGGTCCCTGCAAGTCAGCAGGAATGGGTAACTTCTGCACAGGCTGCTGGGCAGTGTGAAGTGAAGCAGCTAAGCTTGTTTCACAGACCATAACCAACCTGGAGTTGCAATGGGTCAGACCTAAGGCCATAAACACGTCCACGGGCAAGTTGCATATTGAAGGTCTATCATATCCAATGATTTTCCTTCCACTGCACTGCTAGGCAGCCCCTGCACTAGGTCCGCACCAATGGGACACCAGGAGCATGCCAGAGCAGTAGTCCCTGGTCAAGCTGTGCTGTCTCCCCCACGGTATATCCATCTGTGTTCCAGGGAAGCTTTCTTAAACACCATGGAGAGCCAGCTCCTGCGCTGCAAACTGCTAGAGCTGTTGTTCCAACATAGTTGTGATGTGCCCACGACACTGCCCTTGTCTCTGGCCAAGATCCTGTACTTCCTGAGCCATTCCTCTGTGCTGCTGCCATACCAGGTATCCAGTCCAAACTGTCCTTTGCATTGTTTTTTTCCAGAAAAAAAACTCTCTGCTAATAACCAGTTATTGTCTTCTGTCATAGGATGAAACAGCAGCGTGGCAAAGATGGGATGAGATGCTGCAGCACTTGAGTTTGCTGCTGATGAGTTACCAAAACGTAATACTGGGTAAGCAGCCTATTCTGGCTTTAATAAACATGATTTCATCAAGAGGTTGTGGTAGAACAGCCAAAGTACCCGTCCTCCTCTCTGCTCGTCACTCTTGAACTCAGAGCAGACTGAACTCCAAGCGAGGACAGTCCCTTCTTCTACCTGGCTGGTCTTGTGCCAGTGCATCAAGGGTAAACCATGAGAGGGCCAGCACAATTCCCAGCCACTTCTCCCCGCAGCACTGCCCGTGGCACGCTGCAGTCTGTCCCCAAACCGATCAGGCAGCCCACTGTGTTGTTCCTCCCCACAAACATTTCCTCTTGCAGAGCACTTACGGAGTTCACTCAATGACCGGATGGACTTGATCATTCAGAAAGCCAAACCCAAGCTGCAGGACGGCGATGACATCAGCCATCTGGACATTCAACTGACCGTAGAGCACTCCATCAGCCGAATGCAGGAGGTCCTGGGGCAGCCTTTTCCCCCACAGATCATGGAGAAATTGCACCTGCTTCGGGACTTGTTCCTCATTGCTGCTGCTACCTGAGAGACAACCACAGCAGCAGGGCAAGAAACAAAGAGCTTCGCATTTTCTCCATAAGACCCCATCAAAAGCACCATCTCATGCTGCAGTCTCAAGTGTCATACGTCATATGGTTCTGTTTATACATTTCTTTGGAAGAATGTCTGGTTTACATGGTCTGTTTCCTTTCAAGCTTGCCTCATCCTACAGTTTTACAAGGCACTTTGTATACTCTAAAAAAAATTATATTATTTTCATATTTGCTGAGACTCTTCAACCTTTGTGCCAGCGCTGCCCAAAGGAAGTGCAGAGCTGAGAGCTCTGCCTTGGGATAGCGTTAGACTAACACAGCCATAAACTCTCACAGTAGTTTGCATAGCAAGCAAAATGCCAAAATACCTGCTCAGTATTTAAGA
Organism: Phaenicophaeus curvirostris; assembly: GCF_032191515.1. Taxonomy (NCBI): domain Eukaryota; kingdom Metazoa; phylum Chordata; class Aves; order Cuculiformes; family Cuculidae; genus Phaenicophaeus; species Phaenicophaeus curvirostris. The sequence continues at coordinate 9,067,941 of NC_091406.1, forward strand.
AAGGGTGATACTGTTAAAGAAATAAAGCAGGTGGGGGCTGCAGCAAGGGCATTCCCAGTGCAGAAATCCCCAAGACATGCTGGTCAGGCCTCAGGAAAGGAACATTTCTGTTCCAAATCAAATAGCTCTATAGAACTTTGCCCAAGGTGATTAGCATGTTAAGAGGGAGGACTGGATAGCAGCATCAGCTCTAAAGGCTGTAGCTCTTCCAGAATGCACTGAAGTGAAGTGTCCACAGTGCAGGTAAGCATGCAAGCTATCAAGATTAATATTCTTTTCAAATACTTTGCCACCAACAGAAATCACAGCTGAGGTCAGAGAGCAATGAAGCACTTCTAGAGTGTTTCCTCCACTAACTCTCTAGGAGAACAGGGCACACTGGTGTCCAGCATAGACAGTCCCAGCCCAGGAGAACCATGTGCTCCATCAGCATTCATAGCTGGCAAAGTACTGCTACAACAGCACTACAACAGAACTTTTCAGAGGACAGCAAAGCAAACATGGTCACAGCACTGGGAGGTGGGCCCCTCAAGGTGAACAGCAGTCCCACACCTCTGCCCACCTCCACAGCACAGGCACAAACACAGTTTCATCCGCACAAGCCCCACAACAGGGCTGAGTCTGGTTTTCAGCCTAGTCTCCCTATCAAAAGGGAGTTTTACAGAGCAAGCATTTTCCAGCACAAGCACTGCCAGAGCACTACTGGGCAGAACCGTGACCCCACACTCACTGGACAGCCCCACATTTCTTCTGTGATGCTTTGCCAGTGCTAACACACACCAAGGAATTCCATTCACAAGGGGTTTATTTTCTCATAACGAACAAAAATAACACACAGACAACAAACAAATAAATTAATGTCAAATGAGACACTGCCAAGGTGCAAATGAGTGGCAACAGTGAAGACCACTTGGTCGGGTGGGAGAATTCCAACACAACACATTATTGGCAGCACTGTTGAAGCTTGAGAGGAAGCAGAACCACAAAACATGCTTCTTCAGAGAGGAGGGCAGCCAGGCCTGCCTCACCCTCCACGAGGAATGTTTAAGAAGGCAGAAATCCCAGAGCTCAGTAGTTGCCAGCTGTTAAGTAATCTCTGTATAATGTCCTGGCAACAGAGAAGCTTCCAGTATCGAAAAAAGGTCCTGCTGTCACCTCACCACTAGAAAACCTGCTGCTGGCTGAGGGAGCTCTGCATGAGATTGAGAAGAGATCCATTTACGACAGGACAGGTGAAGATTACAGAGCAATGCTGCCTATAATGCATAAGGGATTAGGTGGCAGCCCAGAGCTCCTTCCACTTTTCCTAAAAGCAGGTGTTAGTTGTTCCAAATAACTGGTTCTGACTAGGCCATAAATCACATAGCTGTATCATAGCAGGGAGAAATTTTTAGTCGTTATCTGCTTTCAGTCCTCCCCCAGCCCTGCAAAACACATTTAGTGCTGATGAAAGAACTACTGAGAAGTACCCCTGGTGTCTAATGCACATCTAAACAATTCATACAAGATGCTAGGAAAAAAAACCCACAAATCAAACAGCACGCAGACTACCAGAATGTCTGCAAGTCTGTTATCTAGCAGAAAGCAGGCCAGCATTAGTTTTGCTCGAAGAGAGCATTACTTGGCCTAAGCCAAGCTCTGTTCATTTCCACTTTTTTAAAGGAACACAAAGAGTGGGAAGAGAAGGAATTCTTCCTCATTACTGCCAAATCCCATTAGATTCTGCTCCCTGCCTTTCTAATAAGAGCATCTTAGAATGGTCACTGCTCCACATTAAGAAATCCAAGAACAAAACACCAGGTGTCAGACTATTAGGTCACACTGGATAGTAAGGGAGTGCCACATTTAAAACTGACCCACCACAGTTCCAGAACACCTTCCTTCTGGCAGTTAACGGTCCAAATTTTAGTCCTTGCTTGTTTTCATCATATTCTGCTGTGTTCTGTACATGCCAGGCAATCACAGTCCTCCTGGGACTTCAGCACTGAGCAGGACGAGACAAGCAGACTACAGGCAGACAAGCCAGCCTGCTTGCACACCACAGTCCTGTCCCACAGGTCCTGTCTATGGTTTTACTGTGGTGCAGGGCACCAGGAAGCACACCTAGTGCAGCCTGGCAGACTAGACTGGTGCGATGCAGCAGGTGGGAGGGTTTACATTGGTTTAGAACTAGTGCAGGAGTTTTTCCAAGGCTGGCTTTAGGAGAACAGTCAGACCCGTTTCCTTTTGAGACGAAGAGCTGGAAGGGAGACTTTGCTGTTTTACTGCAGCTCAGTGGTTCAGGGAAGCAGAGCCTAAGATGCCCCTGTAGCCTGCTAAAGACACCAGAAGCATTCGTCCTAGAACCCGGTGGGAGTGAGCACATTCAGATCCCGCGGTTTGATATTATGGGAACGTGCAGATTGCTTCCTCCCTTCTGTGACTGAAATGTCCATTTTGGGTGGCTTGAAGGTTACTGGATCCTCTGGCATCCTAGTAGCCTGAGCACGCATCAGCTCCATTGGGGATGGTTTCTGGGCACCCTTATAGGGTTGGATAGTAAATCCTCCTGATTGAAAAAAAAAAAAAAAAAAAAATCACAGCAAGTAAGAAAACCAGCAGCCAAGTCCTTTGTCCACTGCTGCCAGGAGTGAGCGGTACTGCCAACACTCAACACTGCAGAAAGCCTTTGCACGACCCAGCAGCTTCATGTCATCTAATGCCTATTCCACATCAGAGGTTGGCAGTTCAAATTCTGGTTCTACCAGACAGCAGAGAGACTAAGACGCTATCACCTGCACACCCTGCCCTTCCACCGCAGCTCAGCATTATTTCTGCATTTAGACCTTTGACATAGGCTTCACCTAACCACTTTATATTTAGGCACAGGAACTGTATGAATTAAACATTCACGAGGTGGTCCAGGAAAGTAACAAGGCAAGCAGGATAAGCCTCCAGAAACAGCTAGCAAGTTCTTTGTGTGGCAGTTCTCTCCTAGCTCTTGCAGGGCAGGAGATTTTAGGGGACTTACCTGGATCAGTGGTGGACTTCTGGATGGCTTTGGGTCCGAAAAAGCTCCATCTTTCAGACTGCAATTTGTCCCCTGAAGCTTCCACAGCAAAGTCTGGGCCAGTGATAGAAGCAGATGATCCCTGACTAAACCAACCCCTAAAAAAAACCAAAAACCAAAAAAACAAGGTGCATAAAATACAGAATAAATACTTCAAGTAGTCCCACTGTGCCAGGAACATTAAATGTAATTGTCAGTAGCAATTTAAACAATCTCAATAGGTTTGTTACCACCCAGGATGAAGATACATATGCTCAAGTTCCACAAGCTTTAAAAATTTAGATCTATCAAACACAAACCCACAGCAGGCTCCAAATGTACCCTGTGAACAGTACCTCACTGCATAAGGTTATTTGTAGCAGCTCCCACCTCAAGCAGCCTGTAGGAAACCAAAGGAGGCAGGAACAGAGTACCTGGTTTTATGCTTGGGAGAGGAGTGGGGAGTGCTGCTTGGAGTGGACTGAGTAGACACAGGCTGTTTGTCATCTCTCCTCATATCTCCACTCTGCATTTTTAGCTTCTGTTAGGAGAGGCAAGAGAAACACAGAAGCAACAGAACTTAAATACAAGGCACAGTGAACAGATGCTTTTATTGCCATATCTGGACAATTGTTTATGTAACTGGTGATAAAGGATTTAAGCATCACTTCACCTAAAGCTAAACCCAGTATTACGATACTTGCATATACCCTTAAAGCTTCTTTCCACAGTAAGTAAGCATTTTGGAAGTCCACCATGCTCACGACACATCTTCCAGGCTAGAGGAAGTAAAACACCACCTACAGCTCCCTGACGAGGACGAGACCAGTACAGACATACTGGTACATGGCCTAGTAGTCCCAGACCCTGAGAAGTAACCACATATAAGAGGAAGAAAATACTGCTATAGAGCACTAAGAACCGCATTCAAAGAGCATGCCTGGTCATAACAACAACAGGAACTGTGCATACACGAACAAGGTTATTACGAGTCACAGTACCAACTGAACTGTGAGGAAGTCACTTGAAGGGCAGTTACAGTTCAAGCAGCAGCTACACAGGCACCTTCTCAGCATGTTTCCTGTGGTTATTCAAGCCACACTAACGCAATTCACCAACGCTGTTATTGAAACTTTGACCTTGTGGGAGCACACTTGGGAGAGTTCACTATTAAACTCCAACTGCCAGCTTACTGCGGGCAGCTGAGCTCATCAGAAAAGCTAATGCAAGACCTCTGGCTTTTATTGCCAGCAAGAGGCAACCCTAGTTTCATCTCCTTCCACATCAGAAGTGCACAGGGTACAAGTTCTCTTGGGACAAACAGTTACAGCAGTCAGCTGCAGGGCACCACTAAGAGGCACAGCGAGAAACGAGACTGCGTGTAGGGATGTCCTCACTTGGAAAGAGGATTGATAATCTGACATGACTATGAAATATGGCATATTTCAGAAAATGTGTTTTATAACTATAAAGCCTAACACGAACTTAAATGTGTATAATGTTTTTTTACACAATTAGCTAAAAGTCTTTGAATTAAGTAGCTAAAGGAGAGTCCTGCTCCAGAAGTTGTATCCCCAGACAGGCATTAAGCTAGCACACCCTACACAGAAACCCAATGCAAAACAAGACTTACATGGACTGCCTCGGCCACTCGGTGATACTTGGTCTCCTCGGTAGTGAGGCCTTTGTGGGGACTGTAGCCAGCATCTCTCAGCCCTGCCTGCTGCTCAAAGCGCTGAATGCTCTCCTGAGTCTGCTCTGGAACAGAGAACAGCACACATTCACATAGAAATACCACCACAACAAGTTCTAGCAAACAAAGGCAGCTTAAGCAACCAGATGCAAAACTCATTTTTCATCATTAATACCTACACATTGTGATGACTTGACAGAGGCAGTAAGATGACGCTAAGGGGATAGTCTCATTGAAAACGATCGTGAGTCACAGGGCTAAGTCAGATGAGCAGTGATTTGTCCCAGATCACCAGATGTATCATAAATGCAACGCCTGTAATTAAACGTATCTCACCCAAGAAACTGCATCACTCCTAATTACAGCTTCCTAAATCTAGGAGACCTCAATAAACTGGACATTTTAAGTGGCCCTCTAGACTGAAGGATATTCGGCCAACAAATGAAGTCTTCTGAAAGACTGTGCATCTTAGCTAATCTAACAACCGCAGCCTTGCAGAAAAGGTGGTAAAGACTCCCAGTGCTTCTAGATCATGTAAAAGAAGCTACTTCAGCCAGCTATAGAGCCAGGGTCCAATATACTGACATCTATTTCAGTTCTGATAAGCACTTTTATCCCCACTATCAGCACAAGGTGTTCACTTTCCAGGGGAAATAAGAAAAAAAGTCAAAAGGAATTGGGGCACAAGAAGATTACTGGAAACATCCAGTACCTTTTTTAAAAGGGATAAAAAATCCCATGCTAATGTTGGAGTTATCTGCAGGAATAGCACACTGTATACACGAGAAATCAAGAGGACCTTTGCCTATTTACTTCCAACTTGTAACAATGTTTTTCTGGGAGGTGTAGGTTGAGGCTCCTGAATTCTTACTGCACAAGAAGATTTTTAGGCCACCATGTTCACCATGTTAGCATTTCACCACTAGAGTAAAAGAGAAGCTGCTTTCCAGCAGAAAGTCCACGTTCAAGGATGTTATTTTCTGATGTGTTGGTTATCTTTGAGTCAAGACAGAAACAAATGTAAACATAAAGCTATTACAAAACGCTTGCCTGAAAAATCTGGAAGCCTTTGCAAGCACTGCTTGGAGCAATATGAAGCCCAGACCCCAACTGCTAAGAGAAGCAGCAGCAGGGACAGATTAACACATGAATAATTCCTCTCGCTGCACATGAGCACGTCCTCTCTGCAAACATAACTGACCCAATTTGATTTTAAAGCATCATGATTTACGAGGCTTGTTTTTTCCAGGCTAAGTGTTACTGTTAGCAAGACAGCTGCTGCTGCTATTAACGAACATAAATGCCAGCAAGTGCTCCATTAGCACAGTATGTCAGCTCTCCACACCACCTGGGTTTATTTTAGAGCTTTACCTGCCATTCAGAAACAGCAAGTTAATAAGCAAACAGAGTAGCAGCAGCCGCCTCTGCACCGCAGCAACACGGTGACATGGACCGCAGTGTCCCGTCAGCAGATAATGGACCCTGCACTCCTCCTTCATCACCCACCTCCAGCACCAGCAAATACAGATGCAGAAAGCGCACCCTATTCCAGAGTTCCCTGCCTCTTTCCAGAAGCATCCTTGAAAACAACTCATCTAGTTCAAGAGCCAAAAGCTGACCAGGAGCTCTGGCAGTTACCTGGAGGCATTAGCAAGCTGGCACACGCTCGTGTGCCCACAACCCATTAGCCACCACATCAGAGGAGAGAGTTCTTACTTGTAATGAGAGAGTTCATGATGATGTGGGTAGCCTTGGCCTTCACCACAGGTACCTTGTTCACACTTTCAGTGGACGATGAAGGAGTCACAATCGGTGCGTTCATGTTGGCATCCCCTTCCTCAATCTGCGGGGAAGAAGCAGATACTGTCTAAGATGAGAAAGCACCTCACCACCGCACCAGGACACATCTCTATTCTAATAAGACAAGTCCAAGCTGCTCTAGCAGCAGCCTTCATCCCATGGAAGAAACCCATACGCTGTTCTCGCTACAGCCCAGGGGTGTTTAGAGCGTGAACATTATAATTCTTAGCGACAAGCAAGCAACTTGCATCCAATACCAGAAAACCTACCAGGCTCACAGCCAAAAAGCTGTTGGTCAAAGTACAAAAAGGTCAACGGAAAAGAAAACAAAAGTCAGCTACTTTCATTCCCTTAACTGCAAACTGGACTCCAAGGTCAGTTCGGCAAGAGCACCCTTTCACAGCCAGCTCAAAAACAATTTCCAGAACTGCAGCCACACAGATTTGAAGGTGGCGTTTAGATCTTGTTTTCATTCCTTGTATCAGTTTCTCACTCAGTGGTCATAGTTGTTGCTGGACCTCGTGATCAGACGGACAAAGAACCAGGCAATGAATGCCAAAAAAGAAGAAATCCTGTGAAACACAGGCTCCTTCCTCCTAACACAGGAGTTACTGTTCTCTGACTGGACTCTGCTTTTCATGCCAAACTACAACTTTACGTTTTCTTCCATGAGAAAGTTTTTAAAACAAAACAAGGTGAAAAACAGAGGCTAAGTACAAAGCGATGCGGAGTTTTTCACATCCGTTCAATGATGTTTAACTTCAACTCAAACTTAGAAAACAGACTCTAAAATAAGAGGAGCTGGTCCCCCACACAAAGCATCCCCACAGTCGTTTCACAGAGCAGTTTGAGTTGGAAGGCACCTCCAAAGATCATCCAACCCCTCGCCAGAGGCAGGGGCACCTTCCACCAGATCTGGTTGCCCAGAGCCTGGTCCCACCTGAGTCTGAACACTTCCGGGGACAAGGCATCCAGAGCTTCTCTGAGCAGCTTGCTCCAGGGCCTCACCACCCTCTTCATGAGGAATTTACAGCCCACACACACCTACCCTTTTGGTCTGGTTTAATTACACCAGGTTACAGGTCACAGCAGTTTCGCAGAATCATGGAATGGTTTGGGCTGGAAGGGATGTTTACAGGTCACCACGTCCAACCCCCTGCTGGGAACAGGGACATCTGCAACTCCATAAGGCTGCTCAGAGCCCCATCCAAGCTGTCCTTGAACATTTCCAGGGATGGGGCACCTACCGCTGCTCCGGGCAACCTGTGCAAGGGTTTCTCCACCTTCAGCATGTAAAATTTCTTCATACTATCCAGTCTAGACGTCTCTTCTTTTACTCTAAAACCGTTACCCCTCGTCCTACTACTACAGGCCCTACTAACAAGCCTTTCCCCATCCCTTTAAGTATTGAAAGGCCCCAAGAAGGCGTCCTCGGGATTTTCTCTTCTCCAAAAGCCAAAGAAACCCCACGAGTGGGAGCCTCCCCGAACCCACCCGCCCACGTTTCACACACACACACCCCGGTCCCCTCGCACCTTCGAGAGCTCCTCGTACTTGCGCTCGGGGATCACCGGCTGTTTCCAGAGGACGCCGGCGCACAGGTCCGCGGGCGGCGGCGTCATGGGCGCCGTGTCCTCCAGAGCATCATCGTAGCTGAAGGCCCGCCGGGGGACGCCGAGCGGCAGCGACACGGGCCCCGGGCGGGCCCCGCCGCCGGGCTCCAGCGCTGCGAACAGAGGGGGCACCGCTCAGCGCCGCGGCCGCGCGGGGCCGCCGGGGAGCGCTGCGAGGCGGGGGGGGGCTTACCGGGAGCGTCCGCCTGCCGCGAGCTCATGGTGACGGCGGCTGGGGCTAACGGGGCCCGGCGGGGGGCGGCGGCGGCGCGGGGCCCGGCGCTGCCATGGCGCGGGGCACGCCGGGAGGTGTCGCTCTGGGCGCGGGGCACGCTGGGAGTTGTGGTTCGGGGGGGTTCCCGGGGCACGCTGGGAGTTGTAGTTCGGGGCGCGGCTGCGAATAAGGGGCGGGGTTCGGGGCGGGCGCCGGCACCTCCCGCCCCCGCCCGGTCGTGAACCCGCTCTACCGGGAGCCCGGCGGGGCGGGGAGACGGGAACGGCGGCTGCAGGGAAGAGCTGTGAGCGCTGACCCTGCTGCCCCGCTCTCTCCGTCCATCCAGCGTCCAGGGAGGGCAATGGAGCTGGGAAGGGCCTGGAGCCCAGGAGCGCTGGGAGCGGTGGAGGGAGCTGGGTTTGTTTAGTCTGGAGAAGGGGAGGCTGAGGGAGACCGGGTGTACTCAGAGGTCTTTTCCAACCTCAGCAATTCATAGAATCATAGAATCAAACACTAAACCATGTCCCTTAGCACCTCGTCCACCCATCACTTAAACACCTCCAGGGAAGGGGACTCAACCCCCTCCCTGGGCAGCCTCTGCCAGTGCCCAATGACCCTTTCTGTGAAAAATATTTTCCTAATGTCCAGCCTGAACCTCCCCTGGCGGAGCTTGAGGCCATTCCCTCTTGTCCTGTCCCCTGTCACTTGGGAGAAGAGCCCAGCTCCCTCCTCTCCACAACCTCCTTTCAGGTAGTTGTAGAGAGCAATGAGGTCTCCCCTCAGCCTCCTCTTCTCCAGGCTAAACAACCCCAGCTCTCTCAGCCGTTCCTCATAAGGCCTGTTCTCCAGCCCCTTCACCAGCTTTGTTGCTCTTCTCTGGACTCGTTCCAGAGCCTCAACATCCTCCTTGTGGTGAGGGGCCCAGAACTGAACACAGGATTCCAGGAGCGGTCTCACCAGTGCCGAGTACAGAGGGAGAATAACCTCCCTGGACCTGCTGGTCACACCGTTTCTGATCCAAGCCAAGATGCCATTGGCCTTCTTGGCCACCTGGGCCACTGCTGGCTCATGTTCAGTCGCTGTCAACCAACACCCCCAGGTCCCTCTCCTCCAGGCAGCTTTCTAGACAGACTTCTCCTAGTCTGTAGCACTGCACAGGGTTGTTGTGCCCCAAGTGCAGGACCCGGCACTTGGCCTTGTTAAACCTCATGCCATTGGTCTCAGCCCAGCGGTCCAGCCTGTTCAGATCCCTTTGCAGAGCCTCCTGACCCTCCAGCAGATCCACACTTCCACCCAGCTTAGCGTCACCCGCAAACTCGCTAAGGGTGCCCTCGATGCTTTCATCCAGGTCGTTGATAAAGACGCTGAACAGGGCTGGATGCCCCATTCCCCGCCTCTCCCCACGGTGGGCGCGGCCCCTTTAAACGCGGCGGTGCCGGGGGGGGGGCGGGCACATCTGGCTCGCGGGCACAGCTGGCGGGGGGCGGGGGGAGCAGCGCGCGCCGCCGGTGCCGGTGCCGCATGGCTCCGCCCGCCGTGCTGCGGGAGCTGGCGCTGGCGCTGGCCGCCGCCCTGGCCGTGCTCGGCTCCCTGCTCTGCATCGCCTGGAAGGTCTGGACCCGCGGCACCGGCACCGGCACCGGCTGGGACGGCTGGTGGGAGCGGGAGCTGCGGGAGCTGCGGGACCGACAGCCCCCCGGACACGCGGTAAGGACGGCAACGGACCCGTGGCGTGGGGTCGGGATCTCCCCGGGATCCGCTGGACCGGAGCCTTTACCGGGATCCGCTGGACCGGAGCCTTTACCGGGATCCCCTGTACTGGAGCCCTTACCGGAATCCCTTATACCGGAGACCTCACCGGGATCTCCTGAATCCCCTATACTGGAGCCCGTAGCGGGATCTCCCTAGGATCCCCTATACTGGAGCCCTTACCGGAATCCCCTATACCAGAGCCCGTAGCGGGATCTCCCCAGGATCTCCTATACCAGAGCCCTTTACTGGGATCTCCCCGGGATGTCTTATACTGGAGCTCTTTACTGGGCTCTCCTATACCGGAGCCCCTACTGGGATCTCTCCAGGCTCCCCTGTATCGGAGCCCCTACTGGGATCTCTCCAGGCTCCCCCGTATCAGAGCCCGTACTGGGATCTCTCCAGGCTCCCCTGTATCGGAGCCCCTACTGGGATCTCTCCAGGCTCCCCTGTATCGGAGCCCCTACTGGGATCTCTCCAGGCTCCCCCGTATCAGAGCCCGTACTGGGATCTCTCCAGGCTCCCCTGTATCAGAGCCCCTACTGGGATCTCCCCAAGCCCAGCAGTGTGGGGATGGGGTGAGGATGGGGCAGGGGGTCAGGATCGCCCCTGCGGTGTCCAGGCTGGGGAAGGCTCTGGATCGCCAGCGGGGTGGGAGGCCGGTTCCCCCTGGGATTCCACACCCGGATCCCCTGGAGCTGGTCAGAACAAATTCTGCCAGGCCCTTGGGGACCCTCCTGCGGCTCATCCTGCTGGGACCCCCCTGGAGCCCTGGTGGGGCTGGAGATGGGGACGCAGGGGCAGGGGGGCTGGCAGGACGCCTCGCTCTGGGCTGGTCCTGGGCGCGGGGCTGCGGGTGCTGGGGCTGACCCCCACCCCCCCGCAGCTGGACTGGCGGCAGGTGCTGGTGCTGGGGCTGGACGGGGCCGGGAAGAGCAGCGTCCTGCACTACATCTGCAGCCAGACGGCCAGGGAGCACATGGCACCCACCCAGGGCTTCAACTGGGCCCAGCTCAGCGTCGAGGGGCTGGAGATGGACCTGCTGGAGGGTAAGGCTGGTCTGGCCCCACCACGTCCCCACGGGGCTGAGCCTGCGTGACCCTGAGTGTCCCTCGACCCGCCGGCACCGGGATGGGGCGTAGAACATTTAGGGCGGCAGGAGCATCCCACACAACGGGAATTCGGATTCCTCGCTCATCCCTGTGCCGGTGCTTGATCCTGCAGTTGGGGGCAGCCAGAACCTGCGAGCGTACTGGCCCGACTACCTGAGCGAGGCCCACGTGCTGGTGTTCGTGGTGGATTCTGTGGACAGGTCGCGCCTGCTGACGGCGCGTCAGGAGCTGCACACGCTGCTGGCTGCTGAGCCCCGGCTGCCGCTGGTCGTGCTGGCCAACAAGCAGGTGGGTGTCCATCTGTCCGTCCATCCCTGCGGCTGCCCCCACAGCGGTTTCTAGTGAAACTGTCCCTCCCCAGGGAGCAGAGAGGAAATCCCCATACCCCAAATCCACCACCTTTTGGAAAATATCTCCTGTCTCCTCCAGTCTCCATCAGGAGGTCCAGCTGCCGTTGCCAGCTAACAGGTTTCAGGACAGCACCCTGCAAAACCCCCAGAGAGAAATACTTTGCCTCGGTGCTGCTTCCCCTTCGTTAGCTTGCGTCAAAGCAACTCCGATGCAAGAGCCCTGCACAAGATCCCTGCCCAGATGGCACAGGCAGGACAGGGCTCCTGCCAGCCGGCAGCGCTGCTCCTGGTGCTGCTCCCCTCCTGAGCGGCCGCTTCTCTCCCTCACAGGACCAGAGCGATGCCCTGAGTGCAGCAGAGCTGCAGGAGGAGCTGGCCCTGCACACCCTCAGCGGGGAGCGGGAGCTCTTCCTCCTGCCTACCAGCGCGACCTGGGCCAGCCTGAGCACTGCCACCAGCGTTCTGCACGTGAAGAGCCTGCTGATCACCCTGCTGTCCCAGCCCTGAGCCTATGCCGGGGGCAGACAGGCTCCTCTTTGGGATCCACAGAGCGAGGATGGAGGCTCAGACTCGCTGGTAGCACGCTGCTGGCCACGGGGTGTTTGTCGTACCCTGTGAGGTTTGGGGTTGAGCCGCAGCACAGCTGCCCTCAGGGAACATGAGCAGCGGGCTCTGCTCTCTGCCATGGGGAGAGGGCAGCCACCTCCCCCAGCTCAGGGACAAAATATACCGTTGGATGAAGGCACAGGTACCGCTCCTACCTCCTCATGAGCTGGAACGTGCAGCACAGGGCAAAGCCCCACACCTTCACAGTAGACCTACAGGATATTAAATGAATGAGGCTGAACAAGTGAGGTAGCCCTCTCATCTATCAGCCTGGAGATCATCCAGGAGATGAGCTCCTCTTCCTGAAGAACGCGACTAGTTGCTGCTGGCACAGCCCTGCCAGGATGCTGCACACCAGTGGGAATAACCAGCTCAGCTGTCCCTCACTGGGGCCGAGCACAGCCCTCGGTTCTCCCAGCTCTGTAGTTAAAGCCCTGCTTAGGAGAAACGAGGGCAGGCGTCGGGCAGCCCTGCTCTGCCCCTTCACCCTGAACAGGGGTAAAGATGCTGTTTGCTAGGACCTTTACACAGTTCGTTGCTCGCCCCCTGCATGGTCTCCCTCCCTCATTGCTGCTCCAGGGAGAAGGAACCAGGCTTAGGGACTGTGGAAAGCCCTGCCCGCAGGCAGAAGGGCTGCTGAGTGACACCCTGGGGCACCAGCTCCTGGAAAAACTGGTTGCGGAGGCTGGGCAGCACATCAGGGAAAGGGAGTACACGCTGGCCAGTCTCTGCTGCAAAACCTTTCATACTGTCCCTCCTTCCCTTTATCAATAAAAGGCTGATCACACTGTGCTGCCTTCCAGCTCCTTGGCAGGGAAGGGGCCCCCAGCCTGATCTTTTGAGCTGGAGGCAGGAACGTCACTCAGAAGGAAGCAGGATGTGGCCCTGCTCCAGCTTCTGCTCACAGGGAAATCAGCAAAGGCCCAAGTATTGCCCCCTCCCGCCGTGTGCCCTGTTGCAGCAGGAGGTGACACACACTGTGTCCCACAGGTCGGCACTGAGAGCTCTCCTGCTGCATAAGCAGTCCATAAGAGTCCATAAGCAAGACATTCACGCCAGCTTGAAAAAGTAGTTTATTAAAGAGGCAAAAGAAATGCTGACTGCCACCCAGAAAGGGAAGGGCACAGCATGGTCAGTCCAGTGCCACAACCCACACTCCAGAATCTTTCACTCCTGCTTATAACTACCCCTGTCCAATGAAGGTCCTTGCACCTTTGCATAGCTTGACTTGCAGGCATCTTGCAGACGCTAAGCCCATGGGTGGCTGTCACCTGTCTGGCAGTCCCTGCTTGGTTCTGAAAGTGGTAAGGTCAGGCCTGCACTTGCAGGCAAACCTGAGAAAAAAAGGGTCATCACTGCATATCCATCTTTTCCTGCTTGAGTGATGCAATGAAATCCTTGTACTCCTCGGGATAGAAATTCTTGTACACATTGATCTTTCTCTTAATCTGCTTGGGAGTATCCTGGTAATAGTTTTTCTCATCTCGAGCCATTTCCTGTGACGAAGGAGAGGATAAGTCAGAGCAGTGGCCCCAAGGGCAAACATCAACCCAGCCCACTCACACTCCCAAGGCCCACCCACTCTGGCTGTGATCAGGACCTGACTCAGGGATCTGGCCAAGGTTCAGAGTGCTGCTTCCCCTTAACAAACAACTGAGTGTGAAACAGGATGCAGGACATAAAGGATGAGCAACTCCTATCCTGCAGGAGGTCCAGGAGTGAATTGCTTCAGATGCTTCTTGCCCTGGAACAAGCAGCACCTACCTTGTAGTTCTCCCCGTGGTTCTGTATCATGTACCGCACATAGTCAATGAGGTCTCGCGAGAGCGTGTTTGACTTCTTCTCAGGGAGACTGGCCTCATATTCCATCTCTAGACAGAGGACAGACACCATGAAGTAGAGTAGGGAAATAATCAGCACCTCAGAAGTCCCCAGTCTCTTCCCAAGGTTGAGCCCTGCCAGTACTGCAGAGAGGAGGTGGTTCTGCAGCACAGCTCGGCTGCTCGCACACACAGGGCTGCTTCCCAGCACGATCGTGCAGGCAAATGAGCAGGGCAACAGCTCTGTGCACAGGCTGTGGGCATCCAGGCCTGCACGGCAGCTCTCCAGCCCACACCACAAGGAGCAGAGCCCTTCAGCCCAGGCTGCAGAGTGAGACTGTTTAGAGCTTCCCAGTATCCCAGTAAAACACACAAGGAACAGTAGCCACAGTTTCTTGTCACCCTGGTGCCACAAACCAGCATGTTTCAGAGCGACAAGACCCCTCTTGGTGCTGCAGGTAGAAATTACGTGAAGAAAAAAACAGCACAACAGATAAAATGAAATTCAAGAGACGGAGGATACACGGGAACGGCAGAGCTGCTGTCCTGGTTCCTAGTCCAGCTCTGGCCTGGCTGGAAGTCCCCAGCTGACTGCTGTCAGGGGCATGACTCCTGCAAAAACCTGGAGAAGAATTAACAGCCCCTGCCCCTGGCACAGCACAGCAGCTAAGGACAGTCTGGCAGCACAAAATTGAGAGACAAAATAACCCACAGGGCCTTGGAAGAACCCCAAACGCAATGGCAGCAAGTGTGGTTCAGCAGGGAACACGCCAGGGCTGGAGGCGGTGAACTGCGGTGAGGACGGAAGTGGCACTGACCATTCACCACGTAGGGCTTCCGCACTATTTTCTTTCCTTGCTCCTGTCCATCGCTTTCCACTTCCATCCCCTGTGTTAAATGAGAGAGAAAGCAACTCAAGAAAAGCCCCTTTAGAAGACAGCTGCGTCCCAATACATTCCTCCCAATACTCCAAACTGCTTATACAACGGCTGCAGGGACCATGAAATCTCAGCTGGCTTAAGCAGAGCCTTAACTGTGTCATGGGCGAGCCAGTCACCTGAGCAATACTGTGTGAACAGGGACAAATGGCAAACAAGGTCACTCCTATTTTTTAATTAATGTGACGTTTCATGGTGCCACCCTTTTCCTGGAAGCGCTGTTCATCAATGCCGGCAGGCCAGGCTGGCTCTGCCATACACAAACAGGCTTTCTTTCTTATCAGGAGCAACTTGTCTGCAGTGTTCCTAACCCCATCTCTCTGTGGCAAGTCCCAGGACACTGACTGACGTAATTTAGGCTTGTTCTAAAGTTCATTATTTCTCAGTGATGCTGTAGCTCGTTCCCACTCCAGGATCTTGGCGAGAAAAGCATTATTGATAAAGACAGGAAATTCATCCACCTGCAGAGCCTCCACATTGCTCCTCCCTAGCCTGGCTGCATGTCCTGGGGGGGGACCCTGACACACCCTCCACCCCCCAAAGTGTGTCCCCCTGCCTTTCCACATCAGGGCACGGTCACACTTACCAGCAGCTTCTTCTTGGGGATGGGGACAGCCTTATTGGGGTCCCCGGCCAGGCCCATGTCAGCCAGGTTCTGTGCCACCGACTTGGTGGGGTCCCAGGCATGGCGGATGTGCGAGCTGTGCGGGGGCAGACAGGGCTGTCAGGGGCTGCACTCACCCTCCCGGCCTGGGGGTGCATCCCGTCCCCCTCTCCCCGCAAACAAGGGTACCCCATGTACCCCCTAATCCAGACAAGAGGGTCCTGTGTCCACACACACCCACACCCCCCTTCTCTGCCCCCCACAGACAAGGGATCCCATATCCCACCTTCTCTCTACAGACGAGGGGTCCCATGTGTCCCCCCCTCCCCCCAGACGAGGGTCCCCCGTGTCCCCCCATCTCACACACACAGACAAGGGTCCCGTGTCCCCATTCCCCACAAACGAGGGTCCTGTGTGTCCCCCCCCTCCCCACAGACAAGGGTCCCTTGTCCCCACACCCACAAACGAGGGTCCCACACGCACCCCATCTTCCGCGCAAACGAGGGTCCCTCGTGTCCCCTCCTTCTCCCCACAGGCAAGGGTTCCCCGTGTCTCCCCCCACACACACAGACGAAGGCCCCTTGACCCCACTCCCCACAAACGAGGGTCCCGTGTGCCCCCAGTCCCCTCACGCGAGGGTCCCCCGCGTCCCCCAGCTCTCCCCGCAGAGGAGGGGGTCCAGAGCGCCGCCCCAACACGCGGAGCAGGTCCCCCCCGCCCCCGGGGCTCCTCACCAGGCGATGCGGGGGGCGGCGCGGCGGCGGGCGCTGCGATAGAGCCGCTTGCGGTTGAGGTTGTAGGAATATTTCTGCCGCCGGTTCTTCCCCTTGGCCTTCGGCATGGCGGAACCACGCTGCCGCCGCGGGGCACCACGGGAAATGGAGTCCCGTGCCGCGGGGCACCACGGGAAACGGAGCCTCGCTCCCCCGCAGCGCCGCCGGCCAGGCGCGCTCGCCGCGAACTACAACTCCCGGCGTGCCCCGCGGGGCCGCGCGCACTCACCTTCCCTGCGGGCTTCGGCCATGGCGGCCGAGTCCCCTCCGCCGCTGAAGCCCAGGCCGCTGCCCGTGTTCAGCGACGAGGGCTTCGGCGACAAATTCATGCGCAAGACCCGCGAGAATCCACTGGTGCCCATCGGTGAGGGGGGAGGGCGGCAGGGGCTCAGCGTGGGGGGGGGGGGGTGGAGCGGGGCGATGGAGGCTGGGGGGGATTAACGGCCTCTCTCTCTGCGGGAGGAGGTGTGTGACGAGACCGCAACGCTCGGCTGCGGGGGCGGGAGGGAGCCGGCTCCGCCGACCCCCTGCCCCGCTCCCCCGAGCCCCTCTCCCTCTTCCGAGCCCTTCTCCCTCTTCCGAGCCCCCGCCCCCCTCTTCCGAGCCCCTGCCCCACTCCCCGAGCCCCTATCCCGCTCCCCCTTCCCCACTCCCCCGAGCTCACAGAATCACAGAATCACAGAATAACCAGGTTGGAAGAGACCCACCGGATCATCGAGTCCAACCGTTCCCATCAAACACTAAACCATGTCCCTCAGCACCTCATCCACCCGTGCCTTAAACACCTCCAGGGAAGGTGACTCAACCACCTCCCTGGGCAGCCTGTTCCAGTGCCCAGTGACCCTTTCTGTAAAGAATTTTTTCCTAACATCTAGCCTAAACCTCCCCTGGTGGAGCTTGAGGCCATTCCCTCTTGTCCTGTCCCCTGTCACTTGGGAGAAGAGGCCAGCACCCTCCTCTCTACAACGTCCTTTCAGGTAGTTGTAGAGAGCAATGAGGTCTCCCCTCAGCTCCTTCCCCACTCTCCGAGCCCCTATCCCGCTCCTCCAAGCCCCTGCCCCTCTCCCTCTGCTGAGCCCCTCTCCCTCCGCACAGGCTGCCTCTGCACTGTCAGCATCCTGGTCTACGGACTGATCAGCTTTCAGAGGGGCAACACCCGCCACTCGCAGCTGATGATGCGGGCACGTGTCCTGGCCCAGGGCTTCACCTTCGCGGCGCTCCTGGGAGGCATGGTGGTCACAGCCATGAAATCTAGGGAGTGAAATCAGTCAAGACGGACGATGCGGGTGTGGGTGAACACCCACCAGCCTATGTCCCAGCCAGCAGGATGGAATCTGGCCGTGGATGGAGATTTCAGAGAGACAGTTGTGATGTCTTGATGGAGCCAACTAATACACCTCTGTGATTAACCTGAAGTCTGGGCTGTGGCATTTTTTTGATTGCCCGAGAGCTTGTCCTCCTGCAGGACTGGAGGCTGTGTCCCACTAAGGCTCTCCACCTGCCTCAGACCTCTGGTCCCTGCTTGGTGCTGTCACAGCCTGATAAAACTGTCCTGTGGGTCGTGGTCTGCACCGAGGTGTGCGTTTAGTCAGGCGATGCCCCAGCATTTGGGAAATGAGCTGCCTAGGTAGGAAGGAACAGCTCTGTTTATGGCTTGATCCTGGCAGGCCAGAGTTCATAAGCAGCAGGTGAGTTGTTTGGGGAGAAGCTGTAATCTGTTCAATTGCTACTGGTGAGTAATAAAATGAATTGCAGTGAGATTCTGACTGAGGCTGGATTGCAGAGGGCTTAGAAGCCAGAAGAATAAACAGCGTAGGAAGGAATGGGAGCGGGCACGGCTGCCTCAAAGCTGCAGTGATGCAAACTGGACACGAGATGCGACTCCCTCTGAAAACAAGTTGGGAAATTGCATTTCCAAAACAGTACCTGGCCATGTGCTTGGGGATGTGCTGGTGCTTTTGCTGGGGAGTCAGTTCCTGTGCAGCTCACCGCTTCACGTGGGCTGGAACTGGCTGCTAAGCAAGTGCCTTGTTCCCAGAGGGACCTGCACTGCCTGTGTCGTGACAAACATCGTCACGGGTGGCTTCAAGTCCCGCTGCTGGTGTTGGATCGTTTGGATCATAGCAGAGGTGTTTGGTGAGCAGTGAACCTTTGCACTCCTGCGTTGGGGCCACAGAGTGGGAAGGACGTGGAGCCATTGGATCTGTTTGTGCTTTGTACCTGCCTGGAGGCAGAGCGGATCTCTGCAGGGCACAGAGCCCACTGACCATGCTGCGATGCCTGCTCACCTTGAGCTGCCTGGGGCATTTCCAGGTGTTGCTCTCCAGGCATCTGAATGTTGGTGCCTGCACCCCAGCCCTCCCCGGCCTGCAGTGGCTGTGCAGCTTGCTGAGCCCACTCTGCCCTTGCAGGCAGCTCTGGAGGACAGGGTGAGGGGTGAACCACAGCTACCCACAAACAGGCTCTTGCTTTGCCTTGTCCAGGGCGTAGGCAAAGAGGGAAGGCTCTTGCCCACCGGTGCTGACTCCTGAGACGCGAGGGTGGTGGATGAACTATTGCCAGTGCTGAGCAGGGTGAGCTCCACCTCTGCACGGGGGGAGCCTGGGGCTCTGTGGGGTGCGGCGCTGCCTTCCCACAGCTGCTGTCTCAACACGTGTTGCCCAGAAGAAACTGCTTTTGTCTGCCTCGCTGGCACTTGCTGCCCAGCCAGCTTGGGGCAGGGGGGTGAGAGGTGGCCAGTGGGCAGATCTGCAAGCACAAGCCCTTGGCAGCCTGGGGAGCAGCTCGGTCCATCGGGACGAGCAGGAGCTCGCAGCTGTTTCTGCCTTGGCATGGCGCAAGCCCTCTGGTTCTTCCCTTTGATCATGTTTTTTTCCTGTAGGATGTGGTTGTCCTGAAGCCCCATTCTTTCTGCAGAAGACTTTGTGGCTGTGGGTTCTCTGGAACACACACGCTGAAGCTGAAAGACGACAGTGCCCTGTAGGATTGGAGATGTCAGTTTATTTTAACAGGTGATTGGAACAGTCACAGATACCAAAGCCGAGGGGATGTAGAACAGCTGTGGGCACGGCACCTGGGAGCTGCCTGCCCCTGCCTAACACGGGGCACACAGCAGCTGGGGACACAGGGGCCTGGCTGTCTGCAAATGCTGGAGGGCCAAAGCGCAGAGGGACTCCATGCCCGCAGGAGGCAGCCAGAGGCACTTCCTGCTGCTTTGCAGTGAAAGGCAGAGGCAGGCAGCTGAGTCCCACAGTATCAGTGGCCTTCCTGCACTGCAGCAGAGCTGCCTACGCATGCTGGAGTGCAGGGGGACAGAGTAGGAGCCATCAGCCCTATGGACAAGGGGGTACAAACCAAGCACACCAACACCAAGTAAATCCCTATGCACCCATGCCCCTTTCCAGCCCGCTGCTGAGCCTGTGCCCCAGAGCCAGGGGTGCCTGGTCACCCCACAAAGGCTGCAGGAACGGAACAGACGTGTGGAGCCATAGCTGCAGGGCAGGAGAGCTCTGCACGCTTGCTTTTTAGCTGAGCACGGCTCTGCAGTGAGGCTTGGACAAACATTTTGTAAGCTCTGCTTCCCATCTCCCTAGCCTGCTGCTGTGAGCCCTTTCCAAGCTCTGGGCTGCCCCACAGCAGGGACTCACAGGCCCACTCCTCTCCTGCTACATGGGACTTTTGCAGGTTTCCCAGGCCCGGCCTCCACGCTGGAGGGGCTGGTGCTGGCCCTGCCAAGCAAAGGAGAGAAAGACAGTGTTCGGGCTGGAAAACATAAGCCTTGCCAAGCAGGGAGTGGGACTGAGGCAACTCCCCAGACTGCCTTAAGTGTGCAAATCCAGCAGGAAGCAAAGGAGCCACAGAGCAGCTGCGGACAGATGTGTGGGTTGTTCCCTGGGACAGAACAAGCCCCAGCACCAGCACTGGCCAATCCTGCTCTGGGCCCCTGGGTTAGGAAGCTGGGGGCTCAACCCACAGCTGGACCTTCCTACCTGCTTCCCTGCAACCATCCAGCCTCCTTCTCCCCTCCTGGTAGCAGGGAAAGGAGCAGGGTAGAGCCGAGGGCTCCAGAAGTCTGGCACCCTCGTCCCCACTGCTGGTGGCCTTGGGGGAGGGACAGAAAACATTCTGCATGCTCACTCCATGGCCCCTTCCCAGTGCCTGTCAGGACAGATGGGACACAGACACTACAGCTGCTACTCGGAGCCCCAACAGCTTTTTAGGGTGCACGGCCAGGCTGGGGAGAGTTCTGCTGAGCGTGGGGCAACCACTGGCAGTCCCGGCCCAGCCTGGGTGCCTGCCCTCATATTCCTCAGTCCCTGCTAGCCTGGCAGCATCACACCATGGCCATGCTCCTTGCAGAACCTGCCAGTGTCCGGTGCCAGGAGAGCTGCAGGCAGATTTATTCCTGGCACGGGGCTGAGGTGAGGAACACAGGGTGGGAGGTTCCCATCTTGCTGAACCAAGGCCCTGGGCATAGCCTCCCACAGAGCCCAGGCCAGGGGCTCCCCTGCTCCCTCAGCTCTACCTCCCAGTTTCGCTTCCCAGGGAAATGCCACAGTAATAAATAAGTGTAGAAAGAGACCGATGCATCTTTTAAGCAAAGGAAAACCATGGGGAGAGTTACAACCAGTGACTGGAGCACAGCCGAGGTGTGCACCAGGAAGCGGGCAGGGCGAGGCTCCTCCTGGGCTGAGCCCAGGAAGCCGCCTGGCTCCGAGAGCCTGGCCTTCCCGGCTGTGCCAGGCGGCAGCTAGCGGGACAGGGGCGTCTGTTTGAGGGAAATGAGCACCGAGCGCATCCGTGACACATCCTTGCTCTGCTTGCTGCTCTTGGGGTTGAAATCACAGAGCTGGGCCACCTTCTCCCACTCAGAGCCCGGGGTTTCCTCCTTGGACTCCTTCAGGAATGCTTCCTCCGAGGCCCTGCAGAAACATTGGGGGTTGTCACTGGTAGAACTCTTTCCATGGAAACCCTCCCCACTGTCTAGGAACCCCTCACGTCCCCACCTCCTCTCCCCTTGCTCCAGCTGATAAGCTCAGCGTCTTCCAGTGTCTTCCGGAGACAGACTCAAGGCTGCTGTTGGCTGCACTCACTGAAGATATTATTCATCCAGGGGCACAGGCGTGTCTGCCTGCTTCCAAGAGTTCTCTGCCCCTACAACTGTCCCTCAAAAGGGACAAGACCCAACAGGGGCATTTCCAGGAGCTCCACTTGCCTCCCAAGACTCCACTATTTGGAGATGCTCAGCTGCATCGTCCTCCCTCTGGGGCCTCGCCAGGGCCCAGGACCTCCCAGCATCCCCCTCCCCTCGGCTGGGCAGCCAGCGCTGGGGCCGGGACCCCAGACCCTGCGGGGCAGGATACAGTCTGGAAGAGGCACGTACACGTAGCCAATCACATCGGCGTCCGGCTGCTGGTAAAAGGCTTTGTCAGCGATCCTAGCCCCGAGGCGCAGACAGAGAGAGAGCCAAGAGTGGAGAGGCAGGCAGAGGGTTAGAAAGAGAGAACAGAGAGGGGGTTAGCGTCCTCCCACACAGTGTCACCCACTCATCACAGCACACACGGCACCAGGAAATCCAAAGCTGCAGAGACAGTGCCCCAGCCCTGCCCTGACGCGAGCCCCATGTGGGGTGCAGGAGACATCGAGATCCCACTGTGATCCCAGCACAGTCCCAACCAAGGTGGTTCTGTACAGCCATTCGCAGCCCTGGGGCCTCTCCTTGGCTGGCAAAGCTCTGTCCTCACAGGGCTGGGCCCCACTGTGGGGACAGAGGTCCCCTGACATCCCAGAAAGACGTATCTGCCTGCAGAGCAGCTCCCTTTGTAGCCCTTCCAGCCACTGACCCATACATACCTGTTGTTTGCCCGGTTCTTCTCCACCTGCTCATTCTGACGCAGGTTCCATTCCTCCAGGTCCTTCTTGGCTTTCTCACGCCATTCCTGCTCAGCCACCTTCGACGCCGCATCTAAAACCAGAGTGAGACAGACCCCATCAGCCAGACTGGTCCCCACTGGGTCTGCTGGGCAGCTCCTGGGGCAGGCAGGACAGCTGCAGCCTCCCAGCAAGTCCCCAGTCCCCACTTGAGCACCGTGAGAGGTGTCACTGCCCCAAGGACAGTACATCTTTGGCAGGGGCACCCCCATGGCATGAGGCACGAGACCCCTCTCTGGGATGCAGCAGGGTCACTGCCAGGTAAGCGCCCCCGACTGCCGTGTTGTGAGGTGGCTACACACGGCCTTGGGTCTCACCCAGCTCCTCCAGGCGCTTCTTTTGCTCCTCCCTCCACTTGCGGATGCTCTCAGGTTCCTGGGTCAAGCGGTCAGCCTTGGCTATGGCTGCGTAGGCGTCTGTGGGACCATTGGACTCCTGCAGGACGTGAGCACCTCACCGTCAGCACCAGCTCTTCCCACTGCCCAGCCCAGCCACCCCAAAGAGCTGGCAGGAGGGCAGGACTCCATGCTCTCATCACTCAGACAAGCCAAGACAGCAGGTAGGGAGGGTGGCAGGCTGGGACATCTGGGACAGTGTCCCCAAAATGCTGCTCAAGCTGCTGTCCCAGCCCCAGACTCTGTCACGCAGAAAGACTTCCCAGCATTCCCTTCCTTGACTTGCTGTTCTCTGCCAACACAGCTCTCACGTCCTCCAGACAGCCCCAGAGCAGGGGACTCTGTGATGTGCTGACCTTCCCCAGGGCAGAGCGAAATCAGAGTCTTGGCCACAACAGCCCAGGGAAGCACCACGCTCTGCGAGGACACCTCCCTCGCTCCTCCGAGCTGAGCTGCCTGCACAGCTCTGCCAGGCTCAGCACCATGGTGGCTCAGCACCTCTCCTAACACCTTCCGCTGGCCGGGATGCCCAGCCTGACACGGAGCTCAGCCATGGGATTATGGCTCTCCTGCAAGATCCCCAATCTAATTAAGTCTGTCTCACCTCTAATGTGATTATCATCCTGTAAACTAGGCACGAGCAATACACGGGCCACTCTGCTGGGCACTGAGTGGGGTGAAGGGGTTGTCAGATGCTGGTACAGCTTCTGCGGCCAGCAGAGCTGGGCTTTAGGCTCAGAGTGGTGGTTGGCCCCACAGAACACCCTCAGCCACGGGGCGAGTGGGTTTAATGGGTGGTGTTGCCAGGACACAGCAGCAAGGCAACAGCAAAGTGAGTGTCCCTGGGGGCCCTGTCCTGGAGAGGGAGATTCTGTGAAGAATGGAGGATTTACCAGCTGCTTTTAGAACCTAGGCACTGCCTCAGGGCACAGGCCACCTGCACACAGATTTGGGACAAGCAATGGTATGTGGGAACAATCTCTTCAAAGAAGGGTGAGGATGGAGCAGCCAGGGCTGCCCCCAAGACTCAGACCTTTCCAGGAGCACCAGAGTTGTTCTGGGGCTGGATACCAAACTCCAGTCAGTCCTAGGGGAGAGTAGTGGAGTGCTGACCCCATAACCACCCCATCCCACTGGGCCAGGACAAGGGGTTGAGCTCTCACCTGAAAGACATCTCCATTGACAGTGGCTCCTCCATTCTGGAAACCAGCTGGAGACAAAAAGAAGAGAGAAAGACAAACAACTATGGCAGCTGCAGGTGATCTCAGGGACTGATGTCCACAGAAAAATAATTCAGTCGGCTCCTGGGGGATGTGACTGTGCTGTTTTCCAGCCCAACACACACATCTACAACAGCTCCACATGCGTGGGCTGGGCCTTGTGGTCTCCTGTCCTTGGTGGGATTCAGCCAGCACCTCTCACTCCCAGTCGAGCCTCTCTGGCCACTTGTGTCTTTATGGTGTTTTCACTGGTGTTCTATCTTATCTGAAGAAGATTAGGAAAACTGTTCCAGCCACGAGGCTGGACACAGGCAGGCAGCCCTGCCAGTGGCAGAGCCCACAGAAACACTGTAGTGTGCTCCCTCAGGAGAGGAGGGCAGGCAAGCGTGCCAGTGCCCTTGAGAGCTCACCTGCAGGATGTCCCTGATGTCCCTGGGATGAGCTGCAAGGTCAGGGCTGGGAATGAGGCATCACTGACACTCCCAGCTGGGGTGCAGTCCTCCCTCCCCCTCAGCACCAGAGAACACTGGGAGCTGCAAACCAAGGCCACGACGCTGGCCCTGCATGGGGCTC
Source organism: Phaenicophaeus curvirostris (assembly GCF_032191515.1). Taxonomy (NCBI): domain Eukaryota; kingdom Metazoa; phylum Chordata; class Aves; order Cuculiformes; family Cuculidae; genus Phaenicophaeus; species Phaenicophaeus curvirostris. The sequence continues at coordinate 9,092,360 of NC_091406.1, forward strand.
GGTGCTGCTGGGAGAGAAAAGGCTTTGAAGGAGGCAGAATCCAGGCCCTGAGCTCTCCCCAGCGACAACCACAGGGCTTCTATCGGCCGGCCAGCTGTGGGCACAGGCAGTCATGCAGCCAGAAAGCAGCTCGGGCCAGCGTCGTCCCCACGGTGCTCGCCCCCACAGAGCAGCTCCGACTACACCCTGCTCCAGCCTGTCTGACTGCATTTATCACCACAGCTGTCAGCACGTCTGCAGGGCCAGGGCTGCCTCCACGGCCCCGAGAGCCGAGAGGTGAAACCACTGCAGCACAGGCAGAGTACTGCAGCATCAGCATCCCTGTATCCATGCGGAGAGCAGATCCCAAGTCCCTGCTCCTGCAGACCGGAGGCAAGAGTCAGGATTAGCACCTTCTACTGCAGGGCCGAGCAGCAAATTGTTCCCAATAGCAGCCCAAAAGGCTCTCCCAACCGTGGGGACCGTGACAGGGCTGTCACTGCTCCTCAGCTCTGCCTGGATGCCTCTCCCACTGCCCTAGCTGGGAGCACCAAGACATGGAGACGGGGATCCATCCAGCCCAGGAGGCCTGAGCACACGGGGCAGGAATCGCCCCTCGGCTGGCAAGGAATAAATTCTTAATCGGAAGGGGGAAGGTTTAGATCAGACATCAAGAAGAAATCCTTCCCGGTGAGGGTGGAGCGGCGCTCGCCCAGGGAGGCTGCGGATGCCCCCGGAGGTGTTCCAGGCAGGGCTGGATGGGGCTTGGAGCCCACGGCCCACGCCAGGGGGTGGGCCCCAATGGGCTTCGAGGCCCCTTCCAACCCAACCCGCCTCACGATTCACCCCGAGGCCGGAGAGGGGGCCCGACCCCGGCCCCGCCCCGCTCACCCGGCTCCGCCGCCTGCCCGCCGAGGGCGCCGCCCGCCTCGCCGTCCGCCGGCCCGAAGCCTTCGTCGTTCTCGATGCCCGCGATCTCGCTCTCCTGCAGGGCCAGGAAAGCGGCGGCCGGGTCCTCCTCGGCGCCGGCCCCTTCGGCCACGAACCCCGACTCGTCGGCCATGGCGGGGCCGCGCGCCGCTCCCGCTCCGGCTGCGATGGGCGGGGCCGCCGCGTGACGTCACCGGGGGGCGTGGCCTGAGCGGCCCCGCTCCGGCCGCGCTGGCACTGATGGTGGGCGGGGTCAGCGCGATGACGTCAGGGAGGGGCGGGGCGCACGAGCCTATTAGGCCTCGATGATGGGCGTGGTTTATAGCGATGACGTCACCAAAGGGGGCGGTGCGTGCGTGCTCCCAGCTCCGCCCGCGCCGGGCCGAGCGGTCGCTGATGGCGCGCGCGGCGGAGTGGGCGGGGCGAGCGCCGTGACGTCACTGGAGGAGGCGTGGGGCCCCGCGCCGCTCCCGCTGTGCTGGGCGGGGCCGTCACGGCGCCGTGGGCGGGGCTACTGCGCTGACGTCACAACGGACGGGACGGCCGCCGAGGAGTGGGTGTGGTCGCCGCGCTGACGTCACGGGGGGGGGGCGAGGCAGTTACCGGCAAGGGGCCCGGCCCGCTCGGCCGCCTCGCCCCGGGGATCGCAGGGCCGCGCTGCCGTTCCCACCCTGCGCGGGGCGGGCGGCCCCTCGCCGCCTCCATCTTGGCGGGCGGGCGCCATCTTGGGTGGAGCCGCTGCCGGTGAAGGGGCGACCCGGCGGGACTGGAGGTGGTCGGGCGGGGCCCACCCCGCCCCAGTGACCGGCAGCCCTAACGCCTCCCGAGGGGCTTCCTCCCGCCCCAGGCTCCAGGCCCTACATCAAACCCACGCCCCGTCCCCGCCCCGCTCGCTCCGGAAACGCCCGAGCGCGTTCGGACACTTCGGGCTTCTTCGTACGGCGTTCGGGATCGCCTGCCGCGAGGTTCGGGCGTTTCCGGATGGGTTCGGCTCTTTCCGGAAGGCGCGCGAGCGTTTCCGCCTGCGGCCGCTAAGCGACCATTGGCTCCGCTCCGCGCGCGCCCCGCAGGAAGTTGGGGGCGCGGGGCGTCACTTCCGGCGAGTGACGGAGCGGCGGGTCAGAGATGGCGGCGCCTGAGGAGCGGGAGCTGACGGCGGAGCAGACCGAGAAGCTGCTGCAGTTCCAGGTGCCGCGTGGCGGGCGGGCCCGGGCCGGCTGACGGCGGAGCGGAGCGGGCAGGGCCGGGGGCTCGCGGGCAGCAGGGCCCATGCGGTGCGGGGACGTTGGGCCGGGCCCGAGGAGGAGAGCGCCCCGCCTGCGCCGGCCCTGGCGGCGACGAGTGGGGCTCCGGTGCGGGGCTCGGGCGCCCAGGACTCTCCTGGGCTGGGGCCTTGCGGCGGGGTTGGCGGGAGCCGTGCGAGCCCCGGGTGCCTCGTCAGGAAGGGTCAGCGATGCCTTCGGTCATCGGTGACTGGGGAGGCAGGAGGCTGGAGAAACCCTATTGACTCTGGACGGGAAAGGCTCCTTGCTAAGTCCCGGCTGTTTTAATTAAGGAGTCTGAAAAAGTCCCTTTTCATCTTTAATGGTGAATAGGAGAGTCTTTCCCGGCATCTTGGGAGGCTTAGGCAGTGGGTTTTTGTGGAATGTGGCTTCTCAGAAAATCGTTTCTAATCCTTGCGGTTTGGTAATCATAGAATGGTTTGAGTTGGAAGGAACCCTATAGATTACAATCCCCGTGCCATGGGCAGGAACACCTCGACCTGGACCAGGCTGCCCAGAGCCCCTTCCAACCTGGCCTTGAACAATTCCAGGGATGGGCCATCCACAACTTCCCTGAACATCGTGTTCTAGTGCCTCATCACCCTCATTGTGAAGAAATTCCTCCTTATGTCTAGTCTAAATCTGCTTCTCTCCAATTTATAGCCATTCTGTAATGTAATGCCTGCTGAGGGAAGGCCACTGGGGATTGGAATGATCTAATCTCACTCTCTGCTGCATAACATGGGCTGGGTCGCTTAACCTTTAGTTTGCCAAGGCCTCAGGGCTGTGCCTCAGCTGAATAATTTAAAAAAAACAGTCTGCAGATGTGGTTTATTGGGTAGAAAACAATGCTGTGGTGTTGAGAGACTTGAAGTTGCTTAGTGAGAAGTGATTAAACATGCTAACCAATGAAAACTATCATCAGGTGTCTTGGGTTTGTTTCTCAATTGTAGGGCATTGTGTGGGTGTTCCTTGGGTTGCAGAGTTCTTTTGTAAATACAGTATTTACTTTCAAGTATTTTGTCTCATTTTGTTGCTTTGTGGTAATTTTTTTAAGACTGTGCTCTGCGTTTTTTGGTGTGATACAACTGTAGTGTCACAGGGCTTAAAGGCACTTCAGGGGTGTCCAGCCCTGCCTTCCACAGCTGAGACAGGTTGTGGTGTTTCCTCATTGTGCCAGACAGATCTGTGCCAAGTCTTTACCCCACTGAGCTGAGGGGATTCAACACCCTTCTGAAGTGGTAAATACGCTGTTTATCCATGACTATAGCTATGAGGAACCTTTTTTTACAGATATCTTCTCTAAATCTTTGCTCAAACAGCTTAATCTGCAGTAATGTTAATTTACAGACACAGGAGACAGAGCAATGTTAACAATTGTTTTCCCAGTGCTGCTGTTTTCCTGGTACATACATGAGGTTTAAGTCATTGCCTTATGCTGCATGTACATATGTGCAAAAGCTGTCCTTCAGCTCCCCTTGTCTTGCTGTAGGATATTGTGGGGTTTATAATCTACTGATTCAGGACAGATGGGACCAGCTGCTCTCATCAGTGTCCCTGTTGCTATTTTCAAAACCCTGTGGGCAGCTGTGAAACTGAAGAATCCTGTTTCCTAATGCTACCTGGTGTTGCCATGGACAGCAGTCTGGAGGCTGAAGAGGAAGGCAGAGGAGTCAGAAGGAGAGATTCGGGTTTTAGTCCAGCTTCCTCTTGAGACCTGGAATGAAGTGGAGGGAAGTGTTCCTTAGACTGCAAAGGGAAAGAAATTTCTCAGATAGCAGACAGCTGCTGCCCAGAGCCTGATCCAGGCTTTGATACCTGGATCCTCTTGTTCTTATGTCCTCTTGGGTATGTGGGGTTAGCTTTCCACCAGGGCTGTGCTGGTTGCAGACTTCACTGGTGATTCTTTCTCCCTTGATGCTTTGTGCCTGACTAGAAGGGGCTCAGGTGTGTGGTCCTGCTTGTCTCTCTGAAATGAGATAGAGTGAATCGGTCCACCTGGAAAACATTTTTTTTTTTCTTGTTCCCTTTAGGAGGACTCTGTTAAATAGCATTTTCTGTTTGGAGAGAATGGCTAAGGCTTGCTGAAATGATTTGTATGTTGCTGCTGGGGCAAAACACTGCTACAGTTAGCTCGTAAACCTTTCAGGGATTCCTGCTGTCTCTGTAGGGAATACTTAATGTTCTCAAAGATAACTTTGCACTTTCTTTACGATGCAGTTTTGAGTAGTTTGCCTGACATTCTGGGTTGGCAGAGCATTGTTCTTCCACAAAAGGGATGCTGCTGCAATGGGAGTAAAGCAGGAGGGTGGACTAGGAAAGAAGGGGTTTGGGAGAACAAAGACAAGGTAAGCAATAACAGAAAGCCCTCAATAGTGTTCCAGTTAAATGGAGAGCCAGAAGGGAAGGATTGAGCAAGAGCTGTGGAGTGTCATTCACCCAGCAAACAGCTGTTCTAGGTGAAGGTGCTGTTGTGCTACACTGTTTATTCTACTTTTGCTGGAAATTGCTGCTTCCAAGGTAGAGGTGAATGCGTGATGTGGCCCAAGCCCTCAGGGTTGCAGTTTAAATGCATGCTTTGGATTAATTTCGCTGATGCTTGCTTGATGTGTTTTGGTAGTGCTCAGATAAATGGCTCTGCTGGCAGAATGGTGGTGGTAGCAGCTTTCTTCTTACCGCCAGCGCTGGAGCAGGACAGTCATAACAAAGTGTGCTTGCAACCTCCCATTACTGCTGAGGCATTGCATAATGTAAAGGAATAAAACCACCTACATTCTTCATCTGTCGAGACCTGGCTGTCTTGACATCTGTAGAGAGAAACTTGATGTGAATGGCTTAAGAAGGCTGTGGAGATACAGCTCCATTTGGGAAATGGAAGAAGCAGCAGTGGAGCTTTGGTGTAGGATATTGTTATTGATCTGTGCCTGTTACACTTGGGCTCATGTCTGATGTTATAATACGCTAGTGTAAAGTAACGGGCTGTTATTTGCAAAGGTAAAAGTTAGCACTTGCAGTGCCATCTCTATCTGGGGAAGCCAAAATGCTCAGGACTGAAAACATCTCTGATTTGAAAGGAAGGAGAAAAAAAAAAAACTACAGGCATCTTTCTTACTTGGTCTGTTGCATATTGATCAAAACCCTCATAAAGGCATTTACTGTAATATCCAAAGAGAAGCTGTCTCAGTAAAGGCATTTTCGCTGCTTGAAGTCAGATGTTCTTTACCCTTGGAAACATAATTCTCTGGAATTTGGCAGTGGGTTGGGAATTAAGAGCAGTGCCAGTTGCAGTCCTGTGGATTTGGATCTCTTATGCTGTGTTTCAACATACGAGTGTATCTGCAGAGGGAACGGTTTCGTAAGTCCAGTTTACAACCTTTGGCCACTAAGTGTTATTCCTTCTGCCTTTGAAGCATGGAATTGCACTTTCCACTACTTCAGTATTGAGAAGATTTTAGTGTCTGCAGTCTGAAAGGTGAGATATAAATAATGATATCCAGCAGCAGTTTTGGTATGTTTTAGGATAGCACTCTGAGTGGTGTTTGAGGAGGCAGTGTTGAACTTTCCTGGCATTTGTAGTCCTTAATATTTACAAAACAGAATGGATCTATGCTTATTTGAAGGTTTGAGGGTGCTAATTAAATGGGATTAATTTTTACTGCGGGGGGCTTATCTTTTTTGTTACTTGCTATGTGTAAGATGTGTGCTCTTAGAGGCAGCCAGTGAGACTACAGTGGGTAAGAAACTAGCGGTTCATGACTGATCTGAAGATACTGATGCAGTGGAAATAATGTGATGTTTAAAGTTTCTGATGTTTTTCTTTGACTAAGGTGAAGCTGTGGCAATAGAAGGTACTGGGATAACAGTATAAATGGTCAATGGGAGGGATAACGAACAGTGTCAGTGTTTACCAGCAAGTGTTGTCTGAACTACAGTTGAACTGTCTTCCTGTGGTTCCTTACATTGAGTGCGAGTTGTTCTGAACCCGCACACATCTTCTAGAACACCCTGGAACTGTAGTGTCTCTGTCTTACAGAGCAGTTTGAAGTGCTGTTTGGGAAGGGGGTCTGTTTTAAAAGTTGGCTTTACGCAGGCAGTTTATTTTTCCTCCAGTGTTTTAATTGTGCAGCTTCACTGATCAGAAGAGTAGTGGGAGTGGTAGGCATGGTGCTGCTGGGGTGGCTTTGCCACTTCTGTTCTTTAAGAGCAACTGTGTTAAGATAGTAAGAAAAAAAAAGTAGATTCACCTCTGCAGAAAAGAGTCACTACAGAGGACTGCGATCTCACTGACAGTGTGCCAGTTGCTGTAACAGTGGCTGGGAAAGGGTGAAGTTGGCTGGCCTGTAGTCTGTGGAGCTCAGCAGGTCTTGCAAATGCTGCGGTGTTTCAGTGCTCATTAAATGCTTGTTGATAGTTCTGCATGGCTGTTACTTCAGTGCTGCTTTCTGACCTAAAACTGCTAAAGCGTTGTGCATGATTTAAAAAGGAGGGAATGTTCAGCCATGTGATTAGCGCTGGTAATCCAGACATTTAGAGACAAAAGTGCGAATGAGTTTCTGAATCTCATGAATTTTGCCTAAGCCAGCAGAATTTCCAAGGTGTTGAGGAATGATCAGAAAACTTTCAAGGCTTTGAAATACACACACTGTGAGTCTCTAAAATCAAATAATTGAGTAACTTGCAGGTGCCTTTTAAGGTGTCCTTCTAAAAGGACAACAGGTGATTTCTGTAGGAGCCTGGTGTTAAAACAGTATCAGAATACAAAACCTAAATTTTACTTGAAGCACATCTTTTAAAGAAAGATAAACTATCACACTAAGTTGTGAAGCTGAGTGATAAATGAAGGTGTTGTGACACCAACAGCTGAGTTCAGTGAGTTTTGTTTCTGTGAAATTCACTCCTGTAGGGGCTCCCTTTTGAGGCTCACTGCAGACTGACTTTTTAATATGTATACACCACTGGGCAGTGACTTGAAGTGCTTCTTTCTGAGAAACTGCAATCACATAGTTAATGTTGGGAATGCTTTGAATAGTCCTGTACAGCAGAATGAAACAAAGATTTTGGCCCAGTAGATTGGGAAGAAGGTAGAAATCTAAGAAAAAAGAAAAAGAATTTATGAGAAAGAAGCCAAGAAGGGCTCAAAAATTTGAACTGAGCACAGAGATTGAATAGGGCATTTGTCCACAGTGTGACTTGAGTAGAAATAGCATGTGGAATGTACAAATGGGGGCAGGGAAGGGAGTAGATGCACCATCCTTCTCCAGTGAAGAAGCAATTCTGGTGTGTTCTTAAATGGTCAGTTTGTCAAGACTGCCTCAGGGGCAGATGAAGCAAGAAATGGGGGAGATGATGGGCAGAATTGAATAGGATTGCTGACAGTGGATTGAGATGCAAGATGTAATAGAAACCACACACAAGGATTTACACCAAGTCACCACTCCGTGTTTGCAATCATCATAGGCTGCCTCCTGCAGAGTAGTTGTGCTCTGCTGCATGACTGACACAAGGAGCAAAAGCTCCTGCTCTTTGCAGAGCTCCTGCTTGGCTGAGATGTTCTTAGGTGCTGCAGGGACGAGTATGTGGAACTGGTAGAAGACAGGCAAGGCTCTTGTGTAGTTCATCTCCCAGCACCTCTGTAGGTCAGCAGGCTCCAGCTGTCAGTGTGTAGCAGTCCGGTGGGAAAGCAGCCTGCTTCGCTTCTCGGCCCCATCCCTGAGCTGCTGAGGCAGATGCACCCTCAGCAGTGCTACACCAGCTGGTGTGGAGTTGTCTGGAGAGAAACCCATCACCTGAGGAGGACACAAAGCATGAAGAATCTGCGGAGTTCTCTTGTCAAGAATGACCTTTCTGGAGAAATTGCTGTGCTTTTAGAAGAGTGGTGGCAGTGGTGTGGGGAGGGATGCGAGCACAGATTTGTTTCCATTCCAGAGGTGCTGACGTGGCTTCTTCTAACAACAAATACTGTTTGATCTCTCATGCAGAAGTTCTGATTGGCATAGGGTTAAAATGTGCCTTCCCAAACACTGGCTTGAGAGCCCAGTGACTTTGGGGTCTGCTAGTGTGTTTGGACTGTGATTTCTGGTTTGGGTCTTGTCTGTGTTGGGCTCATTTGGTGGGGTTTTTTTAACTATAGAATCCCCTTTGAGGCTGGAAAACACTGCCTGTGATAGTGCCTGGCTCATTTTGGTTTAAATCCACTTATGCTTGCGGTTAGTAAAGTAATTGTCATCTTGGATGTTCAGGAATGGTTTACCTGTTGATACTTTGAGGTGTCATTTGTGGGCAACAGCCTGTCCTGTCCTTCCAGAGTGAAGTTTGTGAGCAGTGTTATGTTAGATTCTTGACTGGGCTGACTGCAGCTGTAACAGACCCGGGGCACTGCTGAGCATGGGCTGAGGCAGGAGGAGTGCAAAGGCCTGTCAAGGCCCCCTGTGTGCTTACGGATTTGGGCTGTCTCAGGTTGCTCTCCTCTTAAATGAAGAACCGAGTGTTTAAACAAGAGAGTATTGGGGTGATGTCCTGCAGCACCTCCTGTCTGTGCTCGAGTGTTGCAAAGCACAGTGAAAATACAGCACTTCCCTGGCACTCATTTGCTCTTATTCTTCTCTTTTAGGACTTGACCGGCATAGAGTCCATGGACCAATGTCGTCACACACTGGAGCAGCACAACTGGAACATAGAGGTACCAGTTAAAATAAGATTGGTAGCCATTTCCAATTACCTGGATTAAATGGTGTGTCTGTGGGGAGGGGGGCCTTATCAGTAAGATTTAGTCTGTCAGCCCCTGAATTCACATTAGTAGCTGTCTCTAGCAGTATCTCGATACATCTGGAGAGCTGGTGTCAGGAGCACGTGGCAGAGTTGTTATGGCTGTGAATAGTGGCTTGGCTGCCACATTGTGTAACTGCCTGTAGCACGTGTGTGCAGGCTGCATCAGAGAAGGCTTTCCATGCAGAAAAGAGTACTGCTCTGGGGCTGTGGATAAATAATACCTGCTGTTAGAACGTAGACTATAAAAAAAAAGGCTTTTTCTGCTGTCATTAAATGTCTGAAACCTCCCCTTTGCTCTCCTTGTGTCAAAGGCAGCTGTACAGGACCGACTGAATGAGCAAGAGGGTGTCCCAAGTGTCTTTAATCCTCCTCCATCACGGCCGTTGCAGGTCAATACAGCCGACCACAGGATCTACAGCTACGTTGTCTCAAGGCCACAGCCAAGGGCAAGTTATCTCACAGTAGATTTTGTCCTGCCTCCTGGGTGCCTATTTGAACAACAGACCATGCAAGCAGGGAAAGGAATTGTTTTCTTCATGTGCTGTTATCTCCTCTAAATATTTTATCTACTGAAAACAAAATGTAGAGCAATTCCTTCAGCCTGTTACTACTGTGGATATTCTCTATGGTGTGATTTACAGTATGGACAACCTTTTTTTTGTGTCTTGCTGTGGTGTAGTAAAGCCTTTTGATCAGTTCAGTAAAGGACTGTCCACATCTTTTGATAAAGCGATCATATTTTTTTCTTCAAAGGCCCCTTAAAAATAATATGAACTTTAATGCAAGTAACTGATGTTGTATTCATGTTTCATGAACAAATTTCCATGAGCACCTGTAAGACTCAGTGCTGTTAATCCCTTTGTACAGCACCGCTGCTTGAATATTCAGCGACACTGGATTTTCACGTGTCACGTTGAATTCTGAATGAACTCTTAGTCACTTACATTTGATTTGATGTGCCCGAAGCCGTGAAATAGTGCTGAGCTTTTGCAGTGGTCAGGGCACTGATACTGCCGTGCATGCCTGCTTACTTGGTGCTGGGGGACATGCTGCTTTGGCAGGCCTGTTCCTGGGGTAGAGGCTGTTCTAATTCTTTGTTTGCAATTGCAGGGCCTGTTAGGATGGGGCTACTACTTCATAATGCTTCCATTCCGATTTACCTATTACACATTACTTGATATATTTAGGTAAGTACTTTTTTGTGCTGATTCATGTATTGGCTGCACGAAGGCACGCTCTAGCTTAGATTTGGCTGTGCCTCTGTCCCTTGGATCCAAGTCTAATGGCAAATTTTTCCAGTTATTTGCTCAGCTGGCTTTATTTGTAGCCTTGTCAAGTTTCTACACAGTTTATTAAGAAATAAATCTTATTGCAGAAAAAATGAGCGTCTTGCAGCTCTGTAAATGAAATATTTAATTGGCATTCGAACTCCACACGGCTTTACAGTTTGTGCAATGCAAAGGGCACACAAAACAGTGTCAAATTGTCCAGCAACTTGATTAGAGCCACATCCTGTTGGTCTGGGCTGCAGGTTAACCCGCCCTGATCCCTTTGTTACTTGGCAAAACCCAAACTGTAAACACCTTTGCTTTTTCCCTTCTGGTGTCCGTTGCCTCTTTTCCCTTTGCTGCCCCAAAGGACTAGTTCATCTTGCCTCCTTACAGCACTGGTAGAGAGAAGTGGGAACATTGAAAGGTGGTGAATATCCATCAGTCTTGCCTCCTGTATTGTTTTGGCAGTTTTCCCTGCTGTGTTACTTTTTCTTTTTCCCCCTTAAAGGCTTTACCAAAGCTCAGTGTAACTTCTGTGCATCAACAGAACTAAACAACATTGATAACTGCTTTGCAGTTAAGCTTTTTCAGCCTCAGAAATGACTGTTTTTTCTCTCTCTGGACTCCTAGTGTAACGTTCTCTTCCTGCAGCTCTTTGCACTCTGGAATTGTTAGTCGTGGAATAGAAGAAATGGCAGTGTTCAAAGTTACCTGGACAAAACTGTGGCTTTTAACAGCCCATCTTTAACTAAATTCCACAAACCTCATGCTGCTGTGTGGCTTGCGCCTGATGCTACCGAGGAAGTCAAAACTGTCTGGCATGAGATAATATTTGACTGGGTGGTTTCTGTTGCAATGGTATCAGTTTGGAGTAGGTGGCAGTTTGAGTTGTGATTATAAATGTTCAGCGGTCTCAGCTGTGACTTTTTTTCCTCCTTATGAATGCCAGTGACTCTTTGTGGAAAAGCAAACCTGTTCTTCAAAAAGCCAATAAGCCAAACTTCCACTGTCCTTTGCTTGCTTCCTAGGTTTGCTCTGCGCTTTATACGCCCCGATCCTCGTAGCCGGGTCACTGACCCAGTGGGCGACATTATTTCGTTTATTCATATGTTTGAGGAAAAATATGGGAGGATACACCCTGTCTTCTACCAGGGGACTTATAGCCAGGTCAGTGTCGCGTGGTGGTGCATAGACCCTGGGGACGTGGAGAGCGGGGATTGTGTCAGATGGTATCAGGGCCCACATGGCAAGATCACTTTTAATCTAAAAGCCCAGCATTTGTCCTCAAGCTCTCTTAACAGGGTAATGGAGAACTAGTGAACAAGTGTTGGAAAACCAGTGTCTGCCAGGCTTGATGAGGTGCCAAGCCTGCAAAGTTGGAAAGCAAAGCTGCTCTGACTGTTCCTCGACCGTCTGTATGGCTCTGTAGCCAACAGCTTTTCTTTGTAATCCTGCCTTTGTTTTTATAAATTGATGTGGTATGCCAGAGTCTGTCCTTCTGTTCACCAGAATGGGATTGACAGCCTGGGCTTGTGTTATAAAGAAACTCCAGAACTTGGTGCGGTATCTCAAAATTGAGAGAAATTATGGGATGTGAGAGTTCCTTGTGTTAGATCTGGGCTGATGGTGCTCTATGTAAAAGAGGGACATCCCAATGGATATGGCCTGTTCTGCAGCTTCTCTCAGCCTAGCCAAGAGCAGGGCCTCCTGCAGTGCATCCTGGCAGACAGTTGGATCAGGATTGCTTCCTGAGTGCCAGAGAAGAATGTGGAGTCTGTATCAGCTCTGTGCTGCACAATGATGGAGCTCGCTGCCTCCGCAGCTCTTCTAGGCCCCTCTGTTTTGCCTGGAATCCAAGCTTAAATAGCCACGGAATGGTTAGGCTACCAAAACTCCGTGCCAGTTAAACAAGGAGCCCTTTGTGCACTTATCCTCTGGCTTTGTTAAGAAATGAGAAATGCTCTTGGGTGGATGGAATCCAGAGACTGCAGGTGAAAAATTTTGTTGGGTTTTTGTTTTGGTTTGGTTTTTCTTTTTTTTTTTTCTGTATTGTTGGGGCCTGCAGCATTTTTTAGTTATCTTTTAGGAGTGTTTTCATTTTATGTGGTCTGAAGACTGTCCTGTACAGGCTAGAGTGGGAATCTCAGCCTGGTGCTGTGACTGAGGAGAGTGGGAGGGCTGTTCCCTGCCAGCTGAGTCCAGCAGGGTGGTGGGAGGTGTCAGTCTGCACAGTTGCCTGCCTGGCTTTGCTCTGGGTTCGGTGTTCTCTAAAGCCACATCCTGAAAGGAGCATGAAAGAACACCACTGTAGCCACTTTAACGAGAGTTTAGCCAGAAGGTCTGACAGATTCACCCTCCACTGCTGCTTCATTAAACCTGTGCAGGTGGCAGAGGAATGGCCTGTGTAAATGTTGCTGAGCTGTTGCACGCAATTCTTGTGGGTGCTGCTTTCCCCTTGCCTAGAGGCCCTGTAACTTTACCTCCTCTCTCTTACGCCAAGGCACTGAATGATGCCAAGCGGGAGCTGCGCTTCCTGTTGGTTTATCTTCATGGAGATGACCACCAAGATACAGATGAATTCTGCCGGTAGGTAGGAGAGTTTTTCAGATAGTTATCTTTGCACTATAAATGCAGCTTCATTCACATAATCTCTTCTCGTCCCCTAGCAATACACTGTGCGTACCTGAGGTGATCACCCTCATAAACACTAGAATGCTCTTCTGGGCTTGCTCAACCAATAAACCAGAGGGATACAGAGGTGAGTGTCCCTCCTGGGATTTATCTGTCCCCTCCCATCTCTGGAACAAGCCAAATGCTCTGGCAAATTTAAGTGTGTGAAACACAGTTTTTTGTGCAAGGAGACGAGATTTCAGGATTGGATGGGGAAATAAGATGTTGTTTTTCCTGTGATATCTCAGAGTTCCTGTTTGGATGCCATAGAAATACCTTCTGCTTTCCACCTCCACTATTCCATGTTTCTGGGCCATCCTAGTTGTGTGCCCTTTGCTGTGAGCATTCAGGCTGTAATGCCTTGTTAATGGAGTTGGTGGGTTTGTGTTGAGGATTAAACTGAGTGCACAAACAAGTACCTCACTAGCTGTGCCCTTAACTCTGGCTCATATTACACCTGACGGCAGGTTGTTGGGTGTGTTCTTTCCCTTTCTGAGGCAGCCATCTTCACACCCAGTCACTCTCTCTCTGAGAGTCCACAGTGAGGTCCTTCTAAGTACTGTCTTTCCAGAGCCGTTGATACCTAGCCTGCCAGCTTTTTTGTAGGGTTTTGCTGCAAATGGAGTCTTTTCCCAGTGTCTGTTTATGCCTCCTGTGTTGCTTCTTACCCTTCCTGTTTCATGGCAGAGGAGAGGCCAGGAGTTCTGGTGCTGGATCTGGGTTGTTCTTGGCTTCATAACTCAGCTACCAACACCTTGAAAGAACGGCTTTCAAAGCAGACATCCTTTTACCTACTGCTGTTCTGTTGCTGAAGTGCTTTGGAGTCCCAGCCTAGGAAGCGGAGCTGGAAGGGGTCGTGGCCTTTCATTTAATCCACAGGATGCTCTGATTTAGTTTGGAGAGCTCTGTTGGTAATGACAGCTCCAAGTTGTGTGATGTGTCACGCATGTTTTAAGGAGGGGTTGGTCAGCAGTCGTGGTTGAACACTGACTTAAAAGCCCCTCTTTGCTTCAAGACAGAGTCTGCCTCTAGCAGAAACAACCTAATTTTGTCCTGAAAGGTCCAGAGTGGGCACTCTGCCATCTTCCCCATGACAGTATCTTCCAGAGTCTGGCCATATTTAATGTTACTGAGTGTTTCCTGTGGTTAACCTGTGTCTTTCTTCCTGCAGTTTGTACCCAGGGCTTTTTGTCCCATTCTGAACAAACGTTCAGAGCAATTTACTTCCTTTCTGCTTGAATTGAAGAACCTTTTTGGTTACTTGAAAGCTTGTTTTTTCCCCTCAGTCTCTGTGCTCCCAGCCACTTCTTCCCTTTGCTGGATTTAGTTTGATAAAATGAAGCCTGAGGCCTCTTCTGCCCTGGAAGAGAGAGCAGCTGTGGAAGCTGCTTTCCTAGTCCCAGAGCATTTGTGCTGTACCCTTCGATGACCCTTCTGGCTGGGGCAGTTATGGTGATGCGTGTGCCTGTTTCCCAGTCTCCCAGGCTCTGCGAGAGAACACGTACCCATTCCTGGCTGTGATTATGCTGAAGGATCGCAGAATGACAGTAGTTGGGCGGCTAGAAGGCCTCATCCAGGCTGATGACCTCATTAATCAACTGATGTTCATCATGGATGCCAACCAGACATACCTGGTGTCCGAACGCCTAGAAAGGTATGGTGGGAGCCAAGCTCCAGTAATGCAGACCTTGTGGAAGCAGAGTCTGCTCTGTCCCTTCCTCCCTCCAGACACTGTATGCAGGCAGGTAACTCGGCATCTCCCGTTCTGCTACACAGCCCACGGGCTCCCCTTTGTCCCGGTGGGATCATTGGTCCATAAATTCAGGCCACCCTGTAGCCAGGGAGCTGGATGTGTTGCCCGTAACAGCCGGTTACCGAGAGGTGGGTATGAGCGCTCTAGTGTTTCGCAGTTGGAGCGCACCCTTGGTGTGCTGGAGCTTTGCACGCAAAGCTTGGACAAGAGCTGGTAGGAGCCATGAGGGAGCAAAGGCCTCAGGCAGGAGGAGATTTGGCATCCACAGCCAGTCACTGAGCAAGTGCTGCTGCCTGGGCTGCCTGTCCTGAATTCCTACTGCGTTTCTGCTAGTGCCTCATCAGCATGAGCGCCAGTCCCTGGTAGCTCTGTAGGGGGCTGCAGGCTGCGTCTGAAGTAGGATGCCACCTTCTGGTCTTCTGTCTACCCTATGAGATACGGTAACGTTTCTGATACCCCTTATTTCTGAAATGTGCAAGGAATTACCTGAAGGAGATAAAACCATGAAGAGTCTCCAGGAACAAGGCAGAAATCCGGGGCACTGCTTATGTGCTCTCTGTCCAGCTGTGGTGGGTGAGAAGTCTTCAGTTCATAAGGGGAACTGATGTTTCAGTGTTCAACCTAGGGAAATGGTTTGTGTGCTGGGGGTTGTGGAGGCACTGCTTGCCTTCTAGAAGGTCTAACCGAGGCATTCTCTGATGTGGGTTTGAGGCTGTACCTGCACCCTCAGGTCTGCCATCCGCTTGCTGTGTCTCTGCTTCGGGGCCTGGCAGCCCTGACCACTCCCTGCTCACATTTGCAGGGAAGAGAGGAACCAAACCCAAGTTCTGAGGCAGCAGCAGGATGAGGCGTATCTGGCATCCTTGCGTGCGGACCAGGAAAAGGAGCGCAAGAAGAAGGAGGAACGGGAGAGGAAGAAGAAGAAGGAAGAGGAAGTGCAGCAGCAAAAACTAGCAGAGGAGAGGAGGCGACAGGTGAGAGCAAACTGACCACTAGAGAAGCTGCTGTGCCCAGTGGGGGAGGATGCTTGTGTTGCGAAGGAGCAGGGCTATCCTGTTGGTTTGGAGCTGCTCCTCTTGCTCATGGCTTCCTTCTGAGCCTCCTGGAGCAGCTTTGCTGCAAGGAGCGAGCATAAAGGTCAGTTCAGTGCATGCCCATTGCTCCTCTCCCTTGTTACTTTGCAGACGCTGCAGGAGGAGAAGGAACGGAAGTCCGAATGCCTTCCTCCTGAACCACATCCCGATGACCCAGAGAGCGTTAAGATCATTTTCAAGCTGCCTAACGATTCCAGAGTGGAGCGGCGATTCCACTTCACACAGTCATTGACGGTGAGCTTGGGGCAGAGCTGATGGGCTCCCCAGAGTAAAGGAGGATCAAGAGATCCTCCAAGTGGCTCAGCAAAGCTTTGGTTCCATTGGATGTTACCAAATGGTGCCCTTTGCCAAGAGCCTTGGCTGGCAGAGTTGTTCCTGGGTAGAGAAGGTATCATGGGGCCTGGTCCCACCAACTTAGATTAGAGGGGAAAAAATGGAAGAAACATTTTTTTTTTTTTCTCCTGCTGAAAAGTTGACTCCTGTTGCTCCCTGTTTAAGTAATGATGTAGGAACTGCCAGAAATGGTGTCTGGACTTTGCAGATGCTCTGTGACAAGTCCTGTTCCATGCATGCTAAGAAAATGGCTGGCTGGTGTATACACAGCAGTGATGGTGCAAATCCAGTGACCTCCCTGGTGAGATGCCACAGCTGCAGGCTGGCTGTGCCATTGCACCCCCAGCTGGCAGTTAATCCTGTATTTCTTCCCCAGGTGATCCACGACTTTTTGTTCTCCTTGAAAGAAAGCCCCGAGAAGTTCCAGATTGAGGCCAACTTCCCTCGCCGCGTCCTGCCCTGCCTCCCGACAGAGGAGTGGCCCAACCCCCCCACGCTGCAGGAGGCCGGACTCAGCCATACGGAAGTCCTCTTTGTGCAGGACCTCACGGACGATTGACACTTTTCCAGAAGACACAGAAATGGAAAGAGAAATTCATATTATTATTATAATACAATATTTTTTTTAAAAGACTGAGTATGAACGAGGGATCAGAGACCACATCGCCTGTGCCAGCTGTGCTGCCTGCGCGCACTGGCGAGAGGAAGTGTGTGCACGTCCTCGCACACGTGTGTGCAACAGCCATCCCCTGCGCTTGGAGGGCAGAGAGGGAGGGGAGCCTCTGCTGCCCCTTCGCCCTCCCTGGGGAGGAACAGGAATGGCAGCTCTTGGTAACTATTGCTTTTATTGATGACAGTAATAATAATAAAACCCCAACAACCTGACATCTGGTGAAGATTTGATCCTCTGCTGCTCCTGACAGCCAAGACCGGGTGCCTGAATGTGCTGTGAGCAGGGTGGGGAGGGCCGGACAGTCTCTTCAGCTTCACTCTGTGTATAAATATCTTTCTTTTAGTATTTCTCTTGCTTTGTAATGACCAAAGGAGAATGGGGTTGACAATAGTATTAACTTTTTTTGATAAAGAGCTGGTTCAATTCTTACCTGTGTGGGGTCTTGCCCAGGGTTCTTAGCCTGCGTAGTGTAATAAACTCTGCCTCTAGCATGTCTGTGCCGGTGCTTTCTGCCTGTGCCCCTGCACCAGGGGGGTGCAGCTGCTGGGGCTCTGTAGTGAGTCCTGCTGCTGCACCGTAATCAATCCTCCTCGATCAAGTTAGAGGTAGAAAAAGAGAGACATTCATGGTGCAGCGGGGAGAGACAGGGGTGTGAGACTGTCTCCCCTGGCCGATGCTTGGGAGCAGGGCTGTCTCCTGCCCAAAGGAGGGGCGGAGGGAACCTGTTCCTTCCCTACTTGTATTGCTCAGTCACTTGCTTTGGATACATAACCAAGTGTGTTTGCCTGCGTGAAGCACAGAGGGGAGCAGAGGGTTCCTTCCACCCCTGCCTGCAAGCTGTAGCAAGGCCTCTGTCTTCCCTGGCAGCTCCAGAGCCTGGCATGGCTTCTTCAACAGGGAGAAGCGGTTCTTCCTTTCCCTTTCCCCCTGCAGCCTCGGGGGCAGAGCCAGAGCTCCTTCCTGGGGTCAGGCAGAGGGTGGATGTGTGTGTTCTGACTAGCAGCCAGTGCCTGGCGTGGGGGGCAGCCAGGTATTCACAATTTCCCTGGGCAGCCTGGGCCAGCGCCTCCACTCTCATCCTAAAGAATTTCTTCCTACTGTCCAATCTAAATCTTCCCCCTTCCAATTAAAGCCATTTCCCCCTCATCAGTCACTTTACAACTTCCCTCCCCAGCTTTCCTGTAGCCCCTTTCAGCACTGGAAGCTGCTCTAAGGTCTCCCCAGAGCCCCCCCCCCGAGGCTGAACAACCCCAACTCTCAGGCTGTCAGCACAGCTGAGCTGCTCCAGCCCTTGGATCATCAGCTCTGTGTCCTTATGCTGGGGATTCCAGAACTGGATGCAGCTCTCCAGGTGGGATCTCACAACAGCTGCTCCCCCTGATCTCAGGATGAGAGCCAGGAGGCTGAGAGAGCTGGGGTTGTTTAGCCTGGAGGAGGCTGAGGGGAGACCTCATTGCGCTCTACAACTACCTGAAAGGAGGTTGTGGAGAGGAGGGTGCTGGCCTCTTCTCCCAAGTGACAGGGGACAGGATGAGAGGGAATGGCCTCAAGCTCCACCAGGGGAGGTTCAGGCTGGACATTAGGAAAAAATTCTTCACAGAAAGGGTCATTGGGCACTGGCAGAGGCTGCCCAGGGAGGTGGTTGATTCACCTTCCCTGGAGGTGTTTAAGGCACGGGTGGACGAGGTGATAAGGGACATGGTTTAGTGTTTGATAGGAATGGTTGGACTCGATGATCCAGTGGGTCTCTTCCAACCTGGTGATTCTATGACTTCCAACCTCAGCACAAGCCGCAAAGGATCTCTGGGCAGGAGCGAGGGATATACGGTGCTGCTGGAGCAGGGCTGGTTCTTGCTTCCCCTCTCCAGGTCCCTCCTCTCCTCCCTTCCCTGGAGCTTTTCCAGCTGCGCAGGGACCCCCCTACAGGCCCCACGGAGACAAGAGCCGGGGCACAGCGCCTTGGTATACATCATACATTTATTAGTGAATATCCCTCTCAAAATCAGCCACAACATTAAAAAAAATAATGATTGCACTACTTGGTCAAGCAGAACTAGCAACTTTCATTTTAAAAAAAGTACAAATCTGTTAAAAATTTCAATCAGTATAATACACATATATATAATACAACATACTAGTTATGTTAAATGCTACAAAACCAATATGATTCCAATGGAATGGAAAAAACCAAACACTTTTAGAGCTTTAAGAACCTTTTTTTCTATATATTAGCCTTTTTTCAAATACATACATGGGAAAAATGAGGTAACTGTAAAATGTGCAAGTAACAGAGCAAAAAAAATTATATATATATATTTATATATATATATATATATATAAAAACTTTCTAACACAGAACACACGTCCTAGCACCTTCCGGGGAGCCGCGGGGGGTCCCTCCGGAGGGCCCGGGGACTGGTATAATAGAACAGTAAACAGTCCACTATCCCACCACAGGAAATCATTGGTAAACAGTGGTATCTACAGCGCAGTCAGCAATCACAAACACCCTAAATAATTGTTTTTTAGTCATTTTTTTTTGTCATTTTTTTTTGTTATTTTTTTTAAATGATACTTTTTTTTTTTTAGCTGCTCATTGGAATAAATTCTGCAGCACACGAGCTGTGAGCTTTCGAGTCGCCGTCAAAGGACCGTAAGGCTTTCCTGGCTCCCTGGGCACCGCGAGGGTGGGAGGGGACGAGGGCAGGGGGGGGGCGTCTCCGGGGGCGCGAGGCCGCCGCGCGGCACGGGGACTCCTTTGGTTAACTGTCACTGAGCGAGGGACGGGGAGGGGACCGGGGTCCTGCCCGAGGGGCACCGAGCCCAGCGGTGCCGGCGCCCGCGGGGCCCTCGACGCCTCGTGCGCGGAGCGGGAAGCGAGGAGCCGCCCGGTTGGCTGGGCGGGCACCAATGGGAGCAGCTCCCCTGGCTCTCGGCGTGGTGGTGGTGGCGGCATTGCAGGAGCCGTCCCGCCCTCCCACCTGCCGGGCGCGGCCACCGGCCTCGCACCCCGGGGGCCAGCCCCGCCGCCTGCCCCCCGCCCCGCGGGGAGCCTCCCACCCCGTCCCCTTGCACACGCCGCGGGCTCCCCCGGCCGCAGCCCCCGCGGGGACGGCCCTGAAAGTCTCACGGTCCTGCTGTGGCGTTGCGGACATGTGCAGTACAGTGCATGGCAGTATCAGCTGAGCACAAAAACCCCTCTCCCCACCCCCCTCGCCCCACAGCCGGCTAGACGTAGCCAAGACCACGTTCCAAGCTGGTCAGACATGCATGCATATTTGTGAACATTTACATAGGGCTGGCGTCCGCTCGGAGGCTCCGCGCCGCGAGGGGAGGGCGTTTTCCTCCCCCCTCCAACACCGCCTCCCGTCACCCTCCTCGCTAATTAATCATGCAAAACAACTTCGGCCACGCGGGATTGTAGGAGTCGGGTGGCGGCAGCTTCTCCCCCAGCCCCGCGGCTCACGGCTCCCCCCCGCGCCGGCCGGGGCAGGGCCAGGGTAGCACTGGAAATACACCATGAGGTTATGGATAAAATCCCCACCCCGCAGTCCCCGAGCTGCCCCCGGCCGCGGCACCGCGCCGTCCAGCCTGCAGGACGGGGACACGGGGCTGTCGGGGTTTACGGCAGCGGCACAGAGAAACGACAGCAGGAGCCGGGCGGCACCGCTGCGCCCCCCGGGCCACGGGCATGGGGGCTCTGCCGGGCCTGGCTGCCTCGCAGGGCGCCACGCGGCCACCGGCTGAGCACGGGGAATGAACGGGAAGAGGGGCCGGGGCCGCGCCAGCACCATCCTCCCAGCGGAGAAAGACCCCGAGCAGCCACAACCCTCCAAGGGCTCCCCCAGGGCGGCCGAGGCAGGAGAGAGGCCACGCCGGGCTGCGTGCGGGAGCAGGGCTGGAGGTGTTCCTGCCCCGGCCGTGCCGCAGGCTTGCTGGTGTCCCCACCTGGGCTGTGCTCTGCCGGCCACCTCCTCCGGCTGCTGGCTCAGCTCGGGGTGCTGCCGGCATCAAACCCACAGCGCTCCCTCCTCTCTCCTCCCCGCATCCTCTGCGAGCAACCCCACGGGGAGGAGCTGCCTGCGCCGCTTGGTCAAACGGCCACGAAACCATAAACGCAACGGAAAAGGAAACAGGAAAAAAACAAACCCTGCCATGAAAAAAAAAAAACTTTGACAAAGGGAAAAAACACTAATTCCCTAGCGGAGTACAAAAACCTGGAAAGTGATGGGAGCAACAACAGCGTCCTTGGAGCGTGGAGGGCACGGCCACACGCCTCCCACCTCCAGCACAAGATTCAGGGCCCCAGGAGCGCAGCCGGCAGGCGTCCGGCCGAGTCCGTGCCCCGCAGGGAGGAGAAGGGCTGGCCGGGAGCCCAGACTGCTCAATGCTCACCACAACCGAGGAGAGGCTTTGGGGAGAGGGGGTAAGCGCAGGGTCAGGCCCTGGCAGCGGGCAGCGGCCCCCGCCCCTGGCCCGGCGTCCTTGTCCTGTAGCAAATTGTGCGGCACAGCGCCCGTCAGCCTCAGTCTGCCTCCCGCTGCACCTCCGATGCGTCCGCCCGGCAGATGGGGCACGTGCGGTTCGCCTGCGGGCAAGGAGAGATGGGGGTGAGTGGTCGGGCACCCCGACTCCCTCCTGGAGCCCCACCGCCAAGGGCTGGAAGCTCCCTACAGCATGCTGCATGCCAGGAGTGCGTGATCCTGCCTGGCACAGTGCTCGGATCCTGCTCCCAGCACGTCCTGTGTGCACGGCCCCGAGGCCACCCAAAAGGCAGCACCCCAAAAGCAGCCCCGCTCCCCAAAGCAGGCCCGGGCTGTACCTTTAACCATTTGTCGACACACTTGGCGTGGAACTCGTGGTTGCAGGGTAGGACGCGGAGAAGCTGCCGGGCCTCAAAGTCACTGAAGCACACGACGCACCTGGGAGAAGTGGCTGTTAGTCCAGCCCCGGCGCAGCCCCCAGGCCCCCTGTGCCTCCTCCCCGCGCCCTGGGCTCACTCACAGAGTCTGCTCCGACTGGTGGCTCTCGGGGTTGAAGCGGTAGGACGGGAGGTGCTCGATGTCAGCTTTGGTGAGTCCCCGTGGCTTGGCCTCCCCGAGCCGCTCGGCCAGGTTCAGCAGTGCCTGGAGGGAGACGCAGAGGCCAGCTCAGCTCTGCTCGTGCCCCTACACAGAATCCACCACGCTCTCCCTGCCCTGGCAGAGCGATCCCAAAACCCACCCCGGCATCACCTCACAGGTAAACAGAACCAACGCACCTCGTAGTTCTCCATCTCCACATCATCCACGTCCAGGTCTAGGCTGATCGTGGGCCCCACGGCTGTCGGCGACACGGGAAGCATAGAGCTGAAGGGGAAGGATGGAGCGATGAGTGTGGGGCCACAAACCCCAACCTCTGCCCCGGCAGCCCCAGGGGGGCAGAGCCGTGCAGCGCTGGCACAGGTGGCTCTGCCCCCCATCCATAGGGCCACCCGTGCCCCTCGCATCCCGCCGTATCCCCCGGTACTCACAGAAAATAGGGCAGGAAGCTCGGGTAGTACGGGGGAGGCGGCGGAGGGGGCGGCGGAGGGGGCAGCGCCTGCTGCAGCCGGTACCGCTGGGTGTTCAGCCGCCGGGGCATCATGTGGGGATATGGCTGCAAGGAGAGACAGGGTGTTCAGAGCTGTGCGAGTGCCACGGCGTCCCCCTGCCCCGCCGCGAGACGGGGACTCACCACGCCGAATGGCAGTTCTTGGTGCAGCGGGTCGTGGGGAAGGTAATGCAGCGGCACGGAGGGGGACAGCGTGGGAGCATGGTGGGACGGGGGGTACGTGAAGCCTGCGATGGGGTGCTGCTCCCCTCGCAGGTCCACGTCATTGTCTATCCTCTGCAGAGGCTGTGGGGGAAACAGTTAGGCGGGGAGGGGGATCTCAAATTACACCACCCCGGCTCTAGCTAGCAGGGCAGAAGCACCCTGGACATCCCACCCGCCACCCCCAGCTCAGCCCCACAGGGGCTGCAGAGGGACAAGACCTCAAGGTGGCCTTTGTTGGGGAACAGGGCGTGCTGTGTCCCCGGTTTGTCCCCCTGCCTCGACTCACCATGCGCGGGTGCTGGGCTTGGAGAGGTACGAACTGCCCCAGGGGGGCCATGTGGGGCGGCTGGTGAGGTGCCACTGGCGGCGGCGGGGGGTGCAGGATGTAATGGTCGCTGGAGATGATGGGGGGGAACGTCTGGTAGGAGACGGGGAGCTGTTGCATGGCGCATGCCTGGATCAGCTGTGGGGCAGAGAAAGAAAACTGGGGGTCAGACACCCGCTACAGGCACGGCTGCACACCTGCCTCCTCCCCAGGGCTTCCAACAGGCCCCGTGCCTGCAGAAAACTGCACTCCAGCGGGCTTGAGTATCCACAGCCCAGGCTGTCCCCAGGCGTCCCCTGCTGCTACTCACCGGGGGCGGGAGGCAGCAGAGCGGGTAGTGCTGTCCACTGAACATCACTGAGCATGCTGGGAGCTGCTGGGTGCTGCACCCAGGGATGTGCTGGCCGGCGTGGATGGGGAAGCCTTGTGTCGTGACGGTGGTAACCGTGTAGGAGAGAGGGACGGGTCCCTGGTGCACCTGAGGACGAGGCACCGAAGGTACGGTCAGGGTACCGCCCCGGCTGAGCTATCCCTGTCTTGGCAGGGTTACAGCAGCAGAGCACTGAGCACCCAGTGCTGGGACACAACCACCCTGCACCTCCATCCCACCACTGAGGCCTGAGGAGAGGGGTTGAGAGTTCTGGGTCCCTCTTTGCTCCCCGTGGACAGGCTGGCATGGCCCCAACCCAGTCCTGCCACCGCGGGCAATGCCTGGCAGCTGTTATATGAATAACCCTAGAAGACTGTCCGTGGGCCCTGGGAGTAGGGACCATCCAAGCTGGCAGGGTAACCCAAGGATTTAAGTGCTCAGAGGACAAAAGCACCATCAGCCTCAGGGCTGGCTGCTCCCAGTAGCAAGTAACTGACAGAAGGAACCCAGGGACACATCTAGGGTCTCCCGCCCCGGACCACCCTAAGGTCAATCCTTAGGACTGGGGGCTGCAGTACCTACCTGGTCATGCAGATCCACCATGAATGGGTTCTGGTGGGGCGGGTGAGCAGCTGGGTGAAGCATTCGTGGTGGCGTGCTGGGGAGAGCGTAGGCGCGGGGCTCATCTACAGGGATGTGCGGCTGCTGGGGGAAGGCAGGGTGCAGCTGCGGCTCATCCTGGCCCAGCAGGGTTGCCAGAGGTCGGTCGCGTCGTCCCCACTGACGCCTGGCAGGGGGGCTGCGGGGCCGCCACGGAAGAGAAACAGAGCAGGAGTGACCCCCAGGCCAGGGGCACCGCAGCCCCAGGCAGGTCAGTGCCAGCCAGGCTTCCAGGGAGATGCTTGGGGCACCGTGCCACGCCAGGCTCCTTGTCTGGCTGGGGAGCTCCAGAACCGGCTCCTCTGCTCATCCTGCATGTGCCCCTACGCCCCTTGTCCTGAGCACAAAAGAGACCCCTGCTCCCCAGGGACCCATTGGCCAGGCCAGGAAGACACGCTTCCCTGCCGCGATCTCCCCTCAAACCCTCAGGAGCCGATGGCTTGGCCCCAGCAGGACCACGGAACCAGCCCCGCGTCCCCACACATGGTGGGTGACAGGGCTCCGCGCCGCCCTGCACCCCCCATACCTTCGCCGGAGGTGGTCGGGGCTGCTGCAGGGTCCCCCCGAGAAACGGCGCTGGTTAAAAGGGGCAGAGGGTGGCCGCCTATTCACTGCCAGTTCCCATGGTCGCATTGGTGACGTCGGGAGGCGGATGGGCAAGCGGGACCTCAGGCTCCAGGCAGGGCAAGACACCAGCACCTCGGATCCTGCAAGAAGGACATTAGGTCAGGGCATCTCAACCCTTGGATTGGAACAAGGCTGCAGGATCCCCAAATCCTCCCCGCGCCCCAGGCCTGGCCAGCACCGCCCCAGCCTCCTCCTCTGCCACTTGCTTTGGGAAAGGGAAGGGAGGAGAGGCACAGAGGGAGCCCCGAGCAGCCACTGCACCCACAAACACGCTGCGCGGTTGCACCCCACTTGGCTCCTGCCCCTGCCCTCTCTACACCAGAGCTGGGCCACCCTTCCCATGCTCAGCCCTGCCAACACCACCGCACAAGTGACTCTGAGCCACCCCAGTGCCACTGTTCCCACGCAGCTGAGCCCACTGCTCTCACCCCATGGGGAGCGTGATGCCGATAACTGGAGCTCTTGCAGCTCCCAAGACCTAGACCTGTGCCAGCTCCCCTTCCTCGGGCTGGATGCAGCCCTGGGGGAGCTAGGAAGACCTTGTGTGTGTGCGTATGTGTACGTGTCCTTGGTCGCTCAGCCTCTGTCCCTCCACCCCATGGCCAGAGCCACCCCCCCATGCAAGACACGGACACTGAGTGAGAGAGAAGCACTTGTTTTTGACACAGAGAAAAGCAAGCAGCAAAGGGCCCTGTGCCTGTGGCAGCGTCCGAGGCTGCTCGCCAGCTGACGCGGAGCTGGGATCGCAGCGTGGGGAGGGGTCCGGCACATCCTTGACCAAGGTGGGCTTCAGAGCTGCTCTAGGGACTTCTCTCTCTTGCTCTGGACTGACGCTGCTGCCTTGGTGACGGCCGTGGCAGGGACAGCAGGGCTCGCAGCCCTTCTGTGGCTCAGTCCTGCTGCACTGGGGGCACAGCCACGCGTTCCCAGGGACAGGGCACAGGCAGCTGCGGCTGAAGCAGCTCTGCTCCCCCCTCTGCCCCCACAGGCAGGGATCAGTGGGAACATGATGCCAGAACCCCCTCCTGCTGCACAGCTCGGCCCCCGAGCTCAGCGTCACCCAGAGTAGCCAGCAGCCCACGGGGCTGCTCTTCCCCACGCTCTGGTTCCCCTGGCCCCGAGAGGGCTTTTCTCTTTGGCTCCACGTCGCCCTCTTTCCTCAGAGAAGC
The DNA here is from genome assembly GCF_032191515.1 of Phaenicophaeus curvirostris. Lineage (NCBI taxonomy): Eukaryota > Metazoa > Chordata > Aves > Cuculiformes > Cuculidae > Phaenicophaeus > Phaenicophaeus curvirostris. Next base: position 9,118,040 of record NC_091406.1, read on the forward strand.
CAGGCAGGAGAAGGTGGGACCTCTTCGTGCCACCTCAGCTCCCGCTGGCCCTCTGAAACAGCCCTACCTGCTCGTCCTCGGTGCCCATGAGAGGCACGGCGGGGCCAGGAGGCACATCCCGAGCCCGGGCAGAGCTGGGGGGCTCTCACCCCCGCTGTAATGTCCCCTCTGGGTGACAGGAGTCACCAAGCAGGGCGGGAAGTCCCCGGGGCGAGCTCTGTGCCACACGCGGGGCTCTCCTTACCCTCCCCTCCGCCCACCGCACCATTTCCAAAGCTGAAAGTAATTTTCCCTCTTTGTTTTGTGGGGTTTTTTTCGGTGGGGGGGTAGAAAGAAACAAAACACCGAAAGCCACGGGCTGAGCCCCCCAGGAGCTCAAGGACGGGGATAGCCCCCGCCCCCCCCCAGGGCTTTATTCTGCCCCGCAGCCTCTGCCCGGTGCCCCGGGGCAGCGCGGGGCTAACCCCTTAGACGTTCCCGGTTCCAGTTTTATACCCTCCGAGCACACGCGGGACAAAGGCCCCGCGGGACCCCCCAGCGCGGACCCCGATGGGCTCGGGGACGGGGATCTCCGGCTCCCGCCCAGCCCGCACCCCCCGAGCCTCATCCCCGCGGGGCTCGGAGCCCTCCCGGTGGGGCAGAACAAAGTTCTCAGCGCGGCGGCAGCGCTCACCCCCGGTGCTACCGGCTCGGGGTGCGGGGGGAGGGGGGGGGGGGGCCGCCCGCCCCGCCGGGGGTCAGCGCCGAGCCCGGACTCCGGGGGATCCCGGTTGTTGTGGGGGGGGGGGGCGGCGGCATCCCGGGTCGGAAGGTGCGGGGGCTCCGGGGATGCGGGGGCTCCGGTGCCGGCGCTGTGGCTTTAAGAGCGGCCGCCGCGGGGCCATGTGCTCGGCGCCAAACAAAAGCAATAACAAAGGCGGGCGCGGGGCCCCGGGGCCGCTCCCCACCTCCCCTCCCCTCCCCGCCCCCCAGCACCTACCTGCACCGCCGGCCTGGCCGCCGCTCCGGTGCCGCCGCGGCGCCCCCGCCCCCTCCCGCCGCTCTTTGTTCGCCGGGCCCGGGCCTGCCCCCCCCCCACCCCCGCCACTTCAACCCCGACAACCCACCCCCCCACACACCCCTTCTTCTTCTCCTCCTCCTCCTCCTCCTCCTTCCCTCCCTTCCGACTCCCGCCCCGCCGCCGCTTCCGGTGCCTCTTTGTGCTCGGGGCGGTGGGGCGGTGGGTGCGTTCCCCTTTAAGGCGGGCGGCGCGCGCTCCGGACCGGCCGCAGCGCCCGGGAGGCACCGGGGGCGCGCGCGGAGGGCGGGAGTGGGGGGGGGGGCGGGTGGAGGAGCGGCGCGCGCGCGCGCCGCTCCTCCACCCGCCCCCCCCACCCCCCCGCCCTCCGCGCGCGCGCGCGCGCCACGTGACCAGGCGTGTCACGCTCCGCAGCCATCTTGGAGGCGCGCGCGGCCCGACCGCCACGCGGGGCAGAGCGAGGCGCCCCCTCCCCGCGCGCACAGCGGGGGGCGGTGTCCTAGCAACGGTATCCAAGGAAGGGGAGGGGAGGTGGGGGGGGCGCCTTAGCAACGCGGCCTGGGCCTGCGGGACCGGCACCCAGGGCGAGCCCCGGGCATCCCTGCCCAGGCACCAGAAAAGCCTCCTGTGCTCTGCCCGCCCTTAAACAAGGTGCTGGGGCTCCTCAGAGAAGCTCCGCGGAGCAGCTCCTTGGAGCGTGCCCCAGAGCATCTCCTGGAGCATCTCCCAGAGCATCTCCTCAGACCTCGTCCTAAGTATCTCCCCAAACATCTCCTCAGAACATCTCCTCAGACCTCATCCCAAGCATCTCCTCGGAGCATCTCCCAGAGAATCTCCTCAGACCTCGTCCCAAGCATCTCCTCGGAGCATCTCCCAGAGAATCTCCTCAGACCTCGTCCCAAGCATCTCCCCAAACATCTCCTCAGAGCATCTCCTGAGACCTCGTCCCAAGCATCTCCTGAGACCTCGTCCCAAGCATCTCCCCAAACATCTCCCAGAGCATCTCCTCAGACCTTGTCCCAAGCATCTCCCCAAACATCTCCTCAGAGCATCTCCTGAGACCTCGTCCCAAGCATCTCCCCAAACATCTCAGAGCACATCCCAAGAATCTCCTCGGAGCGTCTCCTTGGAGTGTGCCCCAGAGCGTGTCCCAGAGCATCTCCTGAAGCATCTCCTCAGATCACGTCCCAAGCATCTCCTCAGAGCACGTCCCAGAGCATCTCCTCAGAGAATCTCCTCAGACCTCATCCCAAGCATCTCCCCAAACATCTCCTCAGACCACGTCCCAAGCATCTCCACAAACATCTCAGAGCACATCCCGAGAATCTCCTCGGAGCAACTCCTTGGAGCGTGCCCCAGAGCATCTCCTGAAGCATCTCCTCAGATCACGTCCCAAGCATCTCCTCGGAGCATGTCCCAGAGCATCTCCTCGGAGCATCTCCTCAGATCACGTCCCAAGCATCTCCTCGGAGCACGTCCCAGGGCATCTCCTCGGAGCATGTCCTCAGACCACGTCCCAAGTATCTCCCCAAACACCTCCTCAGATTACGTCCCCATCATCCCCTCAGAGCACAGCGTGTCCCAGAGCACATCCTGAGCACCTCCTTGGAGCACGGGGGGCTGCGTGCTCAGGCTGTGCCGCTGGCAGCACGGTCCAGTGCCAGCCTGAGCCCTGCGTGCAGGAGAGCTCATCGCATCGCAGCAGCTTTGCCGAGCACCAGATGCTGCACGCGAGGCAAACTTCCCCGAGTTACGACACACACTTAGAAATTCCCAGGTAGGCGAGCGAGCCAGCCGGCAGCGCTGATGCGATGCCTGTAAACCAGCCTCCCCTGACAGCTGGGCTTTAAAGTGCTAACAGCCAAAAGGGAGCTAATTAATTTGTAACATCGCCCCTTTTAATGCAAACCTCAGATCGGTGGCAATGATTTAACGTTTCACCAGGCTCATCATCGCCATGAGCAGCTGGATTTAGTTCTGCCCCAGCCCAGCCCTGTGCCCAGCTCCCTCCAGGCCTCTCTCAAGTTCACCAGCTCTCACCTCCTCATCCCAAATCCAGGTGCACGCAAGGAACCACATGGAATCACCGGGGGCACAGAACAACCTGGAGCAAGCTCCATCTGCCACAACTGCCACTACTACCAGAGCCAGCTGCTTCTGTCCCCATGGCAGGGTCCACAGGACACGAAAGCAGCACACAAGGGCATGGGTCAGAGCCCAGGGTTCAGACAGATACCCCAGGAAGGGACAGCCAAGGGATGGAATCGTCAGCCTAGGCGTGAAAGATTGCCCCCCAGCTCTGCTCCACTATAGCCTCTTTGCTTCAAGAGCTGGGGACTAGAGGGAAAAGGAGGAAAACAGCGCTCTGCACTTTAACCTTGCCGCTATTTGCAGGTAGAGGCTACACCGCACCTTTACAAGGCTGCCAGGACATCAGGTAGGCTCTGCCTGACCCTGGGCAGAGCACCACAGCAGGCAGAGGCCACAGAGGGTGGATACGCATGCAGACACTCCCTCCTGACCAGCTCTCCAGCATCACCAGCTCCGCCCTGGCCAGCAGCTATTGATGTCCTCAGGATGGTAGCAGGAGAAGCCATCAACAGAGCGCAGCTCACTGCTGAGACGCTGCTCACACTGCCTGCCCAGCCAGGCAGGATGGTTCCTGTGGCAGAGCCAGGTCCAGCTGTGCCAAGCCTGCCCTGCCAGCTCACGTGAGGACGGGGCACTGTGCATCCAGCCGCAGGGTTAGAGCGTGTGGAAGCAGCTCAGCCCATGCCTGCCCAGTGCCGTCTCAGGAACGCAGCCACCATACCTCATTGCCCCAGGTCTGGAAGCTCTGGCTGGAAAAGCCAGGCAAGGAGCCCAAGCGAGGCCCCTTGGACGCTGCAGTGAGGCTGGCCATGGACACCAGTGCTGCTCAGTGCTTCTGGACCAGGACAAGACATCCCCAGCGCAGCCACCGAGACCTGTGACACCCCATGTGAGCAGGAGCCCCGTGCCACACAGCAGCCTTAAAAAGCTCTCTACCTGCAGGAGCTGCTTGATGGCTGTAGAGCAGCCAATGGGCAGCCCATCCTCTCCTTTGTGAGAGCCAGGGGCCAGCAGAACCAAAGCCTCATAGAGCCCAGGCTCTTTAAGACACCATCTGCTGCCACAGACGTGCCGCCTCCCCTGCCCCATATATAGGTCAGGTCTGCCACAGGATTAGCCGGGGTGATTCGAGTGGAGTGAGCACGTCTCCCACTGGAGATACGCTCTGCTCTGTCCTCTCCCAACACCCAACGTGCCAACAGCTCACCTCCACGCTCTCCCCAATCACCTCTACCCTAAGTCCAGGGAGAGGAAGAGGCCCCAGATCCTTCTGTCCCCTCCCCATTGCCTGGAAAACAAGCAGGAATAAACCAGTACCAAGCACCCAGAAATTCCCAGGCTGCACAGGGGGCAGCAGAAGTGTCCCCACTCTACCCAAAGACCCAACAAAAACACCAGGGGACAAGGGACACCCCAACACCTGCAGCTACTGTGGGGTGAAGCACTTGGGGAGATGGGTGTGGGGGAGGCATGGTGAGCTCTCTCTGTGCTCCACACACCCCGGTGGAGCCGAGTTCGCAGGCAGTGGAGGCAGGACGCCTCTGCTGCTATCACACACCACCCACTCACACCCCCGGACTGACAGCACTCCCGTCAAAACGCCTCCAGCCAGACACACGTGGAGGATGCTGACATGAGGAGTGAGTAGCTGCACAGGCAGCGGAACTGATAACGCTCAGCTTCCTGTCGATCTCTCCCACGTGGACTCTCTGATGTCTAATAGCAAGGCTGAGCTGCACTGCAGAGGAGAACTAGCAGCACCTTCCTCCCCAAAAGCCTATAGCAAGCCAAGACCTTTAAGACAGCTACCACACCTGACACCTACCACAACTGACACCATCCAGCAAGTTCAAAGTGGAAAGGAGAACACTTGCAAATAAACAGTAAGCTTGCACAAGCCTTCACTTCCTCAGGACAGGGTAAATAATCCACAGAGATATCTCCACCTTCCTTTGTTTGCCCTAGAAACACCAGCACGACCTGAACAACACGACCAGAAGTCGCTGGTGCAGCAGCCAAGCGCAGCTCAGAAGCATCAAGCAGAGAGAGGGTTGTGTTCTCCACTCTACTAGGTGGACTCTTCTCTCCTGGATAGAAGCACTTTGAGCCACACTCACCTCTCTCTCCTGATGTCCTGCAGCAGCCAGTTCTGCAGCTCAGTTGCACACGGGTGGGGGAAGAAGAGTGAGCGACACCACATCCGTCCCCAACCTGCTGCCTGGGCAGCCTCCCCAGTCCTCCCCTTCCTTCCTACCATGAGACACAGCAGTTCAGAACTCCGTACTCCTCTGCTCTTCATGTTTTAAGGAAGAACTGTCTGAAAGGAGAACTAAACCAGACCCAATCTCTCCTTAGGCAGAGCCAGCCTCTCCCCATTCCCACAGAGCATCCCTGGGAGTCCCCAGCTCACCCGCCACCCCTCCACAAGCGTCCTTCTGAGTCCAGCCCACTCTCTACCTGTTGTAGACAGCATTAATAGCGTCTGCCAAGTGAGCAGCTGAGGGCAGGAGGGGCTGAGCTCCAGACACCTTCCCCACTGCTCTGCCGGCTGGGCTCAGACTGAACCTCTCCACCTCTCCTCCCTGCCACCCTTCTGCTGCCAGCGGGCAGAGCAGAGCGGCAGTGTCTGCCGTTGCAGCTCCAGCGAAAGGATACAGGCAGAGCCAGAAGCCAGTGGACAGCAAAGAGCAATTTCGTTATCGCTCAACAAAACGAAGTATCTCTTGAAAGCGCTAGTGGCAGTCAGGAAGTTGGGTTGGCTGTTTTGGTTTGCATTTTAAGAAGCCTGCAGGAACACCGATAACCTGCAACGATCATGTTCAGAAAGGAGCTCAGAGGAATCCATGATTTTCAGATCGCATTTACCCTCTTTTGTCCTTGATTTAAAATTTGCCAGGAGGCTGCTTACAAGATGCACCGAAACAGGCAGTGACCACTGCCTTAACTGCGCAGGAGGCTTGCTGCAATACCTCCCCAGTACATCGCTCACAGAGAACCCCACGCCAGTGCCTGGGGAAGGTTTTAAAAGCAAAAACATGACTTCCAAGCTGACAGCCCCTGTGCACAAAGAGCGACTGTGCGGTGACAACAGAGCAGCCTGGGGCACAGGAGCTGGTTGACCTCTGCTACAGCGCTTGCCGTCAGATTTTTATTGTTCACCGCTTTCCCCAAGCACAGGCATGGAGAGCAAAGCAACTAAGACAGTCAGCTCAAAATGCAGACACAGCCAGGGAACCCCACCAGTGCAGCAGGAAAAGACAACCTGCCAGAGAGGCTGCAGCTCAGCGCTGCCAAGCTGGGGGAGGAAGGACCAGAGCATGGGCCCTCCCTTCCTGGAGGTGACAGGGAGAGGTGCTGGAGCCCTCGGTCACCACCACGCAGGCTCACCCATGAGGAAGCAGCTCCTAGCAATGAGCATCACAAGTCAGTCCTCTGCTCTGCATGGTCAAGCTGGAATCCCTTGTCCTGCTTTCCAGGGTAGCCAAGGAAAGCCCACAGCTACAGCTCCGCAGCCAGCCAGGCCACGTCTCCAGGGACCAGGCGGCAGCTGGAAAACAATACTCCTAAGGCCTGTCAGGAGCGCTGCTTGCTGGGGACACTGCTCACCTCAGCTTCTGCCACGCATGCAGCAAAGCAGGGACCCTCCCAAACTACCCCACTCCAGAACATCCCAATATTCTGCATTGGACACAGACTGACATGGGCTGCTTGTGCCCTCCAGGAAATTCCTCCTGCCCTGAAAGGCTGAGGACTTGCAGGTGCAAGGGTGAAGAAGAGGAAAGCACCTTGGAGTGGCTCTGCTGCCCAGAGGGTTGTCAGGCTGGCTTCTCCCAGCACCCCTGCAGGCCAGCAGCACAGACCCATGCTGCTCCTCACCAGAACTGACCTGTCCTAAGGAGCCACACAACATGCTCATGCAGCTTGGTGACCACAGGACTCAGAGCCTGACTCTCCCGAGTCCCTGCCAGGACAATGTCACAGGGCCTCTGGCAGGGCTCCCCAGCACCAGCAGCTTCCTCGCACATTTTAGCAGCCTCCAACACACCAAACTGGGACTGCGCCTGCCCAGTGGGCACACAAATCCCTTGGCCAACCATTCACCTACACAGGGCTGGAGACAAACCACGTTTCTCCAGCTCGCCCCAAGCAGGGAGCCACAGGATGGTGGGAAAATGCCGTGCACTGGCTCCTCAATTCAGCGATGAAAAACCAAAAGCATCCAAAAACTCCATGCTTTTCTCCCAAAAACCAGTGCTGTGCTCCTCGCTACCGGCTGCCCAGCCACCAACTCCCCAGCCGTGCCCCGCGGCCTCACGTGACAGCGAAGTGGATGCACACGGTAGGAGTGGCTGTAGTGACAGTGTTACAGCTTGTGTCCGACACACAGCTAAACCCAGCAAATCCCAGCGCTCTGCAGCGCTCATTTACAAACCCCACACGCTCCATGCAGGTACATAGGCTTCAGAGAGAGCTTGGTGCCCATGGCCCCAGGGAAACAACACCTGGGGGGAAACAGCCCAGTGAGCACAAGGCTCCTGAACTCTCCGACATCCACCAGTGCAAGGATGGGTCCACACCAAGCCACAGGGACGAGGAGAGCTTTTCTGACACCAGCCTCTCATTTGGGCTAGGACTCCACCTCCCCAGGGCCAGCCCCGCTGCTCTTCTAGTGCAGATACCATCAGGGAAACAGGGACACCTGGCAGGACAAGCAGGACTTTGCCCGCTCCTGCTGTGCTCTGAGCGACTTTGCTTCACTCTCTAACGTTGCCCCAGGGTGGCTGCCAGCCCTGCACACACCTGGAAGAAGTGCCGCAAGCCAAAGCTCAGGCCCTACCTGCTGGCTGTTATTTCATTCCTTTAACAGGTCCATAAACCAGGGATAATTAAATCTCCCCTAAACTCTCTTCCATTTAAAATAAAAATCTATAGTCCCTATTTCATTAGCTGGCTCTGGGTTTTACAGCTTGATCAATTCCCCTCGCAGAGCTGTGGTCCCAGGCAGGCAGCCGCGAACACACAGTGGGCAGCTCCCACGGTGCAAATCAATGGGGATTTGCTGTCTCCCCGTTCTTTGTTCCTCACTCAGCAAAGGGGAGCCGAGCAGCGCAGCAGGTAAGGATGGCGTGTTTCCCCGCTCAAGGGAATGTCACTGCCATGCGCGGCTTAGGAGGTCAGATTTAGCGCCTCGCAAGAGCGGAGGCAGCAGCAATGCGAAGGGAGAGCCCAGCACCACCAAAAATGCAGCCAGGCCCCTAAAGGAGAGGGAGCTCGGCATGCAGCGGGGTGTTGCCTCTCCACCTGCTCCAAGGTACGAGGGACAAGGCTCAGCTCTCGCGGCCGATGGCTGGAGTCACAGTCGTCCACAAACATCAACTGGGAGCCAACATCAGTCACCACTGCTCTGACCTACCTGTACATGAAGCGGAGGAAACTCATTGCAGAGACTCGGGTGCACAAGCGCATCATTCCTTGCTCTTTCCAGCCCTCCGCTGCTGCCCTACCACACACCGCCTTCCCCCTGCCAGCGTGCCAGGCCAGGGGCTGCAGCAGCCAGGGCTCCAGATGGCTCTCGCCACCCCTGTGAGCCCTTCCCTCCGCTGCAGCGGGGAGCTACCGGCTCCCAGCAGCAGATGGAGGGAGCACAGCAGCAGCGGGAGCACAGACAGCGCACGGGCAGGGTGCCCGCCTGCCCACGGAGCGGAGATGAGTGCCCCGGGCTGGCCTCACCCCGCACCCAGGAGCCGCCCAGCACCCAGCACACCACCTCCCTCTGCTCCAGACCCCTCCTGCCCACCTTTACTCAGCCACAAAGCTGCCAGATGCCACATGCTGGTGCCAGGACACGCTGTGGAGGCAGCTCAGGCTGCACAACGCGTGGATGGATCACACCATCTGGGCGTGAACCCCCATCTCTACCAAGCTGCCTGCGGGCAGGCTGGTGCTCGGGTACCTGCCAGGGCCATCAGGGAGGGTCACTGGGACCCAGTGACAGCCACACATCAGCGCACCCAGCTCCAAACAAGGCTGAGGGGCACGAAGCCCCGGCATCTCATCACAACTCCTTGCACGGCTGCGCACAGGGGGGTGACACCAGAGGCTGCCAACTGCACCCAGGCTCCCACCTCACCTTCCAGGTCACTGCCTGCCCCGGCTCCGCTGGCACCTCTGCCTGAGCCAAGGGGCATGGAGGGGCCACAGGTCACCTGCTAACCCCAAGCCACCGCCTGAGAGGCTCAGCGTGGCTCCCACTGCCCAGCCAGACTCAAAGCAAACACCCAAAGGTGCCAAACAAAGACACCCGGCAGGCACTCCGCATTAGCAGTATTTTTAGACACCGCTATGGAGCCGGCCTTATTATTTTCATTGCAACGTGCATAATTACCCGCCATGCACCGCAGTGACATCAGAGCAAGCCTGCTCCCCTCCGACAGCCGCCGAGCGGGGCTCCCGGCCTCGGGAACCGAGCTGTCCCCCCGGGACATGCCCCGCGGGTCCCCCCGGGGCTCGGGGTCCCGGGGCTGCAGGCGGCAGAGGGATGAAGCAAAGCGGTGGCACAGGACAGCGAGGAGGCGAGCACAAGGACAAGCCCCGGGGCTGCAGACACGGGTGGCCGCCGGGCACCGAGCTCGGCACCGACATCCCGGGCTGCCCCGGGTACCTGGAGCAGCAGATCCCGGCTGCCACAGCCCGGTGCCTCGGCCCCGCCGCCCGTCCTCGGGGCTCCTTTGTTTCCCAGCCCTCCCCGTTTACAACTTGCTCGGCACAACAGCCCCGGTGCCCCGGGCACAGCCCTCGCCGCGCCCCCGACAGCCGGGGGCTCCTCCCGCCGCCCCGAGCCCCGCGGCCGCCGCCCCCGCCCGGTCACCGCACCGGCTCTGCCCGCTGCCTTCCCCCCGTGCACCGGGGCTGCTCCTCCCGAGCTCAGAGCCCTGCCCGGTGCACCGGGCCCTGCCTCCTTCCCCCGGTGTACCGGCCCGGCCCTGACCTGCCTCTTTCCCCCGGTGCACTGGGGCTGCTTCTCCCGAGCCCAGAGCCCTGCCCGGTGCACCGGGTCCTGCCTAGTTCCCCCGGTGCACCGGGCCCTGCCTCCTTCCCCTGGTGCACCGGGGCTCCTTCTCCCGAGCTCAGAGCCCTGCCCGGTGCACCAGGCCCTGCCTCCCTCCCCCGGTTCACCGGGCCCTGCCCCGCCTCCTCCTCCCGGTGCACCGGGCCCTGCCCTGCCTCCTTCCCCCGGTGCACCGGGGCTGCTCCTCCCGAGCTCAGAGCCCTGCTCGGTGCACCGGGCCCTGCCTCCCTCCCCCGGTGCACCGGGGCTGCTCCTCCCGAGCCCAGAGCCCTGCTCGGTGCACCGAGCCCTGCCCCGCCTCCTCCTCCCGGTGCTCCGGGCCCTGCCCCGCCTCCTCCTCCCGGTGCTCCGGGCCCTGCCCTGCCTCCTTCCCCCGGTGCACCAGGCCTGCTCTTCCCGAGCCCTGAGCCCTGCCTGGTGCACCGGGCCCTGCTTCCTTCCCCCAGCGCACCGGGCCCGGCCCTACCTCCCTCTCCCGGTGCGCCGGACCCGGCCTCCTTCCCCCCGGTGCACCGGGGCTGTTCTTCCCGAGCCCAGCGCCCTGCCCGGTGCTCCCGCGCTCGCCGCACGTACCGGAGCCGCGCCCCGCTCGGTGCCGCTCTCAGCCCGCTCGCATGGCGCGGCCGGGCCCGCTGGGCTCGCTGTCCGCCCCTCCGCCGCTCCGGCCTCAGCCCCGCCCCATAGCGCCCCCGCGGCCGCCGCGCCGATGGAACCGCCCGCGCTCCCCCCCCTCCCCGCCCCGCGCCGATGGGAGCGTCCGCCCCCCCCGCCCCGCTCTGCCGTAATGAGCCCCGCAGCGGCGCCGCCAAACCCGCGCGGGGCGCAGCGGCCGTAATGCTGCGAGTAGCAGCGCACCCAGACAGCAGAGCTGGGGGTAAGGGGATTCCTACCTAACCGGAGCTGAGGGACTCAAGGGGTTCATCCTGGACCAGTCCTGGGGGTCTCAGGGGATTCATATTAAACCAGTCCTGAGGGACTCAGAGGGTTCATCCTGGACCAGCCCTGGGGGCTCACGGGGTTCATATGAAACAAGACTTGGGGCTCAGGGGGTTCATCCTGAGGGTTCAGTGGATTCATCGTGAACCAATCCTGGAGGTCTCAGGGGATTCACATTAAACCAGACCTGAGGGACTCAGGGGGTTCATCCTGAATCAGTCCTGGGGGTGTCAGGGGATTCGTATTAAACCAGAGCTGAAAGACTCAAAGGGTTCATCCTGGACCAGCCCTGAGGAGCTCAGGGGTACCCCCAGGCAGCCCATGGGGTGTCCTAGGGCAGCCTTAGGAGGGGCTGGGGGGATCCTGAACAAGCCCTGGAGGGGTTTGATGGAGTGGGACCCCATGTTGCCCCCCTGTAGTCTCTTTTCTGGGGGATCTCTGAGACAAATATGGGATGAGGTGGGGACCTTGGAAAAGGCTGGGTGTCTGGGGGAACCCCAGAGCTTCCCAAGCACCCAGACCCCATGGGTTCCCCAGAGAACAGGGATAAAGGGGCCCAAGGCCATGGAGGTGAGGGGTCCCACAGGCTCAGGCTGGTCACGCTCCCCCCACCTCCCAGCCCTCTTCTGCCTGAGTGGAGCTGCACAATCCACCCTTGTCCCCAGCAGGGTCTGAAGTAGGTCAGGGAGGCTGGGCTGAGCCCCCAGGGATGGTAGCGGGTGGCAGGGGGTGCAGAGGGCCCCACACCCCCGCCCCAGTAACTGCATCACTGGGTTGGTGCCCACCCCCTGTCCTGGTGGGACCTCGGTGTCCCCAGCCCGGGGGATGCAGGGTGTTTTCCCAGCCCATCTCTGTTCCCCTGGGGAGCTTCAGGATCCCTCTGCATCCGCACAGGCTCTGCATCCCTCTTCGGAGCTGGAATCCCATGGGTGCAGGTTAGGGTGGCTGAATCCTGGGGGACATCACCCAGTGGGGGGACCTGGGGAGCGAGCGTGGGGCTGGGCGGGAGCTGGGGGATCAGCACAAAGAACACGGAAGATTGGAGAGGGATTTCTCACCCCTTAATTGCAGTTAATAATTGATGAACTCATTTACTGCAGGAGGCAAAGGTCCCTGGCACTGTCATAGTGCGAGCGCTCAGCAGCCTGCCCGGCAGCATCCCCTGTGCCGCGGCCGCAGGTAAGGGATGTCAGTCCCCATCCCACCCCACCGGGCACCGTGGTCCATCATGGGGAGAGATGGAATGTGTGTTGGCTTTGGGGCTGCCCGTGAGCCATGGTGGAGTGACACCTGGGCTCCAAGTGCTGCTTGGGGTGGCCTCGAGCCCAAGCAATGGAGCCTCCAGCCGTGCTCAGGAGAGGCTGCTGGGTGCCCGAGCACCCCCATGGTCTCCAGCACCTGGAGGCCAACCCTGTCCCCCTATGTCATCTCCCAAGGGAACCTTTTCCCTAGGGGGTGGCATGGAACCTGGTGCTTGCTCAGCTGAGGGGACTGTCCCCACCACAGCCACCCAGCTGCTCCCCAGGAGGGATGTGGGGTAGCTGGTTGGAGCAGGCAGGGTCAGCCCCGGGTGCTGGTTCTCTGGTGTGTGTCCTCAGGCTCGGCCACAGGATGGCATGGCGCTCGCTGGCGCTGCTCCCCTTCCTCCTGACAGCAGGTAAGGACTTTGCTCCGTGGCTGGCGCAGGTGGGTGGAAGGTGATGGAGGTGTTTTCAGCCCTCAGCTCTCATTCTGAGTTCCCTGAGGGCAGTTGGAACCCCAGAAAGAGCTGCACACCCCAGTGGCATCTTGGAGACCCAATGGCAACCTTGCTGCCCCAGGGCAAGGCAGAGAGGGCTGGCAGCACACGGTACCCAGTACGGGGGTCAAAGAGGTCAAGTGTGGGCTAGAGGGGGGAGATGTGGGACTAACACAAGGAAAATGAGGGATAGTGGCTTCCCCTGCCTTCCCTGGAGACCCAAACCGTGTCTGAGAGCTGGGGCTGGAGCTCGGTAGGTGCTCTCAGGTTGCAGGGGTGAAGGGTGCGGGCAGAGTCTGGCACAGGGGTGGTGCTCAGGACACCTCCTCCCTGCAGTTTCAGGCAACACAGCCCCCTTCTTCAACATGAGCATCGTCTACGTACCCGAGGACCTGCAGTTGGGTGAGTGGGGCAGTCTTGGGGAGATCTCGGGCCACAAGAGGTATGGCTGGGAGGTCCTCAGGTAGGGGCTGACACTGCCTGTGCCCCCAGGCCAGTTTGCTTTCCAGCTGACGGCTATTGACATAGAAAACGACCCACTTACCTACAGCATCAGCGGGTCAGACGCCTTCTACTTCTCTGTCGATGCCCAGACAGGCAACGTGACACTGAAGAACTCCCTGGACCGTGAGGTGAGGGCAGAGACTGAGCCAGCTGTCCTTTCCTGAGATGGGGGGTCTGGGGTGATGGGTGCAGAGGGCAGAGCTGTGGGTCCTGTGGGAGATCTGCTCACAGTGTGGGTCTGTCATCTGCTGTGGGTCGCCCCTGGCCCCAAAGCCCAGCTCCGCATTGCAGAGTCATCTGGGAGGAGTGTCCCACCCAGGGGTGGTGGGAGGAAGGGTGTTGGGGCTCAGCCATCCAAGGATTGAGCTCTGCTTGGCCCTGACAAAGTTGTGCGTTGTGTCCCTCCAGCAACAGGCCAGGCTCACCCTCATCGTCGGGGTCTTTGATGGGATCAACGAAGCAGTGAGTGCCGGGCATCGGCTTGGTGGCTGCAGTGGGTCATGGGGTGGGGAGCAGAGTCTCAGCAGAGCCATGAGGCTCAGCGGTTGGTTTCAATGGGGCCACGAACAAAGCTTGGTGGTGATGGGGAGGGGAGCAGGCTCTCAACAGGGCCATGAACAAGGCTTGGTGGTGATGGGAGGGGGAACAGAGTCTCAATGGGGCCACGAACAAAGTTTGGTGCTAGAGAGGCATGGTTTAGTGTTTGATAGGAATGGTTGGACTCGATGATCTGGTGGGGTCTCTTCCAACCTGGTTATTCTATGATTCTATGATTCAACGATTCTATGATTCTATGATTGATGGTGATGGGAAGGGGAGCAGGGTCCCAATGGGGCCATGAACAAGGCTTGGTGGAAATGGGGGCTAGAGATGGGTTCTGTCAACCAGTGGGTGATGCTGGCTGGTTATGGAGCCGGGGAGGCCACAGGGTGCCACAACTGCACCCAGGTCTGCTAGGCACCATCTCCTGTGCCCACCCTGCCCTCCCCCTGAAACCCAACAGGTCTCCAGAAGACTCGCAGTCATTGTGGAAGATCGTAATGACAACGCCCCAGTCTTCCAATACCTGCCATATAACACCGAAATCCCTGAGGTACCTCCCTGGGAATTCCTGATGACCTGCAGGCAGCAGAGCAGGGGCATGGGGTGTCTCCCCTTGGCACGGGCGTGCCAGCAGTGGGACAACGGGAATGGGATGACCCCGTGCCTGGGTGTGTGGTGACGATGTGCCTAGACTTCGGGCAATGGTGCAGCTGGCACGGCTGAACTGGGGAAACGCTCGGCCAGGGCAGTTCTCGATGGGCGTCTCTGTGCTATTCCAGGGCACGGGCTGGGACTCTGCCCTTGTGAGGAGTTTCTGATCAGGGAGTGCCTGAGCTGCCACTCATCCGCTCCAGGGTGGGGTTGGATGAAGGGCTGAGCCCGACCCATCTCTAGCAGAAGGGTGGTAGGGGACACTCGGACTCTATCTGATGTGAGCAAGGGCACCAGCTCAGCCCTGCATGGCCCATGGCACTGGGCAGCCCCTGGAGTCCCATGGGGCCAGAGCACCCTAGGGCAGGGCTGGCCATGGCTGGGCCCAGCATCACCTCCCTTGATGTCCTGGGTGATGCCACCACCACCTCCTTGTATGCCCAGAACGCAACGCTCGACAGCATCATCTACACCGTGTTTGCCAATGACAGCGACACCGGGAACGCCTCCAAAGTCAGCTACAGCATCGAGGAGGTGAGGACAGTGCCTTGCAGGGTGGGGCGTGCCGTAGCCAAAACCCACCCCTGAGCCACCTCCATGGGGTGGAGGTCCTGGGGACGCAGCCGGGAGCAGCCCCACTGAGAGCAGTGGTATGTGTTGGGTCAGGAGGGCACAAGGTGCTGAACAGTTGCAAGCTGGGGACAAGCCAGGTGGTAGGAGGTCCATGAACCAAGCCTGGCAGAAGGATGGGGCTTGAGCTCCCATCTCTGCCGGGGCACCTCTGCTCCCTGCCTTGGTGATATGGGTTGATGTCCCCAACCCAGGTGATCCCAGACAGCACGAAGAATCACTGGCTTTTCTACATCCTGCCCAATGGGAGCGTGGTGCTCAATGGCTCACTGGACTACGCCAAGAACACCTTCTATCAGCTCAAGATCACTGCCAAGGTCAGGGCCAGCCAGACCAGAGGTGCAGGGCTGCCAGGTAAGGGTGCTGTGGGACTAACAGGTGCTCTGCTCCTCAGGACGGCGGGGGGTTGCTGCACAATGTGTTGACCTTCCAGCAGAGCTCAACCTACCTGTCCGTGACCATCCGTGACCTGCCCGACCTGGACCCACGGTTCCTCAACGAGCCCTACTCCGGCTCCGTGCCTGAGAACTGTGACCTGGTAAGGAGTCCACCTGCCCCAGCAGCACGTTCCTACCCCTGGCCCTCCCTGGGGGCTCCGATGACCAAGGATGTCTCGGCCACCAGGCATGGGGGCAGCTGGAGACGTCACATGTCCTACCCTGATGACCATGTCTCCACAGGGCACCACTGTGCTGACGGTCACCGCCATAGACAGAGACACAGGGGTGAATGATGAAATCTCCTACAGCATCACCAGTGAGTGATGAGGAAGGGAGGGATGCGCAAGGGGGGTGATCAGGCACCAAGAGGCAGGTTGGGCACTGGTTCTGGGCACTGCCCACCTGCCCCACTGGCACAGAGAGAGCCAGGCCTGCGTTTCATGGTGGCTGCAACTGGTTCCTGCTGTTCTCTAGCTCTAGATGCCAGCTTACCCTTTACTATTAATGCCACGACGGGCACCATCACTGTGAGTGGGGCCCTGGACCGTGAGGAGCTGCCAAACGAGGAAGTGCTGCTGGAAGTCACAGTGAGTGGGAAGCAGCAAAGGGAGCCCTATCATCTTCCTCTCCCTGGGCTCAGCTGATCTGCTCTCTCCTCCTGCCCAGGCGCGTGAGAAGAACCTGAACATCTATGGCAACGTGTCCCAGGCCACTACCCTGGTGACAGTAGTGGTGACCGACGTCAATGACAACAAGCCCCAGTTCTACCACTGCTCACTCTCCAGCTGCAACTTCTCCACTGATGCCCAGAACACCTTCACGGGCAACATCATCGAGCACTCCTCCTCCAGACTGCCCGTATCTGACCTCAGCATCGTTGCCCATGACCCAGACAAGGTGGGAGCCTGTCCAGAGGGCTGGGGTGCAGATGTCTGACCTTGCTGCACCACCCACCCTCACTCCTGTGTGTCTCTCCCTGGCAGGGCATCAACAGCAGTTATGAGCTGTACCTGCAGGATGCGAACGACAAAGCCTTCACTGTCTCCCCCTCAAAGATCGTGGGCACGGGGGAGGTCCAGATCCTGGTGCAGAACCCAGACTTGGTGGACTACGAGATAAGCCATGTCATGGTGGTGCAGGTGGGATCTGTGGGGCTGGCTCACTGTGGGGACGGTCCCTGCTTCCCGCATATGCCGGGGGCACAGAGGACACACAGCCCTTCTATGGGATTCAAGCTTGTTTGGTGCAGAGGAGCTGGGCTGGAGTGTGATAGGTCTCTTTCTCATGTTTGGAGAGCCATGTGAGATACTGTCCCTTCTCTGTCCTGCAGATCATTGCTAACGACACAGGGAACCCCACGGACTGCTGCTCCACAGCCACCGTAACCATCGAACTCATTGATAGCAATGACCACATCCCTGAGTTCCCCCAGAGCATCTACAACCTGAGCGTGGAGGAGAACAGCCCTGATGGCACCATCATCATCCCGAATATCACGGTCAGGCCCTGGACAGGGAGCGGGTGCAGCTCCCCTTCCCCCAGCAGGGCACAGGGCATGCCTGGCACTGCTGGTGCAACTTGTGTGGAGGGCACTGGTCTCTCTCAGGAAAGAGATGGTGCCAGCACATGGGGTGTGGGACCACCTGCCCTTCGAAGCCTCATTTTTGGGGTGCTCACTGCCAGCAGCCAGTGCCCTAGTGTCACTGCTCTGAGGACTAAGGTGGGTTAACTGGATGCTTCTTGCTCTCTGTTTCAGGCCTATGATCCAGACAGCGGTGACCTGGGACGCATCACCTACCAGCTGCTCCCGGAGAGCATGTATGTAGGGGCAACGCCAACCACAACCAGGGCATCATCCTGGCAAGGGGGTTTCAAGCTTGACCCCGGTGACCACTCCCTGTGTGCCGTAGCCGTAAAATCTTCATGGTGAACGCCACAACTGGGGCATTGCTGGTGTTGAACGGGAGCTTGCTGGACCGGGAGACTCGCTCCATCTACTATGCCAATCTCCAGGCCAAAGATGGGGGCAACCTGGTGGGCACCACGGTGCTGGAGATCACCGTGCTGGATGTGAATGACATGGCTCCCATCATCATCGGCTCCTACTTCATCTCAGTGGAAGAGGGGCAAAACGTCAGTACGCAGATCCAGGTAAGCACCACTAGAGGTGGAGGCGATGACGAGGGGCTGTTGGAGAGGAGCGGGGACTGTCTCTGAGGTGCCAGACAGCCCTGTTCCAACCCTTGACCTTTTCAGGCCATGGACAATGACGAGCCTGGCAACCCGAACAGCAAGCTGGGCTTCAAGATCTTGCCAGGACCATTTAGCAACAACTTTACTATCAACTCCGACACGGGTGAGATGCATAGCAACGAGGTGCTGGACCGCGAGGCCTTGGATGATGAGCGGGGGCAGATGGTGGTGACAGTGGAGGTGTATGACCATGGGGTGCCCCAGTTGAGCACCTTGGTGAATGTCACCATCACTGTGAGGGTGAGTCCTGGGCATAAGCAGGGACACACTGAGGCAGACAGAGACTTGGAGCTGGGATGTAAGGGGAGGGAGAGGACGTGGGACTCCTGGCTATGGCCGGGACACCGTGTCCCCAGATTCTCTGCAAGGGTAGAGGGAATAGTTGATGCAGAGAGGCAGGAGAGGGCTTCTGTGCTTTCTGTCCATGCTCCTGTCCCAGCCTACTGTGGGGGACACCGTTTTCTGGAGTGGCTACAACTGTGGACTTTATCTCCTGCAGGATGTAAACGACAATGCACCTATGTTCCTCAACCAGTCCTATGAATTCTCAGTCTTTGAAGACTCTCCAGGTAGGAGCTGCACGGCCAGGCTCATGGGACCAGTGGTGTCCTGAAGTCAGTGCCCATTGGCCACTGAGTTTTTGTCTTCATCTGCAGGGTCCCTTGTGGGTAAGGTGGAGGCCACAGATGCTGACCGGACAGAGATGAATTCCCGCATTTCCTTCATACTTCAGCGGACCAATGGCTCCAGCAATTTCTTGATCCGCTCATTGCATCAGGGGGCAGGACACTATGTTGGGGAGCTGACCGTGGACCCTGACGTGTACCTGGACTATGACACCATGCAGCAGAAGTTCTTCTCCTTGGTGGTGCAAGCGAAGAACATGGCCGCAGACGACGTGGGAGACTCTGCCAATGTCTCAGTGGTGGTCAACATTCTAGATGTCAATGATGAGCCTCCCACCATCCTGCCAGCCTCGCTGCAGGACGTGCACGTGAGCGAGAATGGCACGCAGCAAGGTCTGGTCCACAAACTGGTCGCCTCCGACCCAGACACCAACCACTCCCTGATCTTCGAGGAGCTGGCGGTTGCCTGCTTCAAGGAGGAGGGTGGTGTTGGGGACGTGTGCTGGGACTGGTTCGTGCTGCTACCCAACGGCTCAGTGTTGGTGAACAGCTCGGACATCGACTACGAGCTGTGCGACAGGGTGTTGCTCACACTGCGGGCTGAAGATCTGTACACTGAGAAGGGCAACCGATACAGCCAGAACGGTACAGCACCTGCCCCCTGGTCCTTCCACCTACACTGAGCAGGGTGGGTGGTGGGACCAACCTCCCAGGAGGAGCTGTGGGGAGCAGAATGGGAGCCAGGCAGCTTGGTGATGGAAGGAGGGTGTCCCAGGTGTTTTGGTCCCTGACACAGGGACCTGAGCCTGCTGGGGGAATGAGGCTCCCGTGGGCAGCAGAGGAGGGTGCTGCAGGGCTGCTCTCATTGACTGGGGCTCTGCTTTTGGGACATTTGCAGAAACCCTGAGGATCCTCATCACTGATGTGAATGACAACGCACCAATTTTCCTGCCCATCCTGGAGACCTTTGGTGAGCAGCCAGGGCTGGTGCATCCTCTGGGCCCCTCTCTGCACCTATCCCTGCTCTGCCACGCTCCGGCCAGGGCAGGGCTGTGAGAGGTGCAAGGACTCGATGCTTTCCATGAAGGCTGTGAGGCCAAGGGCAGTGAGGGGAAGCTCAGAGCTCTGCTGAGCCCCGGGGCTGTGCAGGACATGGGGTCTGCAGCAAACCTGGCTGCCCACCAGCATGACTGCACTGTCTGTCTGTCTGTCCCCCATAGTGGTTGTCCCCGAAACCTCTACTGTGGGCCTGCAGGTGGCTACCGTGAAGGTGAGGAGCTCACAGTCTGCTGGGCTTGCGCATCTCAGCTGCGGGCAGGTGGTGGCCGGTCCCATCCGTGCTCCTGACACGTTTGTCTCTGCAGGCCACGGACGCTGACACGGGGCCGAGGGGAAGCATCACCTTCTCCATTGTCAGCGTGGTGCTCGTGGAGGACAACGGAGTCAGCCGGCCCTTCGAGAACCTCTTCGGGGTGGTGACAACACCCGAGCAGGGCATCTACACCGGGAGCATCCAGTGAGGCCATGGGTCTGGGCCAGGGTGGTGGGAATGTGGTTTGGCTCAACAGAGGAGGAGACAGAGCCAGCAGAGACCAGCAAAGGGACAAAGCCATCCTGGGGTCTTGCCCTGGGCACGGTGGAGCTTGGGGGATTGCAGTGAGAGATGTTCCACGGGATCCCTGATGTCCCCGTCCTCACAGGGTGCTCAGCAACCTCGACAGCTCGCTGAAGGGGCAGTACCAGGTGACGGTGGAGGCGCAGGACGGTGACGCACCAGTGCACAGAGCACAGACTGTGCTGAACGTGAGTGTCACCCCCGTCCCACTGTCCTAGGACACCACGCGCCCTGCCCAGCCCTGCTCACCCCTGCTCTCCCCTCTCAGCTCTTCACAGTGGATCAGAGCTACCGCGTTCGCCTCCAGTTTGTGACAACGGTGGAGGAAGTCCAGACTAACTCCAAACAAATTGAAGTGTAAGGGCTGCCAGGCTGGGGGCAGGGAGGAGACACGAGCACGCAGGTCAGGACCCACCAACCATGTCTCCTCCACGTATCGTGAAAGGGGCCAGGGCAGGCAGGTCCCTGTCCTCACAGGGGGTCCAGCCGCTTCCCGTGCCAGAGCAGGATGCCCGGCCCAGCCTCACTCCATCCCTCCTGTTCCCAGGGCCCTGACCAGAGCGACCAAGGCCGGGGTTTACGTGGTGGCCATCCGGCGCGCAGAGGACACCCGCGCCTCCCAGTGAGTGCAGCTGTGTAGGTGGTGGGGAAGGGGACACGGCGGTGATGTTGGAGAGGGTCATCGGGCACCATGCCCTGCACTCTGCTCACTCCATCTCTTTGGTCTCGCAGGGTGGAACCCAAGTCGGTGATGGAGGCATATTTCGTCTACAGCAACGGCACCGCCTTGGACGTCAACGAGCTGACCGTGTGCGTGCCGGGGCGGGGGCTGCACACACGCATCACCACACACATGAACCAGCCGCTCACACCTCTGCTTTCCCTCGCAGGCTCATACAGTCCGACCCGCTGGTCCTGGCTGAGCTGGTGAACCTGGGCCTGGCCGTCATCGTGAGTGGGGCTGCGCAGGGGGCACAGGGAGAGGGCTAGAGCGGGGGAGCAGCGGATGGCGGGGGCCGTGCTCTCACTCCTGCTCTGGGTCAGGGGCCCGTGGAGGTGACGAAGCCCACCAAGGAGACAGAGCTGATCGGTGTCATCGCAGGGCTGGCGGCATTCCTGCTCATCTTCATCCTTGTCATGACCCTGGTCTTGGTTTTCACTACCAAGAGGTACCACACTGCTCCTCACCCCTGCCTCCCCCACAGCTCCCATCCTCACCAGCAACCCCAGGTCCATTCCTACTTTTCATTCCACTCCATCCCATGGCCTGGTTCCCCCTTGTCCCTCTCACCCACCTCATCCCTGGGCTTTGCAGCTACAAGAGGAAGCTGAATGCGATGAAAGCTCTGAAGGTGGCTACGACGCTCAGTCCTTCCGTGGCACAGCAAGGAGCTGGCATCCCCGGGACCAACCAGTACAATGCAGAGGGGTGAGTGGAGGACTCCCTGCAGCAGGAGAGCCCAGGCATGTCCCCATGCTCAGGGGCAGCAGGTCTCGCTGTCACAACCCTCCTGCCTGAGGAATACGGCTGCCCTGGGCTGACCCCGCAGCCCCCGGGACGGTCACTCACCTGCCACCCATTCTTTGCCAGGGCCAACCCCATGCTGAACCTCACGATTGATCCCTCCCATGACCTGGGTTTCCATGAGGACACCAGCTCTGTGGCCAGGTGAGCTCTGTGGGCAGTCCCAAAGGCCACTGGGTCGTCACCTTCCATCCCCGCTCCACAAGCACCTGGCCCCTCTTCTACCTGCCACCCTCCTCTCTCCACAGCCTGAATTCCCTGGATGAAAATACAGTAGATGCACCGGGGGACAATGTCAAGGTCAAGGTGAGCGTGCAAAGAGCTGAAAGCGCCCAGCAGGGAGCCCTGCCACCACACCCTGCATCCCCTCCTCTCTGCTGTCCTCCCTGGGCTCCTGGATCCCTTGTGTCACTTCCTCTCCATCTCCCTGACAGCTCCCAGCTGCTGGGAAGGATGGGAATGTCCCTGTCCCCATCCCCTCTGACCACGCTCCCCTCATGCAGCAGGGCAAAGCTCAGCTGACGGACTCCACCGATGAGGAGGTGCTGGTGGCTGCCCTGAACCTGAAAGAGCCCACCAAAACGGTGTATATCAATGCCGCCTTCACCACCACAGACCTGTGAACAGGCGCATGGGGAGCACCAGGGCTGGAGCAGGACTCAGGCAGCTGCTTTGGTGATGTTGTGTTCAATAAACTTGCCTACATGTGTCACAGTGTCCTGTGGCCATCAACCCGTAAACTCGGGGGGCTCAGCCAGCTTGGGGTCATCTCTCCGGGCGTGAGGTGCTGTGTGCAAGCCAGGCTGGTATTGGAGGGGAAATGATTGCCACTGCAGGGCTCAGCCTGGCTTCTTGTCCCCAGGACCCTTCCCTGGGCTGCCCTGCTGTCCCCTGCCCCTGCTCAGCCCGGCGGAGGGAGGTGCAGGCAGCCCCACGCAGCGTTTGTGCAAGGTTTTATTACCCAACACCCACACTGACAGGTTGGTCCTCCCGCCCACTTCCTCCCCCCCAAAACCCCGAAAAAAGAAATGCAGAGGAAAATAAGAAGAAAGTAGGTGATGAAGCTGCAGCGCCGGTGTGCTGCGGCTTGGTGGCACAGGACTAGAGGTGGAGGACAGCCCAGGACAGTGATGCCCCAGGGCTCGCGGTCTTCCCTGTGTGGCCGTGGCACAAATCCCGCAGCCCAAGGCACAGGGAAGAGCTGGCTCCCAGCGAGCGCCGCAGCACAGAGCCGCAGCCCTGGCTCCAGACACGCTTTAGTGAGCCCTTTGCAGCCCCCCCAGGGGCAAAAGGCAACCCTAGGGCCAAAACAAGCCCAGGATGTACAACAGGAGTTGAGGGGCAGGAATTGCCCCTTAAAGAGGGGAAGCAGCTGCACCGGTGCCCCCAGTGCCTCAAGCCCTCCTGCACCTCTGCACAGAGGGGATGGTGCAGCTCCCCAAGCATCCTCCCCTTGCCCAGTTTGCAGCCTCTTGTCCATCAGGCACTGGGCACAGGCTTGGGTCCCTCCTCGGTGCAGCACCGTGGGGTCAGTCCTCTGCGTGCGGCCAGGCTGGAGGGACCAGGTCATGCGTCTCAGCGGGATGCGGTGCTGGAGGCCACAGGGATGCTCACCTTGCTGCAGGGATGCTTACCCCCTGCACGCCAACCCTTCGCTCCCGATGCTCTCCAAGCCAGCGGGGCACAGGCAACATAGGAAAAGTGTTTGTAAAGGTCACAGCCCAGCAGGCCACTGGGGAGGAGATAACTCCAGGCTCAAAGTGTCTCTTAAAAAGCTCCAAAAATGCAAACACAGTCCAATAAAAGCTCGCCCCCCTCCCCACCCTGTAAAACCCCAGCTGTAAAAAGTGGCAGCGTTTTGTAACAAGCGCATCCCTGGCTGCCGTGGGGGTGAGCAGCCAGCAGGGCTTGAGGGACCTGCACAGGGACACGCGTCTGCGTCCCCAGTATACGGGGCCTCTCCGGCACTGGGGAGGCTTGACGAGGCTGGTGGCAGGGCAGTTTTCATACCCCCACCAGCCGTGGCGAGGATGTGCCCTCGGATCTGACTGCTGCCCCCCAGGCACAGGGTCGGGGGGTCCTGGGCTCAGGCTTCCCCCGTGCTTCCAGCCACAGCGACAGAGACAAGAGGCTCTCCGTCGCAGGTGTGGCTGGGATCCATCTCTCCCATCTGAAATCTGTCCTGGTGCTCCATGTGGCCGTGTCTTCCCAGCTCTGGGGTACCCATGGCACGGCCGTGGGGCAGAGGGGACAGGGCTGAGCACCCCCACCCCCCACAGGGACCCACGTGTGCACGGCCATGGACTGGTTGGAGCTCGGCAAAGCCTTGGGCAGGCAAAGTGGTGGCACTGCGAGGCAGCAGGGTCTCTCCAGCACAGGGAGTGATGCTGCTGCCCAGGGCGCAAGCCAGGCCAAAGCTCAGGGGAGCCAGCAGCGACCTGCTTGTGCCCACCCTAAGCCATCACCAGGCCTCTACTACAAGTAGGAGATGCCCCGGGAGAAGCCACCTCTGGCTGGAAGGAGCCACATGCTTCCTCACAATAAGAGAAGCCACCGAGCACAGAGATGTGGCACCAGCCTCATGTCTCAGGATGCTTCCTTGGGGCCGGGCTGGCAGAGACACCTTGTCCCCAGTGTGCAGGGCTCCATCGCCACCCACCCCAGCCTCAGGAGCCCTGCATGCTGGCAGAGAGTGTCTCGGAACGCAAAGGCAGGGCCCCATGGCACCCCTGGCCCGGGCAGCAGCTCACTCCATGGCAGGGCCAGTGCGGGAGCAGCACCGGGGCCGCCGGACGTTTTGCAGCAGAGCCCGAAAGACACTGGGCTGCCTCTTGGTCTCAGCTTTGCTGGGGGCTCCCTTGATGGACCCAGCACGGGTGCTCTGCGGGGTCATCACCACCTGCCGCCCGTGCTCCTCGATCTGTTTCTCCAGGTGCTTCTGGATGGCCATGCCCAGCACCTCCACCTCCATGGAAGCCCCATACACCTCCCACGTCATCCCCTTCTCGTCCCAGCTCACCTCCCGGATGGGCTCTGGAGCCTCCTCCACCACCGTCCCCTTCACATGCACCTCGGGGTATGAGGTCTGCGGGGACTTGGCCATCGGTGTCATGGGCCCTGTGGCCACCGAGCGGGTCTCCACGGGCATGGACACCTGCATCTCCGCATCCTTCTTGGATGGCTCCAGCGGAGGGGCAGCGGAGCCCAGCTCTCTCTTGGGGAAGGTGAAGGCAGCCGCTCCACCCGGGGGGCTCATGGGGCTCAAGGCCACGGAAACCAGGGACGCTCGGCTGTCCACCTGTGTCCCCATGTCCTGCGTCCCAGCGTCCTGCGGTGGGGTCACCTCGAAGGAGTAGGACTCGCAGAGGAGCTTGGATGTCCGGGGCTGCTGGCTGCTCGCACGCTGGGCTGGACTCCCCTCAGCTCTGCCCTGGTCCAGGGTGGTGGGGTTTGGCCCTGCCTCCCTTTGGGCTCTGCTCCCTGTGGTGCTGGTGCTGGCAGCGTCTGCCGTGCCCCCCTGGGGTTGCTTGGGAACCTTGTAGCCCTCCAGCTGGGTCACAGCGCCCGGGGATGTCCCCGTGCCAGTCTGGAGATGCTGCTGAGTTGGCAGCTCAGCTGCTCCAGTGCCCGCAGCGGGCTCCACAAACGCCACGTGTTTAGCAGGAGCCGCCGCGCTTCCCGCATCCTTGCTGGGCGCTTTGAGGCAGGGCTCGGGCAGGACAGGCGCGGGGGCTGCATTCTCCTTCTGGTCATTGGGGACCCCCATCCCCATGGGCTCACAGGCAGGGGCAGCGCCGCTTGATCCCCCGCAGCTCTCCGTCGCTGCCGCCACGCTCGGCTCTGTGCTGGCGTCTGGGAGAAGCGTGCCGGGCGCCGATCCCACCAGCGATGGTGCCACCTTCTCCGCTGCTGGACTGGCCACAGTGCCCTGGGCCTCCGGCTCAGCCGCGCAGCAGGTCCTCATGGCACAATCCTCTGCGGCACAGCCGGAGCCGGGCAGGCACTCACCTGCTGCCGGGCAGCCAGGGGAGCTGGGACCAGGCTCGCAAGCATCCTCAACCCCGGCCTGACAGCTCAGCAGCTGCAGCCCCTCAGGCTCCTTAGCGCTGCCCATGCCCGGGGAAGGCTTCTCCCATGCTACTCCTGCCGTGGGGCTGCAAGAGAGAGGATGGAGCGGTGATGGGGAGCAGCGCAGACTCCTGTCCCTCCTGGGCTGCCAGCTGCTCCTCTCCGTGCCACCCGTGACTAGGGGTTGGGTGGTCGCCCAGCGCACCCACGGACCCCGGCACAGCCCGTGTGGTGGCACCCGGTGCCCAGCCCCGTAAAAGCCAGCCTTCCTCCCAGTGCATCTGGACCGGGAGTGGGATCCAGGCACTACGGTGTGGGTGCAGCGTGTGGTGGGAGCCTGAGGGCCAAGGGGGCTGCAGAGAACAGCAGGGGCACGAGACAGCCTGAGCCCTTCCTTCCACTTGCTGGGACCAGCGTCCCCAGACCTGGGAGTGACACATGTCCCGGCCGTGGGAACCCTCAGCTCAGCACCTACGTCCCATGGGGAGGATGTGCCAAGCTCCGGCTGTGCTGCATGGAGCCGGCTGCAAGCAGGCACCCCAGGCAGAGCTGGGGCCACAGGTTGGTGCCACACAAACGATCCCAAAACCTCGGGACAGCCCTGTAGCAGCACCATGGTGGGAAGCCCCAAACTCTCCAGGAGCCACCCAGCCCTGCCAGTGCCAGCGAGTCCCTCCGGAGCGGGAGCACACGTCCCGCAGCCGTGGGACACCCCATGCCTCCAGCCACGGCCACTCGTGGGTCCTGGAGAGGACAAAGCCAAGCACCCACTGCTGGAGCCGAGTGAATTCCACAGAAGGGAAGCAGTAGGAGTGGGGACCAGGCTGGCATCAACCCCAGGAGCCCGGAGACCTTGGGGACAATGTCCCCCCATCCCTATCTTCCCACGCAGCACCTTTTCCCAGGGTGTCCGTGGGCACTGATGCTGGGTGTGCTGCTCCACAGAGGCGCTGCCAGCCCCGGCACACACATTTGCACACACACAGAGACACGTTTACACATGCACATGGCACACAGCGACACGCGTGTGCACAGGCACCAACATGCATGAGCTCAGGCAGGGGCAGAGGCACAAACATGCGTGTGCACACACACAGAGGGGCACTCACAGTGATCCGAGTGCGCGCACATCCAGCCCCCCGCTCCCATCTCGGGCCCCCCCCCAGGTGCCACCGACCCACACCCCCACTAGCAGAGCTTGAGGGCAGCCCCGGGGGTCCCCGACCCTCCGTGGGGACCGTGGGGGACGGCGACACGGAGCCCCCGTTCCGCTCCTACCTGGTGATGGAGACAGCCGCCTCCCTCCCGGGCATCACCGGGGAGGTACCAGCCGTGGATGAGGGGTCGCGGGGATGGAGGTGGGAGGGGTCCCCTCGGTCGGGGATGGGGGGGAGGACGGGAAAACGGCCCCGTCTCCCTCCCGGCAGCGCCTGCTTCTGCTCTCGGGCTCAGGCTTTGTCTAACTCCTTCCCACGCACTCCCGCTCGCTGCGGGGGGGAAGGCGGCCTCGCCTGCACCCCCCTAAACCCCCCCCCTGCACCCCCCCTGGCTCCCCCTAGCATCTCCACCCAGGACCCTATAGGGTCAGGATCCCCCCCTATGCCCTGGGGTGGGAGCTATGGACCTATAGGGTCCGAGGGGGGGAGGGGGTCTGTGTGTTTGCTAAGTTGAACCCCAAGGCAGGCGGCTCCCCCATCTCGGGGTTAACATTAGAATCCCCCACTCCAGCCCTATAGATCTATAGGGTGGTGCCGTGGGATGGGAGCTGGCACACCTGGTTGCTTGGAGACAAGGGAGGTTGGAAATGCTCCTTCCAGTAAACAGCCAGGCTGGAACAAAACCCTGAAGGCTAAAAATAGGGAGGCAGGATATGGAAATAAAATAAAAAACCACATTGCTTTACCCTCCCTGGGGCAGAGCAGGGCACCCTGGTGTCACTGCCAGGCACCCCAGAGGGTGTACGGGGAGGGGGTGCATCTCTGTGTCCCCCCTCAAGATGTTTGTCCTCGTTCATCGTCCTGTGTGCTTGTCCTGGTCCCACAGCAGGGACTGGACCCCATTGTCCTCTTGCAACGCGGAGCACGGCACGGGGCGTGAGTTTGAGTTTACATCCCACACCACCCCGTGTTGGATCAGACCCAAACCTGGGCACAGACTCTGGGTGGGACGAGGGACACCCGGGCAGGATGAAGTCCTGGCAGAGGAGGGGACCGAAATGTCCCCCATCCCCTGACCAGGGCAGGGTCTGCAGGGCCAAATCCTGCTGATGTTTTTTCCTCTGGCTGCTCTCTGCTCGGCCAGCAGCTGCTCTCCCTATTGTGATTTTGACACCCAGCACGTCCCCATCCCCACCGGGGCTGGCCAGGGGGGTCACGGGGAGCATCCTCCCCTCCCTGCCAGGAGCCTTCATCCCAGGCCAGATGCATCCTCCTCCTCTCCTCACCGGGGCACCTCAGGGCTGGCAGGAGAACAATAGCGAGGAGGATGAGTAAGATGGTCCCCATTGCCTTGGCAACGCGCGCACGAGGAGTCAAGCAGCTGCCTGAAAAGCGCATCCTCCCTCTGCGGAGGGGGCCGCCGGCACAGGTAGCGTGGCAGCCCCCTCCCTTGGCGCCACGGCCCACCTCCCACGCCGGCACGGGCAGCGCCACGTGAACACACCGGGCTCCTGCACCTCCACCAGCGTGCCGATGGCTCTTGTACCCACCGAGCAGGCAGGCGCATGGCATGGCCCGGGCTCGGTTCCGTGATGTCCAGAGCGTTGATGCTCAGTTATGCCTTCAAATGGTGGGACAGAGCCAAAAGGACCTGGCTGAGGAGCGTTACCCCTGCAGGGATGGGTTTCCCGTGGCTGCTTGCTGCTGCGCCGCCTTTTCACGCGTGGCTGCCCGTGTTCTCCGCAGGCAGGGAGGCTGAGCTGATGGGGTGCTGGCAAATAGAAGCGGAGGATGCCCGGGGGCACCAGGCTCCCATTGCCAACCACAGCCGTGTGTCCCACGCTGTCCCCTGGGCTCCCTTCCCTGGGCCAGGCCATGATGCCGGCGGGAGGATCTGTGGGTACCCCAAGTGCTGCAAGTGCCTTGGGATGACAGGGATGTTGCCAGGAGAGCCAACAGCATCCTAAAAATAACTCTGTCTTCCCAGCTGCCATGGGAGCTGGGGGAGACCTGATCCCTGCCAGCACCCTCTGCGCCAGGTGCCCCAAAACAGAACCTGTGCCCAAGGTTGACCTGCCCAAGCCCCTGAGATGTTCCTGGGTGCTCACACAAGAACAGCGTGGCCGGCAGCACCCCCTGTGCATTCGACTCAGCCTAAACACCACAGACTCGCTGCCCTAAGCACACCTCAAAGTGGTAACAGTTCTTCTGCGTCTGAGGGGTCCCAGCCCCACATCCCCTCACCTGAGGCTCTTGCCGTGCTGGCGTGTGCTCTTTGAGGTGCCGTCATAGCATCCATGGGATGACTGGCTGGTAGGAGCCTGTTTTCCATTCTGTGGGGATCTAAAGGAGCTGGTCTAGCTGAAGCATTGCTGATCACCTATTATAACTGGATGCCGCTGTTTCAGAAGAGTCAAAGCCTTTCCTGCAATGCCTCTATGCCATTTGCGGTAAAAAAGGCACGGACTCTTCATTTATTCTCTCTCCTTTCCCAGGGGTTCATTTCAGCAGCTCAATTGGCATCAATGAAGTAAAAGTCCTGGCTGCATTAATGACATAAAAACAGGCTGGAGAGGGAAGCACAAGGGGAACATAAAGCGTGTGGTGACTTGGGCACGGGATGGGGCTGTGATACCATGAGTCAGAAAAGCTCCTTAGATGCTTTGAAAATCTGAAGCGCTCTGGAAGCGCAGGATGTTCCTCTGGGCAAGGATGTTCGAATACACCACTGGCAGCCCGGGATGTTCGTGTTAATCAGGGAGTGTCAAGCATTGTACTTCTCCGATGCAGCCTCTCTGCCTGGGTTGTCATGGAGTCAGCTCTGGATTTTGATGGTGCTGGCAGGCTCGGTGTCTGTATCCTGTCCTGCCTTCAGCTCTGCTCCACAGAGTCCACGTGGTGTTGGTAGGAGCTGTGTGTGGTGTGGGGAAACAGCTGGCTCTTGCGTGGGTTCACCAAGGTCACAATTGCTGTGGTCACCTCCTCCTCCCCCTGGGGAGCAG
The DNA here is from genome assembly GCF_032191515.1 of Phaenicophaeus curvirostris. NCBI lineage: Eukaryota > Metazoa > Chordata > Aves > Cuculiformes > Cuculidae > Phaenicophaeus > Phaenicophaeus curvirostris. Next base: position 9,147,906 of record NC_091406.1, read on the forward strand.
GTGGAGAATATCTGTCTGCCTGACTTGGTCTTCTCCAAATGTTGCTTTTGGTGGTGCCATGATCAATCCAAGAAAACAGTGAGTTCACTCCTCCCTTTGTGCCACCGACAGCCCATAATTCCACTTGCACAGCCCTCCCTTTCCATGTGTCTCAGTGATGCGCTCTGACAAGCAGGGAGAGGCGTTTGGAGTGAGTAACACTCTCCCAGTGACTGCGAAAAGCAGCTCGGGGCAGGGAGGGTGGGGATGGACTGGTTTATGGGTCAGTGCGTCTGTCCACACACACGATGAAGGAGTCTGGAGCACAGACGCCACTGCCTGCTGTGCTGGGAGAAGGTTCAAATCAGCGAGAGGTCAGGAGGCAGTGAGCAAAGGGACCAGGAGTTCACACATCTCTTTTTTTTTTTTTCTTTTGGACCCAGGGTCCCCAGCTCCTGTGAATTAACTCCCTGGAGATGTCAGGGTGTGCCTTGTGCAGGACCCACTGCCCTGGTGCTCTGCTCCCTGCTCCCTGCTCTGCTCTGCCTGCCCCAGGGAACTCAGGTGCAGCTGAGCACAGCACGGCTGGGCAGAAATTTCAGGGATATGGTTTAAAGGCAAATAGGAATGGTTGGACTCAGTGATCCAAGAGGTTTTTTCCAACCTGATGATTCTACGAGTCTATGATTCACCTGCACTTTACCTTCCATTCCCACTGGCCTGTGCCATCGCAGGGAAGAGTGAAGGCTTCTCCTGCCTCGGGGAGTGATAGAGAGCTTGGTGGGTGCTGACCACAAGACAAAGACCTCTACATTCCCTCCTTACTTGAAAGTGTTGGGTAAGGACACAGCAATGACCCTGACAGCCAAACACATTCATGCCCGAGGGAAGCTGGGGAGGCCGTGGTGCTGCCCCCCAGGAACCTCTTGGTGTGCCCAAGGACATGACCAGCCTGTGGAAAACACCTGGCTGTACACCTGCCATGAGATGTAGCAAAGCAATCAAATTGCAAAGATAGGATTTGACAGGTTTTTTACCCCCATAGGGCCTGGGATTGATGTGCTGGCCCCCGATGTCAGTACTGGGGCGCAGGAGATGTTCTGGATAGCTGATACCTACGCTCACCCACATGGTGAGGTGCCGTGTAAGCTCCAGCGGGGCTGGTCTGGAGCCTGGGATGCCATGGGCACTACAAGGATTCATGCCAGCGGCTCTTGCCAGTGAGTGGCTCCAGGTTAAGTTGAGGCTTAGGAGAGGGTGAGGGAAGTTGAGGCTTGGGGAAAGTCCTCTCTAGAGGACCTGCTCCAGGTGAGACCTTAACCTTTACCCTCCCCATCCTGGCCTCACAGGACATCAGTGCACAGGTATCTGAGACAGAAAGCCCATCAGCCAGGGAGGCATCCACAGGCAACGCTTCACTCCTGGCTGGCATTGAGAGGAAAATTGCCAGCACTGACTGCACCGGCCTGAGCACCAGCCTCCCCACAAGACCTTCGTGCTGCAGGCAAGTGCTCAGCCCAGCTACAGCTTTCAGGATCTTTCTGCCCTTCCTTTCCAGGAAAGCTTTCAGTCTCAGTGCTACCTGGACATGATTTCACAAGTCTCTTCTCACCTTGTGGCAGCTGACATGCCTTGGAGCAGTTTTTCAGACCTGCTGGGTGCAGAAGGCCAAGGATGCTGCACTGCTCACACTGCAGAAGGCAGAGCAGAGGTGGCCAAACAGGGGAGGCTCTACCAGTCGGGCTGCAGAGCCAACCCAGTGACCACGTCACACATCTGTCACCTCCAAACTGGCCGCAGCGAGCCATGATGTTGCCCACGGTGAAGGCGATGCCTGTGGGTGCAGCCCCCACCCCTTTGAGATGCTCTGTGGGTCCGGCCACACTGGTGTTGCCCAGTCTGGGAGCTCGGTGAGATCCTGGGGGTGCCAGCCCCAACTTACTCCCCTCCCAGAAGGGATTTTCTCTTCCCTGAAGCCCAGGGCCTGCTCACAGCTGCGGTAAAGTGCTTCCCCCTGCTGTAGCTCCAGGAGCTTCTGCTGCCCTCATCCCCTGCCCACTCTGCCCACAGCTCCCCTTTCCCTGCTGAGGCCACTGCAAGGGAGAAACCAGCTGGAAACCACGCAGCTGAAGTCCTGCCTGCAGCTGGCACTCTGTGCTCCCCTCCTAACGCCCGCTCCTCAACACAATCCCTGCCATGGGGAAGAGACTTTGAATCAAGGCTGCACCCGGAGCTGCTGCCCACAGTGCCCTCAGGAATCATCCCTTTCCTCTCCACAAACCCTTCTGCTTTGCTGAGGCAGCAGAGAGCGAGAAGGGTGAAGTCTTTGGCTACTTTGCGTATGATTTGCTGTGTTTAGGGGCTGGTTTTGCAGGCTCGGGAACTGGTGTTGCTTTTAAGAACTGTACCACGCTGGCGAGCGCTCTGGGGCAGACAGTGCGAAGTCATCTGTTCCTGTAAGAAAAGCCGAGCCCTGTGCCGGTGCCGCAGCAGCCGATCACAGCCCCTCGGTGTGAGGTGCAGGAGGATCGCTGGGATTGTGCCTGCGTGGTGCCCACCAAGGCACTGTGTTTCTTGTTGGACCTGCTTTATGTTGAGATTGAATCACAGAATCATAGAATCACCAGGTTGGAAAAGACCCACCGGATCATCAAGTCCAACCATTCCCATCAAACACTAAACCATGACCCTCAGCACCTCGTCCACCCGTGCCTTAAACACCTCCAGGGAAGGTGAATCAACCCCCTCCCTGGGCAGCCTCTGCCAGTGCCCAATGACCCTTTCCGTGAAAATTTTTTTCCTAATATCCAGCCTAAACTCTTAGAAGCTCTTAGAAGCTGAACTGCATGCTGTGCTTGGACCATCGCACCCAGGAGCTCTGAAGGTAATAAAGATGGGCTGAGCTAGAAGCCTTTATCCCACAGGCTCTTCATCCCAACCCTCTATCTAGCCAAGGAGATCTCTGTCCTGCAGGCCCTAGTCTCCATCCAGCCAAAACATTCCCCAAGAACTGCTATAGATCTGGGGTTCTTATTCGTGCTTCTCAGCTCGAGCTCCTCAGAGGGGCTGTTACCAGAGCAGTGGGGCAGTTGTCAGTGTTTTTCCCCATCACTTCCCTCTCCCCAGAGCATCTCCGCTCTGTGTTGCTCTAGGGCTTTGGCAAAGCAGGGCTGCACACCATGAAGGCGCTGAGGGGCATGGTTTAGTATTTGATAGGAATGGCTGGACTCGATGATCCAATGGGTCTTTTCCAACCTGGTGATTCTATGATTCTATGATTCTAAGCACCTGGATGGGCATGAAGCACACTGCTTCTGTGCTGGGGGGGCAGACAAACCCATTTACAATCCCAGAGGGATCAGTCCCAAGATATTAGAAGACTGTGGGCAGGCGAGTCGAGCCCAGTCAACTCAACTCCTGTTCTTAGAGGAAGTGTCAGTTCCTGGCTCTGAAATATCCATAAAGAAGGGGGCTGCCCCTCACCTTCTGCAGAGCCCAGCTCTGAGGGCAGTGGTCGATGCTGCCAAGCTGGGTTTCTTAGCGCTGTCCTGCTCATTCCACGGCACTAGAGTTGGCTTCCCAAAATGACGGCAACATCCTGGAGGCACCCTGCAGCATCCTCATCCCTGCCGCTATTAAGAAGCAGCTCACGGGGGAAGATGCACCCCAGGTGCCAGCAAAGGTGCAGACCACTCACACCGCACACTCCCAACAGGCGCTCCCTCCATCAGCGTGAGCGACAGCAGCCCACCCCAAGCTCCACTGCTGGCACCCAGCACCCCAGGGAGGCGTCACATCACTGCACTGACAACTCACCTGTCATGCCAGAGGGACGGAGACTGAGGCAGAGGTGGCAGGTCACGTAATTCAGGGGAAAAGGAAAGCCTGAGTCCTCCCCTTTGCTGGCAGAGAGCGAGGATTTTTGGAAGGACCTTGGCTGGCTCTTCTGTCATCCTCAGTCTTCACTGCTGTATCAGATCCTCTTCCCAGGGCAGGGGAAATGATGTCCTCAAAGGTACTGGTGTCACAGTGTTGACACTGAAAATCACATAAGAACGAACAAAGTAGGGGACTGCTAGGAATACCAGCTCCCTCCCTTCGATGTGAGCTCTAGGGACAGAAAAGACACGTGTGCTGGGACCTGGGACTGTTGCAGCCAAGATATTTTGCAGCCTGAGCTTTTAATCATTCTGCATGAAACCTGAGGTCTGAGCTCATCCCGAACAGCTTTGGTGGGGAGGCGAGTGCCCAGACCCCTGCCACCAGAAATGCAGCAGCAGCCTCAGTGATTTCTTCTTCCATTTCTCCTACCTATCTCATCTCTGCTCTGCCTTTGCTCTCAGACGATTGCAGAAGCTGCCAGTGGCCCCACCACATCGGCAGCACACAATATATTACTGCAAAGAAGCGTCCTGGTTGTGCTGGCACGGAGGAGATGGTGGGTTTGTGACTATTAGGGCCACACAGTGTTGTCACCTCCACAGGTGTGGATCCAGCCGGGCTCTGGGATCAGGCAGTGCTGATGGTGGTGTCTCTGTCAGCTCTGCCCTCAGCTCCTGAGCACATCTTAGATGTTGGTTTCCCTTCTGAAGCCTCCTGGTTCTTGGGGGCAGCGGTGATGGAGACCATGGGGCTCCTGGCCAGCGTTGGGATGTCCTGCGGCCACTGAAAACAGCAAACCATGTCACATCACGGTGGGTGCCAGAGCAGCTGGTATCTCGGCTCAGAGGCACCACGGAGCCACTGTAGCTCTAGGATTCATCCACCCCAGTAACCTCAGGAGGGCAGAGCCCAAGGCTATGGTGAGGGACCCGAGGCAGAAGAGGAGGAATCCCCAGACGGGTCATGGGGTCTCAGGGTCGCCCTACACAGCAAATTGGAAGCATGTACTGCCTTTGGCAGAGTGTGTATGTGAATGCAGGTGGTAGGACTGCTTCCTTCTTCAAGTGCCTGAAGAACCTGAACCAGGTTTGCTCCAGCTACCTCAGCTTCAAGTACATGTGGGAATCCAGCTGCCACTTCTTGCAGTGCAGCACAAGCTGGAGCAGTGGCTTGGCAAGGCCAGAGGGGAGGTTCCCAGGGTTCCAGGCCTGTGTAAGTGTCTACAACCACGGAGGGTTGTTCTGGCTCACTTGTTCATGTTGCCAGACACTCCTGTCTGCACATCCAGTGCTGAAAGCTGAGCTTATGGCACACGCAGGTTTCTCCGTGCCACCATCCCACCAGCAGAGGGCAGGGAGTGGAGAAGCTGTGTGGTGCTATGGCCCATCTGAGGGTGCTGCAGGGAGTCCCCAGGGAGCCAAGCCTTGTGCAGAATCATAGAATCACCAGGTTGGAAAAGACCCAGCGGATCATCGAGTCCAACCATTCCTATCAATCACTAAACCATGTCCCTCAGCGCTTCGTCCACCCGTGCCTTAAACACCTCCAGGGAAGGTGAATCAACCCCCTCCCTGGGCAGCCTGTTCCAGTGCCCAATGACCCTTTCCGTGAAAAATATTTTCTTAATGTCCAGCCTAAACCTCCCTTGGTGGATTTTGAGGCCATTCCCTCTTGTCCTGTCCCCTGTCACTAAACCACCTGCAGTGGTCTTCCACCAAGTAGAGGGACCGTGTTTGATAAATGGATTTGAGGGGCCAACCTCTAGCTTCTCCCACAAAGGATTCACCATTCTCCCTCTCAGAGAAGGACATGGTATATTTGGGACTGGCCACACCATGGAGCAGTCAGCCAAGCCGCCTCCACTGTCTCCTGGCTCACCCACGCCTGCCGTGGGGCCCCTCGCAGGGCTCTGTGCTCGGAGGGCTGCACCCTCCCATCACCCCATCACCAGTCTGGTGGGTCAGCACAAGCCCTGGGTTCGTCTTCCCAACGGTGGCTGTGTCCACACCTTGGGTAAAGCCTCATGCTCAGCAGCGTCCCTCATTTCTGCTGGGTACCTGCCCTTCTCTCCATCCCCCTGCGCCTGCGTTCCGCGTTTGCAGGGTTGCTCAGGTGAGACACGGGGTGCAAGATGCTGCCAGCCCGTCTGGGTTGGGGGGACTCATGCCACCCCTTGGGGAAGCAGCCGTGTGCCGTGCTCAGCAGCATGGGGGGTGTATGTGGAGCCCACCCATAGGCGCAGGATCAGTCCCCAGGGAGGTGCCAGGAGGCTGAGGGGAGACCTCATTGCTCTCTACAACTACCTGAAAGGACGTTGTAGAGAGGAGGGTGCTGGCCTCTTCTCCCAAGGGACAGGGGACAGGAGAAGAGGGAATGGCCTCAAGCTCCGCCAGGGGAGATTTAGGCTGGACATTAGGAAAAAATTCTTCACAGAAAGGGTCATTGGGCACTGGAACAGGCTGCCCAGGGAGGGGGTTGAGTCACCTTCCCTGGAGGTGTTTAAGGCACGGGTGGACGAGGTGCTGAGGGACATGGTTTAGTGTTTGATAGGAACGGTTGGACTCGATGATCCGGTGGGTCTCTTCCAACCTGGTTATTCTATGATTCTATGAGGGCTTCTCCAGACCTGCTTGTATGTGGCTCCAGGTCTTACAGAACAACTTACTCGGTCGTTTGGTGTGGAGGTGACCTCTTCCCCTTTGGATGATCCCAGGACCTGGCCTGGTGCTTGCACACATGCTGCTGTCTGCACCCTGCGCTCTGGGTCCTCTGCCCACCCCTCAGCCCCAGACCCTCCCAGCACACATCAGCCTCGCAGCTCTCCTCTCCCTCCAGCAAATCACGACCACGGCTGCAAGGAACAACCTGGACCAGAGAACCACTGCTTACCTGTGTGATCTGAAGGTGTTCACCGTGTGCCATGAGTTCACCCACTGACACAGCATCCGACAGGGCTGCCTGGGTGACACGGTGAGGGTCACCGTCCTGCTGCACAGGGGTGCCCGGGACACCACGTGCTGAGCAGAGCGGGCACCCTGGTCTCCATAAATGGTTGGTTTGAGCCCATTCTCTCCCTGCTGCCTGGCTTTCAGCCCTCCAGGGCAGGGGGCTCTTTTCCCCCACACCCCCTCTGCCCCAGCCCCTTTACAGCCTCCTGGGCAGCTGTGCTAGTGCTGGGTTGGGTTTGCTTGCTCACAGCTGGCAGAACTGGACAAGGTAAGTTAAAAATGGAATTAGCTGGAGGGTAGGGGGCAGCTCACAGCACAGCCAGCCACAGGAACAGCCGTTCTGGTTCATTTAATAGCACAAGGTGGGTGCTGCAAGCGCTGCTGCAACTGGCGCAGCCACGGGGAGCAGAGCCAGGGTGGGGATTTGCAGGCATCAGCAAACCTGTTGTGTGTCCGTGCTGACGGCTGCAGCTTCACTCTTTGCTGGCAAAGCTGGTGAGCCAGCAGGGGTGGGGGATTTGATCTGATATTCATGGCAGGGAGACTCAGCCCGGCCTCTGGCCTCAGCCTGTGCCGCACTCAGGGGGCTGGAGGTTGGCTGGAGACTCAGGCTGGGTTGATGGCTCTGCCTTGGGGGAGATGAAGGCCCAAGGACTGTGCTCTGGGGTGGTCATAGTACCCCGTGCCGTGGGGGACATCACTCAGTGGTGCCTGGCGGTCACCTCCCCTTGAGGTGGTCCCAGTGTGGCTGAGTGAGCAGTGGGTGCCAGCAGCATCCCCGGCCCCTGGTGGGAGCAGGGTCACGTAGGAAGGTGAGGACAAAACAGGGGAGAGGATCTTTGCTCTGCACTTGTAGAACAAGACAAGAGTCTCTAGGAGGTACCTCACTAACAGCAGTACCTCTTGCTGCAGGGAGGACTGGGGAAAGCCTGCGCCCAGCACCTGACCCTGCTCTGCTTGAACAGCCAGCATCTCATAGAATCATAGAATGGGTTGGGTTGGAAGGGACCTTAAAGCCCACCCAGCTCCAACCCCCTTTCCACGGGCAGGGGCACTTCCCATTAGATCAGGGGCTCAAAGCCCCAACCAACCTGGCCTTGAACACCTCCAGGGATGGGGCAGCCAAAACGTCTCTGGGCAACCTGGGCCAGTGCCTCACCACCTTCACAGGAAAAAATTTCTTCCCAAGGTCTCATATAAATCTCCCCTCTTTCAGCTGAAAACCATTCCCCCTTGCCCTGTCTATGCACACCCCAATAAAGAGCCCCTCCCCAGCTTTCCTGTAGGCTCCTTTAAGTACTGGAAGGCTGCTCTAAGGTCTCCCCAGCTTCTCTTCTCTAGGCTAAACAGCATCTCCTGGGAGGGAACCAGTGCTTGAGCTCAGGACTGGGTCTGGCCCTGCCCCAGCTCGGCGTCCTCAGCCCCGAAGGGTCCCCGGCATGCAAAGCCCTGCAGCCAGCCCACAGGAGGTGGCACAGGGACACTGCCTGTGCCCAGGGCATGGCTGGAGGCGCAGGGACCTGCTGCTGATGGGGACAGGAAAGCATCTTGTCCTCACAAGGACCCAGTCTTACCCATTCCCCCAGCCAGAAGGGGTCAATTAGTCTGCCCAAGCCCCTCAACTCCTGCTGCCAAAGCAACACCCGTCTCCGCAGGGAACCCACAACCAGCACCAGGGGGACTAGAGACAAGAGTTGGCTTTATTCACGGACACGAGGCCAGCTGTGTCACTGGCAGCTGCCCTCGTATTGCACATCCAGCGATGGGGGCAGGGGGATATCCATGCCACGTCACAACACAGCATCGGCACTATGGGACCTCAGGGGATGCGCGGGCACCGCCACCACCCAGCAGGATGGGGAGCGGGCTCGTGCGCCAAGGGTTCACAAAGGCAAAACACCCGTCCACCCATAGATAGAGAGATAGATATATAAAAAAAAAATAGTTCCACGATGACCAGAGCAGAACCACGGGGACACGCGTGCAAGCGAAATGTACAGCAGCCCGCGAGCAGGTAAACATGCTTTGTACAGACACAGACACGCTGGGACGCAGCCAGGGTTTATGGCGCTGGGAGGGATACAGAGCGATAAACCCGGGCTTGACGCACACACACGCACACACGCGCACACACCAGCCCCTGTGGGCAGCGCCCGCCGCTCGGGCACACACCGGGGCTCAGAGGCTTGGACACAGCGGGTTTTTCTCACTGCTAGACATGGTACGGAGACACAGACACAGTCCCTTGGAACGGAACTGGAGGAAGAACTTGTGAGCGAACAGGGCACCCCTGCTCCCCCCTGGCATGTGGCCACTGGCCAGGGCCGGCTGGGGAGGAGCAGGGGCTACCAGCCGTTCGTTGTGCTGCTGGTGGAAGAGGCGAGGATGGGGGTCCATTATGCCTCTGGCTCGTATTCCTGGTATTCCTCCTGCAGGGTGGAGAAGGAAAGAGCTGGTGAGAGAGCTCAGGTCGGGTACAGAGCCCCTGTCAACCCCAGCCCCACACCAGCCTCCATTCAAGGCTGCAGAGCTGCATACACGGGGCACTTGGAAGCTTTGAGCACTGGCACCTTGTGCCCTCCACAGTGCCCTGCACACCCCTGCCCATCCCATCCCCTCACCTGTGGGGGCTCCTCATAGTTCTCCCCCTCCGGCTCCAGCAGCGGCTCAACCAGCGGCTCCTCAACAGCCTCCTGGGCCATCTCCTCCGGCTGGGGGAAAACAGGAAGGATCAGTCCATGCACATAGCCCCATGCACAGCACCTCCCTGTCCAGCGATGCACCTGGCATGCTGGGGGTTCCTTTGGTGGGGGGGCAGCAAAGGGGTGGCTGGCAAGGGCACATCCAGCTGGGAGGTGACAGGCAGGAGCCCCTGGGGGAGCAGGACCTGGCTGTGTAGGTCCCTGCATCACTCCCAGCAGGTGATGATGCTGGCACCATGTGGGCCCTGGCAGGCTCCAAGCACCTGGGGGGTCATAGGAGCATCCTGCACCCCTGGCAGGGGATGGCGGGACTGGGTAACCCCTCCCCAGGGCTGGCAGAGCAGCTGGCAGGAGGGAAAGGGGGGCAGCCGATCCCCCTGTGCAGCGGCGGTGACGGCGGTGGCCTCATTTCTTCAGCTGATGCTATTTTGGGCTAAGCTGGAAGCCAATGGCTCATGGGGCGGCGAGATGGGATCCTGCTGCCCCTCCCCGCCCCTCTGTTCCCGCAGCTGTCAGGTCACCTCGCAGCCGCTGGAGCGACGCGCTGCCAGCCCCGCATCGCCAGCCGCCATGCAGGAGCTGGCACACGCACACGTCCACAGCGGCCACGCGTGCAGCCAGCTCCGCGGGGGCAGCAGCGCCTGCCTGCCCTGGGCACCAGCAGGGCGGCTGGGGACCCTTGGGACCCCTCCCACAGGGTCGGGAAGCAGCTAAGGGGCTCCCAATAAAGCTTGGGGACGTGCCAGCCTCCCAGCTGGCATGGCAGTGGCTGGGGGCGGGGCAGGGGGGTGTCTCACCTTCAGGTCCGCAGGGAATTCCTCCTTCTTCACCAGCCCAGTGGCTGCTGCAATGTTGCCAGCACCGGAGAAGGCTGCTTCACCCAGCTGGGATGCCTGCTCCTTCGCTTTCTCAGCCACTGCAAGAGCCAGAGGTGCCCGTCAGTGCCCCCCAGTGCCAGGGAGGGGTGCCCAGACACGGCTCCATGCCCTGCACCACCTCGGGGGGGCTGGTGGGGAGTCACTGGGGAGGATCTGGCCCTCCCTGCCTCCCCTCTGGGGCGCTGGGGAGGGGTCCCAGCTGCCACTTTGCAGCTGGGCAGGGAGTGTGAACCGCCGCCACAAATCCTTCCTTGCAGCCCCTGTTATATAAGAGGCTTTAGCCGGGTGACATCAGCCCCTCAATTAGCCTCTGATCTCGTTAGTGCGGCGGACAGCTCGGGGCCAGAGGGGTTCTGTGGCGGGGAACCGGAGGGGACCGTACCTGAGGTGACGCCTTGCACCACGCCTTGGGTTTTACTCCCTGGGGGCAAAAAGAAGACAGAGACAGGGTTAGAGGGGCAGGGGGTCCAGCTCTGCCACGCGCCCTGCCCAGGACCCTGGTGGGACCCTGCAAGCCAGGGCAGCGCCTTGCGTGCATCCCGACCTGGCCACGCTGGGAGAGCTGCTCGCGTCCCTGCAGGAGCCCAGGCTCGGGCACCACAGGGCCCAGCGCGGTGCCAGGGCACGGACAGGCCGTGCGAAGCCTCCCACGAGAGCCGCCATCCGCACCCGGAGCTGGTGCCAATGCAGCACGGGACACCCCGCAGCCAGAGCAGCCGGGGACCCGGCGCTGCCGCCGGGCACACCGACCCTGCCAGGCCTGCGGATGCCAGGACCCCCCTGCGATGGGGGGAGAGGCAGGGGCTGGGCAGCTCCTGCAGCACGGGGAGCGCCGGGAGCTGCTGGGTCCCATCCTGGGGTCCCGGGCAGGAGCACCCCCAGCCCTGGCCCCGTGCCGGGGCTGCAGCCTCCCTGCCAGCGGTGCCCCGAGGGCACGGAGGGGCTCCCGGCCGGCTGGAGATGCTCTCCGGGGCACGGTACCCCCCGAAGGGGACAGTCCCCATCCCCGCGGGTCCCTCCGCTCCCGGAGCATCCCCAGCTCGGAGCCGCGCGTCCCGGGGCTCTGGTCCCACCCCGGAGGACCGCGGGGACCGCAGCGGGACGCAAGGGCAAAGGCAGGAGCGGGCAAGGACAGGCGGAGGGGGGCATGCGGGGAACGAGCCGGGGTGGGGGGGGCAGGCTGGCCCTTACCGACATAGAGGACCCCCTCCTTGGTCTTCTCGGCGGCCTCGGCCACCCCCTGCTTGGTCTTCTCGGCGGCGGCGACCACCCCTTCCTTGGCCTTGGACAAGCCCTTCATGAACACCTCCATGGCGGCTCTGCGGGGAGAGGCCGCACGGCTTCACCCCGCCCCGGCCCCCCCCGCGCCGCTCCCGCCCGCCCCGCGCATCCTCCAGCATCCTCGAGCATCCCCGCGCATCCCAGAGCATCCCCGCTCATCTCAACGCATCTCAGCGCGTCCCCGAGCATCCCCGCTCATCTCAGAGCATCCCAGCGCATCCCCGAGCATCTCAGAGCATCTCAGCGCATTCCCGAGCATCCTCGGCCCCGCCGCCCTCCCGACCTGGCTCTGTGGCGGCGGGGACGGGCGGGCAGGGCCGGGCCGGGCCGGGCTCAGTGCGGCTGTGCCGGGGCTGCGCGGCGCCGCGATGTGCGGGGGGGACCGAGCCGAGCCGAGCCCGGCCGCCCCCGCCCCGCACCGCTCCGCACGGCACGGGCACGGCCCCTCCCGGCGCCGCTCGGCATCCCCGGGACGGTCCCGGCACGTCACACCTTGTCCCCACCGGCACATGTCGCGATCCCATCCCACACTGTCCCCGCGCTATCCTGTCCTGGTCCCCATGGCATCCAATCCCCGTCCCATCCTCTCTCTGTCTCATCTCATCCTGACCCCATCCCACACTGTCCCCACACTATCCTGTACTGGTCCCCACCACCTCCGACCCCTATCCCACCTTCTCCCTGCCCCGTCTCCTTCTAGTCCTGACCCCATCCCTTCTATCTACAGGCTGTCCCCATCCCAGCCCTTCCACAAGCTACCCTGTCCCTAAGCCATTCTCATCCCTTCTGTCCCGATCCCAACCCCTCCTCATGTCCTCTTCCCACCTCATCACACCCCATCCCAGCCCTTCCACAAGCTACCCTGTCCCTGTGCCATTCTCGTCCCTCACTCTATCCCGATCCCAACTCCTCCCCATGTCCTTTTCCCACCTCATAACACCCCATTCCCATCCCACCCTGTCCCCGCTCCATCCAGTTCTGATGCCATCCCCTCCCCATCCCTTTCCACTCCCATCCTGTTATTCCCATCCTACCCTAATCCCATCCTCCCCAGCATATCCCATCCCCAACCCTACCCTGACTGCCCATCTGTGTGTCATAGAATCATAGAATAACCAGGTTGGAAGAGACCCACCGGATCATCGAGTCCAACCATTCCCATCAGTCACTAAACCATGTCCCTCAGCACCTCCTCCACCCGTCCCTTAAACACCTCCAGGGAAGATGACTCAACCCCCTCCCTGGGCAGCCTCTGCCAGTGCCCAATGACCCTTTCTGTGAAAAAAATTTCCTAATTTTTTCCCATCCTGCCCTGCCTCTCCCACCACGCTGAACTCCCCCCCACACTGTCCCCACCTTTCCACATCCTGCTCCCCCATCCTACCCTGATCCCCTGCCCTCATCCCCCAGCTCCCCACCCCAGGGAGGGGATCCCCCGTCTCCCTGCTCCCCAGCAGGGGCGGCCCAGCCGCTGCTCCCCAGCAAACCTCCCTCCAGCTGCAGCTGGGGCTGCTGCCTAATCCCACCCGCCTGTGAGCATTTAAGAGCCAGGGGAGGCTGGGAGGGCCTGTGCTGAGCCAGGATGGCTACTGGGGGGCAGGTGAGTGCTCGCCCTGGGGGCTGACTTGGAGGAAGGTCATGGGCACCCCTGCCATCCTCTTGGGGCTCCTGGCTCTGGGATGCATGTCGTGTGGTGGAGGTGGATGGTGGGGGGGGCTTCTCTGCTGTGGGGCTTCTTGGGATGTCCCTTCTTCCCCAGTGGAGGCAAGAGGAGCGGCGAAGGAGGTGGAGGAGGTCTCAGCAGCAACAGCTGCCCCTGGCACAAAGCCTGGTGAAATACCCTCTGCAGAACAGGTATGGGGGTTCCAGCCGTGGGCACCCTCCCTGAGTGCAGGGAGGGGGATGTTGTGGCTGGAGAGGGGGGCTCCAGCTTGGCTAACACGTGTCTCCCCTTGCTCTCCAGGTGGGCGCTGTGGTTCTTCAAGAATGAAAAGAACAGGTTGTGGCAGGCAAACCTGCGCCTTGTCACCAAGTTCAGCACTGTAGAGGATTTCTGGGCGTGAGTGTCCCGTGGGTGGGCAACGTGCCCCTTCCAGAGAGGTCCTGGTGAGAGGGTTTGGGCTGGTTGATGGTGCCTGGACTCCCTGAAGCACCCATTCTCACCTGTTTCTGTGTCTTGTTTCTACCTGATGCAGGTTATATGACCACATCAAGCCTGCCAGCAAGCTTTCATGTGGCTGCGACTATTCCCTCTTCAAGGTGCAACCTAGTCCCTCCCCAGCACCCACTGCAGCATCCAGTGCAATGGGGACCACTGGGTGCTGATGGGGCTGGGGGGCTGCCCTGCTCATGGGGCTAGGGGGAAAGCCTGACTGGGTTTTTACAGCTCCCTGAGCTGCCTCTGGCTGGGTGCTTGGTGCCTCTGACCACCTCCTCACCCACCCCTAGGACGGCATAGAGCCCATGTGGGAGGACAGCCAGAACATGCGTGGTGGCCGCTGGCTCATCACCCTGGCCAAGCAGCAGCGACACACCAAGCTGGATTGTTTCTGGCTGGACACGGTGAGTGTGGCCCCGTTTGGGCTGGCCGGCACAGTCCTGACAGCGAAGTTTCCCCCGGCAACAGCTCTGAACCCCAGCAGGGACTCACCTGGGTGCCCCATCTCCTCCCTGCAGCTGCTGTGCCTCATCGGGGAGATGTTTGATGACTACAGCAACGAGGTGTGTGGGGCAGTCATCAACATCCGTGCCAAGGGGGACAAAATTGCCATCTGGACCCGGGAAGCAGAGCACCAGGAGGCCGTCACCCACATCGGGTAACACAGATTTGAGGGGCTGGGGGGCTGCAAGGAGCCAGGTTTGAAGGGAATGGGGTCCCTGGGCAACGAGGTGATGGGATAATTGATGCTGCCTCATTCACACAGCCCCTTCCCTCCTCCAGGCGTGTGTACAAGGAGCACCTGGGTCTCTCGCAGGAGGTCACCATTGGGTACCAGGCGCATGCAGACACGGCCACCAAGAGCAGCTCCCTCACCAAAACCAAGTTTGTGGTGTGACTGTGGGATCCTCTGTTCTCTTCCACAATGAATGGTTGCAGCTGAACATGGTCTGTGTGTCCAGGGCTCTGTTATGCTGGGGGGACCCTTGTTTGTGGTGTCCCCTGGGAGGGGGGTGATGCAGTGCCATATATTGTACCCACTGCTGGGTGAGTGGTGCTGAGAGCTCAGAGCTGGCATTGCCCATGCATCACTGTGGGCTTGGGGCACTGCCTCCCTCAGTGCCTGGGATCGGTGCTCCCCTCCCTGGAGTTGCGGGGTGTCCCTCTGCTCAGGGGGAACCCTGGATAGTCCCCAGGAGGATGAGGAGGTCCGTCCTCCCCCAGCCGAGGCACATGCACAGCTCACTGCCCTGTGCGCCTGGATCTGAGAGGGGGTACCAGAGCCCAGCTTGTCTGGGTCAGCTTAACTTGACGAGCTGCTCGCTATCTCTCCCAAACCTTCTCGAGATAACCAGCTCTCCAGTCAAGGACTGCCCAGCGCTCCTGCAGGGTCACTGCTGAGGCTGCAGTGCAGCAGCATCCCCACGCTGCCCACTGCAGGCGGTGTTTGCTCACGTCCCCTCCCATAGTCACCTGCAGCACAGGTGTTGTGAAGCTTTATTGCTTCCCAAGGATTTATTGGTGCCAGACCTGTTCACAACCCCAGTCCTTTGAGCCCTATGAGTTTGCTGGCTCCTCCTTTCCAGAACCCATGTCCTGTGCTGTCCATCCTGGCACTGGCTGCAGAGGGGGAGACCCTCTTACTCCTCCTTCTGCTGCTCCAGCCCAGCCCATGCTCCTTTAATATTTTATTTGTCTTTTTGACTGTTGGGTCTGCCCTTTCCCCTTGCCTATTCTGTTTCTTGAGGTGGAGCTGCCTGCACTGCTGGCCTCACTGCAGTTCTCCTCCAGGAGGAGCTTTCATCCTCACCAGGAGCACTTGTACAGTTCCAGCTCAGCCCAGAGCTGCACCCTGCCCAGGGCGGCATCTCCAGCCCACCTGCACCTTCCTGTGAGCCCAGAGCCGGGGGCACTTGTCCCTTGTGGCTCAGCGCTGCCCTGGGGTTCGCAGAGACTTGGTCCTGTCGAAGGGCAAGGTCTTGACTAAGTCTTTACTGCTGCAGCTGGCTGAGGTGTGTCCGGCTCAGCCCCGTAGGTGGTGTGGCTGCAGCACCCTGGGCCCTTGGGTGCCTGAAGTGCAGCCCTGCAGGGTTTGCTGGAGCGTGCGGAGCCGTGTCCCTGAGCCTCAGCTGCTCTTCCCCAGGGCCCCCAGCCCTGCAGCACCCCTGGGGCAGCTGTGCCAGGGCTCCTTCTGCCCTTCACCTCCCCTCCTGCTTCCATTGGGACCTGGAGCTGTTTAGCCTGGAGAGGAGGCTGAAGGGAGAACTTATTGCTCTTTACAACTCCCTGGAAAGTGGTTGTAGTGGGTGGTGCTGGTCTCTTCACCCAAGAAATGGCCTCAAGTTGTGCCAAGGGAGGTTTAGAATTGGGTATTGGGAAAAATCTCTTTACCAAAAGAGTGGTGAAGCACTTGCAGAGGCTGCCTGGGGCAGCGGTGGTGTCCCCATCCCTGGGGGCGTCAAAGTGTGTAGATGTGGTGCTTTGGCACATGGTTTAGTAGGTACAGAGGCGCCGGGCTGGCAGATGATGATCTTCAGGGGTCTTTTCCAGCCTCAATGATTCCATAACTCTATTATTGCCCCCTGTGCTGGGCTCACAGAGGTGAGAGATGCTGCCAGAGAGGGGAGGTGGGAGCTTGTTCCTGTGTCCCTGCATCTCATGCTGGCCACGGGCAGCATCTCTGTGCAGCGATGAGACGGAGGGGACCCCGCTGTCCCCTTTCGGGGCAGGAATAAGACGGAGGGGACCCCGCTGTCCCCTTCTGTGGGGCGACAGGGGCAGGGTACCGGGGACCAGGAGGGGAGGAGACAGCAGCAGCTCGGAGCGGGGCTGCGGAGGAGGGATGCGGGCTGGGGCTGCCGCCTGCACTGTCGGGCACTCGCCACGCGATGGCGCCGCTCGCCCAGCCCTGGCCAGCTGCGGCTCCTCGGGGCTCGCTGTCCCCCCACCCCGGGGTGAAGGGCAGGCAGGAGCCAGGCGTGGGGCACGGGCTGTGGGGCTGGAGAGGAGATGCTGAGACCCAGCGCCCCAAGAATTTGTCCCCTTGCCCCCACAACAGTGGCTGCGTAAATGCAGGGGGATATCACCTCTCCCTCTGCCGCTTCAATTTACCCCCTTTGCCTGGCTCTGGGCGAGCCCCCTGCCACCCTGTCCTGTCGCAGCGTGGGGTGCCCCACGCTCTGGGAAGCCAAGGTGACCCCGGGTTGGGGGGGGGACGGGGGCTGTTGGTGGCAGAGGCTGCTGTGCGCTGCCCTGGTTCATTGCCATGCGTGTGCAGCTCTAGTGGGATTTCATTAGATTGGAAAAGTAATAGGGGCCATTTATCTCCCTGGCTTTATGGGCTCCCTGCAGCCCCACCAGGCCAGGGATGGAAAGCTGGTGGCATCCACCTGAAGCCCCCACTTTGGAGATGTGGTGGTCTCCAGACTCGCCTCCTGCATCCTGGGGTCACTGTTCGAGGGGGCTGAGAGGTGGGGAGCACCCAGGGATGCTGTAGGTGACCAGGAGCCACCCAAGGAGTGCGGCAGTGCCAGAGCTGCCCCCGGCCTGTCTGAGACTGGGCAGCTGTCCCAGCTGGCAGCCGAGCTGGCAGCCCTGTCAATAATGATAATTAAAAATTAATACTAATCAAAAGGGAGAGGCAGATGGCAGCAGACATGCGGCAGGGCTGCAGGTGGGGGCGGGGGCCACTGAAGCTTGCAGAGATGATGACGAGAGGGGTGGGGGGCGATGAGGTGCAGTGGGGCCAGGAGGGTCATTGTGTGGTGGCGTCCAGTGAGGATGAGGATGCAGGGTAAGGGATGCAGATGTGGGGCCAGGGCTGCTGTGGGGCACAGCAGGGATAAGGACAGCAGCACAGCACCAGGCTGTCACGTTGATGAGGACCCATGTACAGCTCTCCAGGTGGGCAGCGCAGGTTGGTGGGGCTCGGTGTTCGCCCAGGGTCACCTTGCTGGCAGCTGGCATGCGGCCAGGGCCGGGTGCTCTGGGTCTGCACCTCAGCTCGGCAGTCTGCCAGCCTGGCTTCTCCCTGCACCACCAGTGCTGATGGCTCCAGCAGCAGGGACGGATCCTGTCTCCTGCCCCTAGCATGTGCCCAGTGCCAGGCTGGGTGCAGGCACCCATTCTGCTCTGACTGGTGGGTGCTGCAGGGTTAAAATCCCCCAAAGTAACTGGGGAAGGAGCTGCTGGCTCCCAGGCGCGTGGGCCGGTGCAGAACAGGCAGCGCTGCCTCGCCGGGGGAGTGGGCAGGCAGCGCAGCTGCCAGTGCTGGAGCCGTGCCACACGGTTCCTGGGCTGCCTGCACCCACCTCCCTGTCCCACTGCCCAACCGGGGACCAGGGGAATGCTCTGGGCCCTGGCAGGAGGGATGTGGACATGCAGGGGACCTCCAGCCCTGGGTACTGTTCTCACCCTTGACCATCCTTAATGCAATGGGCCCCCCACAAGGTGCCCTGTGCCCTTCCTGCCCAACCTCCTGGGCCCTGCTGAAGGCACATGTTGTGTTCGCCCTCCATCCACAATCCTCCTGCCATGCAAGGAGGGGTACCCAGGGTGAGGGGTACCTACAGCGCACCGTTGCTATGACAACCTCCCCAGAGACAGCAGCCAGTGCGGGAGAAGTGGGAGGCGAGGGGCTCATAGACACCCCCTGCACTAGGGCTGCTTGGTGGTAGGACACAGTGGCTGCATCCGTGGGTCTCACTTCCCAGCCTTGGACTCTGCCTGTCCCATCCTGCTGTCATAGAATCATAGAGTCACCAGGTTGGAAAAGACCCATCAGATCATCGAGTCCAACCATTCCCATCAATCACTAAACCATGCCCCTAAGCGCCTCATCCACCTTAAACACCTCCAGGGAAGGTGACTCAACCACCTCCCTGGGCAGCCTGTTCCAGTGCCCAATGCCCCTTTCCATGAAATATTTTTTCCTGATGTCCAGCTTAAACCTTCCCTGGCAGAGCTTGAGGCCATTCCCTCTCATCCTGTCCCCTGTCACTTGGGAGAAGCGCTGTCCCTGCAGTGTGGGGTGGGTAGGCACAGTGGTATTTGATGCTGCGTTTACACCTCTGGGTTTGCATGGTGGGTTTGGCAGGGGTGGGGGAGTTCTGCACGGAGTGGAAGGGGTTAAGTGCCGGCGGGGCTGTCCCCAGTGCCAGCAGCAGAGGAGGGGGGACAGGGGGACAGCATCTCCTGCCCTGAGCCGCTGGGAGCCGGTACCTGAGCAGGGTCCCTCGCTGTCACTTCTCATCTGCGTGATAGTGGCAGCCGGGCTCCTGCAACACGGCTGAGCACTCTCCTTGCCCCGCGGGGAAGGGCTGGCGCTTCCCGCTTGGTGGAGGGAGGAGGAGGGTGGGATGGGGACAGGGATGGGGACAGAGCTGGGAGCCGTGTGACCTGGCTGCGGGCAGAGCTCCCTGTGCCCCACTGCCCACCGTCACTTCGGGGTTCGCTCTGCTGGCCCCATTCCGTGCCCTGGGTGCCCCCCTGGCTTGGTGATGTGTCCCCTGGGCAAGGTGCCATCCCCAAGCTGCCCCTGAGCCCCCACTGTGGGCAGGAGGCAGCCCCTGCCTGCAGTCCTGTCCCTTGCCCACCTCCTCCACCGACTTGGGGGGACCAGCGTGCACCCCCCTCGACAGAGCTGCATCCCAGCAGCTGGGAAAGAGGGGGTCCTCTAGCACCCTCACATCCCCCAGGAGGACTGACTGGTCTCCCAGCTCTGAGGGAGTAGCTGCTGGGGCCCAGGGCACACAGCAGGCAGTGCCAGTGATGCTTGTCCTTTCCCCCCCAGCCCTGTGCGCCCCAGCGTTCCCTTGCAAGGGCTGATAATGCTCCAGCCCCCTGCCAGGCTCCCTGCCCACCCGCCCCAGCCCTCTGTCGCTGGTGTTTTCCAGGCGGTCGATGCACCCATCGATCCCACACAGCTCCTCCGGCTGCTCTCCCACCGCCCTGCTAATTAATTGGCTGTTGCTGCAGGAGCACCAGACACCCCGGGTGCCCGGGCTGCCTGCACCCTGCCCTCTGCCAGCTCGCCGCCCCTGCCCCACACACGCTCCGGAGGCCCCACAGGAGCTGGCATCCCCCTCGGACCCACGCCTGCTCCACAGAGCAGGGGTCTGTGCCAGGATGGGGAGGGGATGGCGAGCAGCACGGGGTCTCTTTCAGTCCTGCCTGTTGCTCATGTCCAGAACTCCCTTCAGGGCTTGCGATGGTGCCCACCCCAGCCAGGTGTGGGGACAGGGACTGGGACGCTGCCTTTGTGCTGGGCTATAATGAGATTTCTGCTTGGCTGCCTGGATAGAAAATCCCAGCTGCAGGATGCAAAAAGCCTCTCTGAGCCCTGAGAGCCTCCTGCCCACCCTGGGGCACAGGGGCACCCGCAGTGCTGCCAGGGGGAGCATCGGCAGCAGCTCTGGCCAGGAGCACCTGCCGCGACGGCTGGCATAGAATCATAGAATCATAGAATCACTAGGTTGGAAAGGACCCACTGGATCATCGAGTCCAACCATTCCCATCAATCACTAAACCATGTCCCTCAGCACCTCCTCCACCCATCTTTTAAACAACACCAGGGAAGGTGACTCAACCACCTCCCTGGGCAGCCTGTGCCAGTGCCCAATGACCCTTTCCATGAAAAAAATTTTCCTAATATCCATTCTGAACCTCCCCTGGTGGAGTTTGAGGCCATTGCCTCTTGTCCTGTCCCCCGTCACTTGGGACAAGAGGCCAGCATCCTCCTCTCCACAACCTCCTTTCAGGTAGTTGTAGAGAGCAATGAGGTCTCCCCCTCAGCCTCCTCTTCTCCAGGCTGAACAACCCTTGTAAGACTTGTTCTCCAGCCCCTTCACAGCTTCATTGCTCTTCTCTGGACTCACTCCAGAGCCTCAACATCCTTCTTGTGGTGAGGGGCCCAGAACCGAACACAGGATTCGAGGTGCATGGGACGCACAAGCCAGCAGCTTCACTACCCAGCCATCCCACTGCCTTCCTCCCAGCACCCCAGTGCCTCTGGCCACTGCTGCTCTCCGATGAGGTGCCAGCGCTGTGGCACCGTGTCCCCAGGACCCGTGCACACATCATGGCACTGCCCTGTGCCCCAGCCCTTCCAGCTGCCCCCTTTCCTTTCACAGCAGCAGGAAATCCATCTCCTTAAAAAGCGGGGACTGGGTGCAAGGAGCAGGCTGTGCCGGGACAGGCTTTGCCGCGTGTCTAACTGGAGCCCTTTCTGCCGCCGGCGCCGTGCGCTGTTAATCTACTCTTGCAAATGGCTAATTTTGAAAATCCTCTTATCAGAATTAGGTCCTCAACATCCATATTTATTTACTTTCCATTTTCATAATCTTTCTGTTCCTCATGTGGCTGGGTTGTTCTAAGGCTCCTGGCTCCACTTCCGAGCATCCCTGCGCAGGATGAGGCTGAGGATGTCCCACGCTGTCCCCACGCCGTGCCCCGCCACGTGTCCTTTGTGTGGCACACGTGTTCCTCACATTTCCAGCACAGCACAGATCCCATCCAGCACCGGGTTCCTGGTCTCATCCTGCTCACGGAGCTGTGCAGGATGCTTCGTTTACTCGTCAGCACCTTCCCCGTTTGTGACTCCATTAGGCGGGTGGTGGTTTTGCTAATACAATGGTGTTTAATAGTCGACTTCTTTAAATACCACAAATGGATGGGGAGGCAGCGCATAGGCGATCCATTATAAATGAGCTTAAATATCTATTTAAATATTTGATGGGAGTTTAGAAAATCTCAGGGCTGGCCTTGCCCAGGGCTGCCGGGGCTGGGCAGGAGGGCAGGCGTGGCACAGGCTGGGGCTCTGCCGCATCTGGTGATGGGTCGGAGCTGTTTCTCCTCAGCTGGACGTGGTACCCGGGGTATGTGGTGAGGGTGGAGCGGTGACAGGGCAGTGACATCCCCAGGGAAGTGGCAGCCACAGCCCAGGGAGCCCAGGGATTGCCACCTACCGAGAGGTGCCCTTCCTCCAATCCAATTTATTTTGGGAGAAAGCTCTGGCACAATGGCCACAGCACACAGCTGAGCCATAACCATGGTGCGCTGGAGACAAGAATTAATTTTTAATTCTATCTTAATTACTCTGAGTGATAATCCATTTACAGCGCCCAGTGGGGCCAGCGGTTCCGGCGTCCCCCAGGGACTGCAGCGGTGGTGGGACACCCAGGAGCCAAGCACTCTGCGCTGGGGGCACCAGGCTGGGCACCACACTTGCCTCCTCAAAGCCCCCAAGTTCCACAGCTCCCCACGTGCTGTGACCCCTCGTGTCACCCCAGTGAGTGGTCAGGGGTCCCGGGTGTCCCCATGGCCACCAGCCGGGCTGGCACAGCAGCAGCAGCAGCGGAGCTTGGGGCTCCGGTGGTTGTGAAGCAGGATCTGGCTCATCCACCCCCTCAGCTCCTCCTCAGCAAGAGGGAAAGGGAGCTGAATTGAAAGTGATCTCCCCAATCTGTATTAATTAAAGTCTATTAACTCATCAGCGCGCCCTGCTGCTTCCAAACTGAAGGCCCGACCGCACAGGAGGGACACGCCGGGTGACACCAGGCGGCCTCGGAGCGGCACCCGCGTGGCACACTGCGAGCACACGGCGAGGGAACCTGGTGAAGCCGAGGCAGGACCAGGCGCCCCTGGCACCCCGGGTGGGCGCAAGGCAGGGCGCGGCGAGTGCCCGGGTGGTGGGAATGTTGTCGCTGGCATCACCGACACGGTGCCAGGAGTGGGAGCTGGAAGGCGTCCCGGGAGAGAGCGGTGCAAGGAGCAGATGGGGACCCCGAACCTCTCCCCCGCCTCGTCGCCCTGAGGCTGCGCTGCGCTGGGTGCGCTGGCTGCCAACCGCAGCGGGTACCCACTCCTGGCCCTGTGCGGCACCTGGCCAGGGGTCCGGCTGCCCTGGAAGCCCGGGCTGAGGGTCCCATGGGTGCGGGGGAGCTCACGGTTCCCATGGCAGCCCCCCCGGGAGCTCACGTGCGGCGCGGTGACTTCAGCAGGAGCAGATGGAGCCGCAAGGAGTAAAAACATCCTGTTTCCATGCAAATGCCATCAGTAATAACGAGGCAGCCTGAAGGAAAGTGGTTATCGCTGTTGCGGGGCTCAGGCTATGGAGATGGGGGTCTCCTCCGCCGGCTGAACCCCACTGGTGCCCAGGAGGGCTGTGCCGGGGCTCGGGGCACCACCTGGGGCAGTGTGGTGGGACAGGAGCGGGCACCCAAGGGTGCCACCCTGAGCACCAAGCCAGTGAGTGACCCTCAGCAGAGAAAGTCCCCTGAAGGGGGATGACAGGGGGGGATAGCTCTGACCCTCCCCCTTGGCTCTGCTGGTGGTGGCCTTGGCTTTGTCCGGCACCACCACTGCTGCGCCGGAGAGGATGGCGGATGTGGCACAGCTGGCGCCACCGGGGAGAGCCGCGCTGGCTTCGTACCCGTTTCATCTCTTGAAGGCGTCAGAGCAGTTATTAATTGTTCCTGGAGCTGCTAATGAGATTATCGCTGTGCGGCGCTCAGAGCCACTGCTTGGTCCTGCCCCTTCGCAGACCCCATCCTGAGGACCGGGGGGCTGCTCAGCGCTGCTGGCAGGGGTTCTACCTCCCACAGAGTTCGGGGAGCAGCTCGGGTACCCCGACAAAGCCTCAGCCTCCCTGTGCCCCTCGCTCCGTGCCCAGCAGCACCACTGCTGGGCATCTTGGCTGGGTGGCACCAGCTCCTGTGCCACCCTCTGCGTGCAGGGACAGCGCGGGGTGGGAATAGGCCACATCCTGCACCCAGGGCAGAGCCAAATCCCCTGGGAGAGACCAGCCTGGTGGAGCGTGGGGGACCTTGGGGCCAGACCCCAATGTGCAGCGGAGAGGTGGGACCCCGCAGGTGGCACACGTTCCCACCAAGGCACTGGGTCCTCTTTTGTGACATTTCCCAGCGCAAGACACCGCGCTCACCCTCTCTGGAGTCGGGGGGGCTAGAGGGTGCAGGGCAGGGGGCCAGCACCACCCTTTCCTGCTGGGGTTGTCCCCCAACTCGGACCCAGGGGGCCAGGCTGGGGTCCCTCAAGCACCTCCTGGCACAGAGGCAGCAGCGGCCGGGGCAGAGCGGGGTGTGGGGTGGGTGCTGTGCCGGGGGGAGGTTGTGTGGGTGAGCCAGGGGTGCCCTGCGAGCCGGGGTGCAGGGGGTGCTGGTGCAGGGGATACTGGTGCGGGGGTGGTGGTGCGGGTTTGCCAGCGCGGGGGGTGCTGGTGTGGGGGGTGCCGGTGCTCGGGGTGCTGGTGCATGGGGTGCTGGTGTGGTGGGTGCCAGTGCAGGGGTGCCAGTGTAGGGGTGCTGGTGCAGGAGTTGCTGGTGCGGGGGGCGCTGGTGTGGAGGTGCCGGTGTGGGTTTGCCAGTGTGGGGGGTGCTGGTGTGGGGGGTGCAGCGCTAGTGGGGTGCCAGTGCGGTGCCGATGTGCGGGATGTGGTGTGTTAGGGGTGCTGATGCGGGGGATGCGCGGCTGGCAGGGTGCCGGTGGGGATGCCGGGGGGGATGCTAGTGGGGTGCCGGTGGGGATGTTGGTGGGGGTGCCGGGGGAGGTGCCGCTGGGGATGCTGCGCCGGGGGCTGCGGGTGCCGGTGGGGTGCGGTGCCGGTGGGGTGCTAGGGGGGTGCCGGTGGGGATGACGATGCGGTGCGGCGGGGTGCCGGTGCGGGCGGGTGCCGGGGGCGCGGCGCGGGCGGGGGGCGCGGGGGCGCGCTCGGCTGTTGCCCGTCCCTCCCGCGGGCGGGGAGGCGCTCGCCCCGCGTTGGCGGCGCCGGGCGGAGCGGAGCGGAGCGGCGGGCGGGCGGCAGCGGCGGCGGCGGCGGCGGGGCCGGGCGGGTGGCGGCGGCGGGGCCGGTGGGGCCGTGGCCCGCTGAGGGCGCCGCGGAGCGGGGCCCGCGCTGCTCCCTCGCCCCGCGCCATGGGTGCGCGGCCGCGCCGACACCCGCCCCCCGCCGCCGCCGCCGCGCCGGGGCCGCTCGGGGCGCTCCTCGCCGCCGCGCTCCTCGCCGCCGCCGGTGAGTCACCGCGGGACCGGGACCGGGACCGGGGAGGGCGGGGCGGCGGGTCCGGCCGCGGTGCAAGGTCACCCGCGGGACGGCGGGGACGGGGACCGGGGCCGTTCCCGGGGCGGGGAGCCCCCAAGGCTGCGGGGAAGCGGGGAAGGGGGGAGCTGCCACCCCCCGGCCCGCGCCCACGCCTGGCGGCTCACGCGTGCCCGGCCGGCACCGGGGTGGAGGGGGTGGGGGGTCCGCTCCGCCGGGGCTCTGCCAGCACCGGGAACGGCTGCTCGTGGTGGGACCCGCTCCGTGCGACGGGTCCCTGCCCCACGCCGAGCATCCCTGCCCCGCACGCAGCATCCCTGCCTGCACAGCTTCCCTGCCCCGCGCACAGCATCCCTGCCTGCAAAGAGCATCCCTGCCTGCACAGCATCCCTGCCTGCAAAGAGCATCCCTGCCTGCACAGCATCCCTGCCTGCACAGAGCATCCCTGCCTGCACAGCTTCCCTGCCCCGCGCACAGCATCCCTGCCTGCACAGCATCCCTGCCTGCACAGAGCATCCCTGCCTGCACAGCATCCCTGCCCCACACGCAGCATCCCTGCCTGCACAGCATCCCTTCCCCACACAGAGCATCCCTGCCCCGCACGCAGCATCCCTGCCCCACAGACAGCCTCCCTGCCTGCACAACATCCCTGCCTGCACAATATCCCTGCCTGCCTGCAGAGCATCCCTGACTGCACAGCTTCCCTGCCCCACACGCAGCATCCCTGCCCCGCACAGAGCATCCCTGCCCCGCACACGGCATCCCTGCTCCCTGCACGGTGTCCCAGCCGTCTCCATCCCTGGGCACAGCGCGGAGGCTGCTGTCGCGGCGGGGGGGTGGCCGTGGCGGGGGGGTGTTTGCGGGGCTGTCGCTGCAGACACGGAGGGTCCGGAGTCCGGCTGCCCCGGTGCTGCCCCCACCCCGGGCGGAGCGGGGCAGGGCCGGACCCCCGGGGCTGAGCGGCACCGTCTGCCTGGCTGGGGGGGGGGGGGTCGGGAGGCGCCGGGGGGGGGTCGGCGGCGGCCCGGGGCTGGCGGCCGCTCGCAGGTGTCACGGCAGTCTGGAAGTGGCGGCTGCAGACAAAGGACCGGGCGGGGGGCGGGGAGCTGCGCGGGGCTGGACGTGCGCTCTTCGGGGTCTGGAGAGGGGGGACACCCCCTCTGCTCCCGGGGGGGCCGGCAAACCGACCCCCCGCCGCCACCGGAGACGTCCCCTATCCTGGGCTCGGTCACCGGGTGGGCACCGTGCTCCTCGTACCCGTCCTTCCCAGCCGGACACCCGGCGCTCCCCGCATGGCACCGTCTGCAGGGGACACCGCAGAGACGCTGCGATGGGCGGCACGATGGGTGGCACGGCGGGTGGCACGTCTCGGGTGCAGGAGACCCACACGGAGGATGCTGTGGGTACCGATCCTCAGCCGGGCACGGAGCGCCACTGTCCCTGTGGCGGGACCGTGGAGACGGATGGAGGTGGAAGGCAGTGAGGCAGGGAATGCACCAGGCCACTCCGTGCCACCTCTGTGCCAGGAGGTGTGGGGGATGCCAGCAGTGCCAGTGCCAGCTCAGGAGCTTGTCCCTGCGGCTCGCTTGGCAGGCAGCTCACAGCCAGCCGCGGCGTGACTGAGCCCAGCCACCTGCATGGCCAACGCTCCGCACAGACAAGGGGAGGCTGGGCCTCTGCGCAGTGGGTGCTGCTCCAGCCTAGCATGGCACGGGACAGCCTGGCACAGCACAGCATGGGCTCTCCGAGGCTGCAAGACACAGGCTGGGGACAGGGGAACCCAGGTATCCAAGCAGTGGGTCCCTGCCTGCGGCCGTGGTGGAGCATCCCTGGTCGAGCTGCCTGCTCTGCTGCCAGTGCCCACAGGGGAAGAGCGAGAGCAGCAACGAGGGCTGGGGCTCGCCCGCCGGCAGCCGTGTGGGGTGAGCACTGAGGCACCGGGGCTGCCTCACTTGGTTGCTGTGCTGGCAAGTAGGCAAGAGCTCAGGAGTAGGGTCCTTCCCCAGAGCTACACCTGGCCCTGCGCTGCCATGAGCCCTTCCCTTTCTCCTTGGCATCTGCAGCAGCCGGTGCCAGGCCCTGGTGAATCTCCTGCCCCGAGGCTGGCACAGCACATGTGGCCCTCGCTAGCTCCTGCCCCGGCTTCTCTAGACGGGGCTACAGGCTCTGAGTCTTAAAGTGCCACCGGCCTCCCCAGGGACCCTCAGACTCCAGCGGGCAGAGCCCAACCACCGCACCCCACAACTCGGTGTGCCACAGCCAGCACCCCAGGTCACCACATCCCGTCGGTGCCCCGCAGCCCGTGCTGGGCTGGGCACTGGTGCCTCCGTGCGGCAGGCAGGGCAGCGGGCAGGGCTGGCACGCACCGGGCAGCCGGGAAGCTGCTGTGCCGGCTGTCAGCGCGAGCGCGCGACAGACGCAGCCCGCCCAGGGCTGTTTGTTCTGGCTCGGTGCCACGCGGGGCTGGCACTACATCAAACCGTGTGGAGCCTTGGCAGGTGCTTGCGGGAGGGGACCGCGGTGCTGCCAGGGGCTGGGCACCCCCAGAGCCACCACCGGCACCTCGTGGGTGCAGCTGAGCATCCGTCCTACCTGGGTGGTCATCATCGCCGGGGACCACCCCGAGACTGGTGCTGGTTCCTGAAGGATGGTGACATGGGGACTGCGCACTGTGCACGTCCTGCCCTGCACCCAGGGGTGCATCCTCAGTGCCAGCACCACTCTGGCCATTGGCACCATCGCTGCTGCATGTGCATCACGTGTCTGCTTGCTGGCTGGCTAGGGTGGGCTGTCTCCAGATTCTGCAAACCGGGACCCTGTCCTCATCCCAGTCAGGCCCAGCTACACAGCTCCCTTGTCCCTGCTGCCTGGGTGCTGCTCCTGGGTGAGTGTCAGGCATGTCACAGCTCACCTGCCCCCCTAGACCCTTCCTAGCCTGGGGTCTTTCCTGCAGGATGGGGATCTCAGGTCCCAGCCCTCTCCATCCACCACTTGCTGCTGCAGGGTTATGGGGTGCCGAGGCTGCCCCGTATCACACGTGAGAGGGAGGGAAGAGGCCGTGGGGCTGGACCTGGCACCCAGGACCACTATGTGGCTGGAGGGACCTTCTCCAGCCCCCCACAGCTCCCTCCCAACTCCATCGGGGACGCAGGACTGAGGTGACCTTGACGCTCATCCCAGCAGGTCCAGGGCTCAGACAGAGCATTTTCTCTTCAATGTCCATTGAAGGAGAGACAGGAAAACCACTGGGCTTCCTGGGCTCGGGCCCCAGTGAGAGCCCCAGCAGGTGGGGCTGAACCGATCCTGTCTTCCCCACACCTTTCTAGTCTCAGGCTGGGCTGGGGGAGCCCCCATCCCTTACTGAGGCCAGGACGGGACCCTCTCCCTGTGCGATGCTCCGGTTGCTGCTGACGGAGGCTGGCACAGCTTGGCACAGATCCTGCGTGCAGGCTCGGGGCTGCGAGGCTCAGCAGGGCTGCTGGGAACAGGGCTCTGTGTGTGCCGGGGGAGCACAGGGGGACCAGGCTCTGTGGGTGCCCTGTAAAGGGGGCTCAGCACTGGGTCCCAGCACCAGAAGCCCCAGACAGGCAGAATGGTCCCTGGGGAGGGTTTGCAATCCCCAGCTGCCCTCACCAGCACGGCTGTCCTCAAAAAGCTGGGCACGGGGCAGTGGAGGCCCCCAGCTTGGGCACGGCTGAGCCCGTGCAGCGCTATTGGGAAGGGGAGGGCGCAGCCTGCCCTGGCACATGCTAATTGCATGTAATGGGGAGAGTGTTATCAGCTCAAATCCATAATTAGGCAGCTCCATTGTCATGCAATCCTGCCTGACTAATTCATTCATAACGAGCGCTGGCTTAATCAGAGCCCAGACACTGCCACGCGCTCACCAGGGATCCGGGCACCCTCCGGCCCTTGCTGCACCCACCCAGCCCCTCCTGTGACCATGGGGCTGGCACAGGTGTGGCACACGCCTGGGGGGGCAGGACAGCACCTGGCTCGTGGGAAATTGAGGACATGGTCCTGGGTAGGCGGGGGGCACCCCCAGGGGCACAGCGCCTGGTGGAGCACGGGGGACACGCGGGCACTCTGTGCCCGTCATCGCATTATCCCCAGCGCCAGACTGGCCGGGAGCCGAGCGATGCTGCCCTGCGTTGGCATCCAGCTCTGCTGGCTCCCTGCCTGCCTGGGGCTGGCACCAGCACCTGCCTGGCATCACCATGGAGGCTGCGCGGGGTGAGGAGGTGGGTGCAGGGGGAGCAGTTGGCAATGCCCAGGTGCTCCAGGTGAGCACCGGAGTGGCCATGGCAGCTGGGCAGCCCTGGGCAAAGCTGTGGATCTCCCAGGGACAGGACCAGCTCGCTGTGGCTCAGAGCCAGCCTCTACCAGCAGGATGGTGCCCAGCTCAAAGCCTCAGACAAGCTTTTTGATGGTAGCGAGTCGTGCCAGCTCCTCTCGTCTGTGCCCTGCGGAGAGCAAAGTGCTGGCAGTGGGGCCCCTGTCTGCGGAGCGGAGGGCAGCGCTGGCACTTCCACAGTGCTCTGGGCACAGCAAGGCATCCTCTGCCCTTTCGCTGATGCTCACCCTTTTCTCATTTAGGCAGGCACAATCAGAAGCAATTATTGCTTTAATTACCTGCCGCTGTGGCGCCGGCAAAGTGTGAGGAAATCTTTCATGTTAACGACGTGCCAGGCCTGGCGTGGGCACAGTGGGTCACCAGCTGGGTTTGAA
The DNA here is from genome assembly GCF_032191515.1 of Phaenicophaeus curvirostris. Classification (NCBI taxonomy): domain Eukaryota; kingdom Metazoa; phylum Chordata; class Aves; order Cuculiformes; family Cuculidae; genus Phaenicophaeus; species Phaenicophaeus curvirostris. Next base: position 9,177,515 of record NC_091406.1, read on the forward strand.
TCTGGTGGCTGGGAAGCCTGCAGGGATTTGAGGGGGGACACAGCCAACAGGGCAGGCGCTGGGGACGATGTCCCCACCTCGCTGCAGGAAAGCCCAGGGTGGCAAGTATCAGGTAGGGGTGCAGGCAGGGTTTGGAGGCAGATGGAGGTGATGATCCAGGGCTGCTGGGGACGGCTCAGTGCCCTGCTGGGGACAGCCAGTGCACAGGGCGCAGCTGGGCAGCAGCGCTCAGGGCAGACCTGTGCCCTAGGAGTGTTGACCCACTGCAGGCAGCTGCCTGCTCCCTCCCAGGGGCAGCTGTGCCGAGCGGATGCTGGGGCTGGGGCTGGCACTGGTGCTGCTGCAGCCGCCGGCATGCAGCCTGTCCTCGCCAAGAACACGCTGACCTTCGCAGCGTCTCCCCGCAGCAGGCACCAAGGTGCCCAGCGTGCTCCTCTTGGCCAGCACGGAACCAGCACTGGGGGCAGGAGAAGCCCCTTGAGGACCAGGGGGACCGGGATCGGGGTGGGGGGGGCATATGTCTGGTCCTGGCAGTGCCCCCCCACCACGCTGGGCAATGCAGCATCCTGCAGCCTCTCCCTGCCCAGTAACACCAGTAACACCTGGTGTTTTCGATGCTGGGGGGAGCAGATGCTGTGGTGAGGGGCCGTGTGGCCACCCAAGGTGGCAGCGGCTGAGGTGGCACAGGGAGCAGAGGGGAGCTCTGCGAGGGGAGGGGGCCAGGAGCAGCTGGGGGTCCCACCGTGCTGGGGTGAAGATGAGTGCTCAGAGCCCATAATGGGGCCCCCATCCCCTCTGACTCTTGAGGTGGGTGCTGCAGCCCAGCCTGGCCCCCAGCCCCTTCGTCAGGCCTGCTGGCTCGCTCGTTAGCCCACGTGGGTGGGGGATAATTGATAATAAAGCCTTGCTTAATGCACTGGCTCTGCCGGCTGTGATTTATCAGGGCTGGTAGCAAACCGCACTCCCAATTACCCCTTCGGCTGCCGAGAGAGCGTCCGGCCAGGGCTGTGCTCCTTCCACAGTGTGTGGAGGTCCCAGGGGCAAGCAGGACCCCACACCTCCTGTCCCCATGGTCCCCACTCCCCATCCCCTTCTGAAGTTCCCCGGATCCCTTTGCCAAGGTGACATAAGCATCTTGCCTGTTTCCATAGCAACGCAGCGGCAGGTGAGTGGCGAGGCCGACGTGGTGCGGGAGCCGGCACAGCGCCACGTCAGCGACCACTGCCCACGGGGCACCCACCAACTGGGGGTGCTCCTGCTGTGTGGGGTGCCTGTGACGTGGAGGAGGGAGGCACAGGGTGTAGGGTGCATGGGGGTGCCTGCAGAGCATGGAGCAGACGGGAGTTTGGGGTGCCCACAGGGTGCGGGGCACCTGCGGTGCACAAGATACCTGTGGGGTTCGGCATAGCCGTGCCTCGTGGGGTGGCCGTGGTGCATCAGGTGCCCACGGTGCATCAGGTGCCCATGGAACATGCAGTGCCCATGGTATATGGGGCACGCCCGTGGTGCAGGAGGCACCCAGACCGTGTCTCCTCCACTCTCTTGCAGAGGTCCAGGCCAGCCTGAGCCTCCCAGCTGCACTGCATGGCTCCATCCACAACGCAGAGCCCCGTGGGTGCCCAGCAGCAGGGCAGCATCCCCACGCGAGGCATGCCTGGCAGCCCCCAGCTCTGCCCTTCTCTGCACGTCCCCAGCTTTGTTTGCTGCCCACGGTCCCACCGTGCCCACAAGGCACCCAGAACCCTGGTTGGGTGGGCGACTGGGGGTGCTCTGGGCCCATCCTGCCTCTCGTACCCATCGCTGCTTCCTGCACGCCTCAGATGGACCTACACACAGCTCAGCATCCACAATCCTCTTTCCACCTGTGATTAAATCCCGGTCCCCACAGCCCCCCTGCCCTATTCTCCCGGCGTGCCCGCTGCGGGTAGTTTTGTAAATAAGCTGGGCTGCCTTTCTGCCCATCTCGGCCTCCGTGGCCAGCGCAGCGTGAGCACCCAGGGGTGCTGGGGTGGGATGGCAGCGGTGGATGCTGCATCCAGCCACGCTGCAGTCGGCAGCGGGGATGGCACCGCGGCAGGGACCGCAGCGCCTGTCCGCGCCGTGACCCCCTGGGCCAGCCCCAGGCTGCGGATGGATGGGGGGGGTCGTTAAACCAGTGAAATATGAAATGCCTGTATATCCCCGACAGGGGTTTTAATTAAATTAATTGCCAGCGACATTGTAAAAGTGCTGATGGGGTAATAACCGGTGTGTTATGGTGGCCGTTTATCTTCCCCACGTAAATTAACTGCTGCACCTTGCCCATCCCGGCGGGCATCGCGGTGGGCTCACTCAGCACCTTCTCCCTGGCTTGGAAAAGTCTGAGTCAACCAGGGGGAGCAGGGAGGCTCAGAGCCCCCCTGGGAGACTTATCCAGGGCTTGAGGGACCCTGGTGTCCCCCGGGTCCCCAGGGTGCCCTGCAGCCCCGGCAGGAGCCCCGGGTGGGCAGGGACAGGGGGCTCAAAGGGGGCACGGGTGGTTGCCAAAGAAGGCACTTAATTACTGTGCATTCCATCCCATTTAATTGCTTATTAAATCCTAACCAGCCAATTAGCAGCAGCAATTACAGCTTCATTCAGTGACACAATCGCTATTTTATCGTTTGTTAATCAAATGCTTATTTAGGGCCTGGTTTATTAACTCTTTCAGCAGCGGTGCCAGCGGGGAGCAGGGGCACCTGGCCCTGTCCAGACTGAGAGACACGGGCGCTGCGGGACCATGGCACGTGCCGTGTCCCCATGGGAACCCTGCCCTGGTGTGTGGCACCCCAGGCCCCCAAAAAAGCTGGGGGATGCCCAACCCTGCTGTGTCACCCAGGGCATGGGGTGCACGACCCCCCACTCACCCTGTGCCAACCCATGGTGCGGTGAGGCAGGAAGCGGCCCCGGCACAGCAGGGGTGCCGGGGAAAGGGGGCAGCGGGTGCCCTGGGAGGCGTGAGCGATGGCCCTCGTTGGTCACACTACATTTCCTTTTCATTAGCACTAAGTGTGGACATGAGGGATCGGTGTGGGTTCAGCGGGCGCAGCCACCACATGGCTGCTCTCCCTGATGGATGGCGAGGCCAGGATGGGGCTGCTGTGTCCCCAGAGGGGGATGCACAGGGCCACCAGCACGGAGGGGACACCGGGGTGGACAATCACCCGGCACAGGCGCGCTGGCGGTGGCCGAGCCCCTGTCTCCCCACAGGTGCTCAGCAAAGTGCGACCGTGGCCAACCCGGTGTCCGGTGCGTCCCCGGACCTGCTGCCACACTTCCAGTTGGAGCCAGAGGACGTCTACATTGTGAAGAACAAGGCGGTGAGCCTGGCCTGCCGTGCCACCCCCGCCACCCAGATCTACTTCAAGTGCAACGGCGAGTGGGTGCACCAGGGTGACCACGTCACACAGCACAGCACCGACCACAGCACTGGTGAGCGCCGGCGGCAGGGATGGCGCGCGCCCCGCTAAATGGAGCCACATGTACTGCTCTTGGCGGGGTTCTGCATGGAGCTGGGGCTGTGGGGAACCTCTCCTGGCGTTTCTGCGCTGATACGGTGCGTGCCGGTGGCAGGGCTGCCGGTGATGGAGGTGCGCATCGAAGTCACCCGCCAGCAAGTGGAGAAGATCTTTGGGCTGGAGGAGTACTGGTGCCAGTGCGTGGCCTGGAGCTCCTCCGGCACCACCAAGAGCCAGAAAGCCTTTGTGCGCGTTGCCTGTGAGTGTCTGCGGGTGCCCGGCTGGGACGTGGGGTGCTGGCCCCAGCCCCGGCCCTCACCCCTTCACCTCCTCAGATCTGCGCAAGAACTTCGAGCAGGAGCCGACAGCCAGGGAGGTCTCCATTGAGCAGGGCATCGTGCTGCCATGCCGCCCTCCCGAGGGCATCCCGCCCGCCGAGGTGAGCCCCTACAGCCCCGGAGCAGCCGGGGGTGCCCCTTGCCCACGGGGATGTTGTGGGTGCTCCTCGAGGGGGTGACACGGGCGGTGACATTTGGTGACACCCCCTTATGGCCCCGCAGGTGGAGTGGCTGCGCAACGAGGAGCTGGTGGACCCGGCACTGGACACCAACGTGTACGTGACGCCGGAGCACAGCCTGGTGCTGCGCCAAGCCCGCCTGGCCGACACCGCCAACTACACCTGCGTGGCCAAAAACATCGTGGCCCGTCGCCGCAGCGCCTCGGCTGCCATCATCGTCTACGGTACGGCCCCACTGCACCCCAGCCCCACCGTGTCACCCTGGTGTCGCCCTCCCCGTGTCCCCCCTCGCCCTGCATCCCCCTCTCCCGGCGGGCGCTGACGGGTCCCTCTCCACCCAGTGAACGGCGGCTGGTCGACGTGGACGCAGTGGTCGGGCTGCAGCACCAGCTGCGGACGGGGCTGGCAGAAGCGGAGCCGGACATGCACCAACCCCACGCCCCTCAACGGAGGTGCCTTCTGTGAGGGCCAAAACGTGCAGAAAACTGCCTGCACCACCCTCTGCCCAGGTACCCTCTGCGCCCGCCGTGCCGATGCCGCACTCCCCACTGCCATCCCTGTTCCCCCGGGCGTCTCGTCCTCTCACCCCCCATGTGTCCGTCTCTGCTGGCCCCAGGGCAGGGGAGGGGGTGGCAGCGGGGTGCTGACCCCCGGCTGTGCCCGCAGTGGATGGTGCCTGGTCGCAGTGGAGCAAATGGTCGGTGTGCGGGGCCGAATGCACCCACTGGCGGAGCCGGGAGTGCTCGGAGCCCGCGCCACGCAACGGGGGCCAGGAGTGCCACGGCCCCGAGCTGGACACCCGCAACTGCACCTCCGAGCTCTGCAGCCACGGTGAGCGCAGCAGGGGCGGCGGGGGCGCCCCCAGGCTGGGGGGCTGGGGTTACCTATGGATGCTGATGCCCTGCCCCACGCAGTCGTACCCGGCACCGAGGACGTGGCGCTGTACGTGGGGCTGGTGGCCGTGGCTGTGTGCCTGGTGCTGCTGCTGCTGGTGGGGCTGCTGGTGTACTGCCGCAAGAAGGGGGGCCTGGATGCAGACGTGGCCGACTCCTCCATCCTCACCGCTGGCTTCCAGCCCGTCAGCATCAAGCCCAGCAAGGCCGGTGAGCGAGGGCTGCGGGGATGGGGCTGTGCAGCCGCGATGGGGCACGCTGTCCCTGGGGAGGCTCTGGGAGGGGCTGTCTGTGCCAGGACATCCCCTTGCCCTGGGCTGGGATCTGTGCCCCATGGAGTCACGTCTCCCATGGAGTCGTGGGTGGAAGCTCTGTATCCTATGGTATCCCTGATGTAGGGACACCGTATCTTCAGGGGTTCCTGACTGTGGGGTCAATGCTTTGTGCTCCACAAAGCTGTGGGTAGAGGTGCTGTGTCCTACAGGCTTCGTGGTCCCTATAGGGCCATTGCTCTGGGTTGGTGCTATGTGCCCCAGTGACCCCAAGGAAGGGTCTGTGGGGCAGAGGCTTGATGCCCTTTGAGAACCTCCAGAGGTAGTCATGCCCCATAGGGCCCTTACTATGGGGCAGGGGCTGTGTCTCCTCTGTTTCCTGGGGCCGGCTGTGCCACCGTGTTGCCAGCAGGACGCACCCTGTCCCTGCTGAGCCCCGGTGCCACGGTCCCGTGCTTTGTGCTGCAGACAACCCCAGCCTGCTCACCATCCAGCCCGACCTCAGCACCACCACCATGACATACCAGGGCTCGCTCTGCCCGCGCCAGGATGGTCCAGCCAAACTCCAGCTGCCCAACGGGCACCTGCTGAGCCCGCTGGGTGCCGGGCGACACACGCTGCACCACAGCTCACCCTCCGCCGAGGGCGCCGACTTTGTGGCCCGGCTCTCCACCCAGAGCTACTTTCGCTCCCTGCCCCGTGGCACCAACAACATGGCCTATGGCACCTTCAACTTCTTAGGGGGGCGGCTCATGATCCCCAACACAGGTACGGCGCGGTGGGCGTGGGTTGCCGGAGCGCCGTGTGATGCTGGCGGGTCCCCGTGGGGCTCATCCCACTGCCTGCATCCCCCCACCCAGGGATCAGCCTGCTCATTCCACCCGATGCCATCCCACGGGGGAAGATCTATGAGGTCTACCTGACCCTGCACAAGCAGGAGGAGGTCAGGTAGGTGGAGGAGATTTAACAAGGCCAAATGCCAGGTCCTGCACTTGAGGCACAACAACCCTGTGCAGTGCTACAGACTAAGCAAAGTCTGGCTGGAAAGCTGCCTGGAGGAGAGGGACCTGGGGGTGTTGGTTGACAGCAGCTGAACGTGAGCCAGCAGTGGCCCAGGTGGCCAAGAAGGCCAATGGCATCTTGGCTTGGATCAGAAACAGCGTGACCAGCAGGTCCAGGGAGGTTATCCTCCCTCTGTACTCGGCACTGGTGAGACCGCTCCTCGAATCCTGTGTTCAGTTCTGGGCCCCTCACCACAAGAAGGATGTTGAGGCTCTGGAGCGAGTCCAGAGAAGAGCAACAAAGCTGGTGAAGGAGCTGGAGAACAGGCCTTATGAGGAACGGCTGAGAGAGCTGGGGGTGTTTAGCCTGGAGAAGAGGAGGCTGAGGGGAGACCTCATTGCTCTCTACAACTACCTGAAAGGAGGTTGTGGAGAGGAGGGTGCTGGCCTCTTCTTCCAAGTGACGGGGGACAGGACAAGAGGGAATGGCCTCAAGCTCTGCCAGGGAAAGTTCAGGCTGGGCATTAGGAAAATATTTTTCATGGAAAGGGTCATTGGGCACTGGAACAGGCTGCCCAGGGAGGGGGTTGATTCACCTTCCCTGGAGGGGTTTAAGTGATGGGTAGATGAGGTGCTGAGGTTTAGTGATTGACGGGAATGGTTGGACTCGATGATCCGGTGGGTCTTTTCCAACCTGGTGATTCTATGATGCTGTGCTGGGTCTGCTGGGGAATGGGGCTGCTGGGTTGAGGTTGGCCACACTCAGCTGCCCCCCAGGCTGCCCCTGTCCGGCTGTCAGACGCTGCTGAGCCCCATCGTCAGCTGTGGCCCCCCCGGTGTCCTCCTCACCCGCCCCGCCATCCTGGCCATGGGTCACTGCGTGGAGGCCAGTGCTGAGAACTGGAGCATCTGGCTCAAGAAACAATCGTGTGAGGGCACATGGGAGGTGAGCCGCTGCCAGGGGCTCCATGGGGCTGAGGTTGGGTGGGGAGGGTGCCCGTGCCTCGGGTGCATCTCTGCCTGGGTGCCGCAGGACGTGCTGCAGCTGGGTGCTGAGCCGTGCACGGAGCTGTACTACTGCCAGCTGGAAGCGCAGGCTTGCTACATCTTCACAGAGCAGCTGGGGCGCTTCGCCCTGGTCGGTGAGTCCCTCAGCATGGCGGCCTCCAAGCGCCTCAAGCTGGTCCTGTTCGCGCCGGCCGCCTGCCCCTCGCTCGAGTACAACATCCGCGTCTACTGCCTCAGCGACACCCAGGACGTCCTCAAGGTACTGGATGATCCCCGTGCGGCATCTCCCTTCCCGGTTTGGGGGCAAGGCTGGGCTCCTGGGGCACAGCATCTCCTCCCAACTGCTGCCTGTGCTGGCAGGAGGTGATCCAGCTGGAGAAGCAGCTCGGGGGGCAGCTGATCGGAGCCCCTCGGGTGCTGCACTTCAAGGATAGCTACCACAACCTGCGCCTCTCCATCCATGACATGCCCAGCTCCCTCTGGAAGAGCAAGCTCCTTGCCAGCTACCAGGTGAGGAGCATGACCAGCGGGTAACCATGGGGACACGGGAGTTGTCACTGTCACCTTGACCCCCACACCCATCACCGTGCTGCAGGAGATCCCCTTCTACCACATCTGGAGTGGGCTGCAGCCCTTCCTGCACTGCACCTTCACCCTGGAGCGCCTGAGCCCCAGCACCTGTGAGCTGGCCTGCAAGATCTGGGTCTGGCAGGTGGAGGGCGATGGGCAGAGCTTCACTGTCAACTTCAACATCGCCAAGGTGAGGGCAGGGCTTGGAGTGGTTCTGGACACGATGCTGGGATGGGCTCACTTTCACCCCTCTGGTGCTCTCCCCTAGGACACAAGGTTTTCGGACTGGCTGGTCCCCGACAGTGAGGTTGGTGCCCCAGCCCTCGTGGGCCCCAGTGCCTTCAAGATCCCCTTCCTCATCCGCCAGAAGATCATCAGCAGCCTGGACCCACCAGGCACCCGGGGAGCTGACTGGAGGATGCTGGCCCAGAAGCTCAACCTCGACAGGTGGCCTGGGTTGGGGACAGAGGTGGGGTGGCATAGTGGATGGAGATGGGAGGGCTTCTGCTCTCATCCTGAACCTTTAGATAGATGCTCGCGTGCTGTGGGACCCTGGGAGTGGGGTGGTACCCAAGGTGAGATCAGCATGGGTTTGATCACAGGGCGCAGAGCCATCCCTGTGCCCTGACACGGTCGCTCTGTATCCCTTCCCAGCCATCTCAGCTTCTTCGCCTCCAAGCCCAGCCCCACAGCCATGATCCTGAACCTGTGGGAAGCACGGCACTTCCCCAACGGCAACCTCTCGCAGCTGGCCGCAGCCGTGGCCGAGGTGGGCAAGCAGGACGGTGCCCTCTTCGCCGTCTCCGAGGCAGAGTGCTGAGCGCCGTGGCGTGAGATGTGCAGCCCCACTCCTGGGGGGCTGCCACCGCGGGGCAGGGGGGTCCCGGCCGGCCCCTGGGCCCCCCGCCTTGCGAGAGGGATGCCTGTGCCCCCCAGCGCCGGGGCGGTGGGGCTGAGCCTGGCCCCGGGGTCCCGCAGCCCCGTGGCGAGGGGCTAGGGGAGCGCTGGGTGTGCGTCGTGCGTGCGGTGCCGTCGTGCTGTCTGCGTGTGGGGCCAGGCGGCCCCGGGCCCCGTGCCGTGTTGTGTAAAGACCGTTTTTTTAATTCTGTATTAAGTGCATTCAAGTATTTACACTTGGCCTTATGTACATAGCGGTGCCGCGGGCGGGGGGTCTGCCGGACGTGAATGTAAATAAATTCGATATATATTGCTACCCCCGCCCCGTGCGCACTCAGGAGGCAGAGGGGCAGAGCAAAGCGCTTTATTGAGGGGATGGTGGCTCAGCCGTGCGCCACGCCACGGCCGCCACAAGCGCAGCCCCTTTCCCCGAGCCGTCCTCTGACCGCAGGAACGTGACAGTGCAGTTGGGCGCCAGGTCCTCCACCGTCTGCTTGAGGCGCTGGGAGAAACTGGGGGGAAGAGGAGGGGAGGGTGAGGACTGTGGCCTCCACCCCTGCCATAGGGCCCCCCCAGTGGCTGCTGCCCACCCCGGCCCCCACTCACTGCGGGTGCATCTTGTACAAGGTGCCGTCTGCCCCCACGGTGACAGCCATGCGGTCCAGGCCTCGGTTGTCCCACATCTTCTCCACCACAGCAGCCATGCCAGCACCACAGAGCTGGGCCGCCCGCAGGGATACGGTCTCACACACCTCCCGCACCAGTGCGCTGTCCTCGAAGCTCGGCTGGAGCTCCAGGTTCTGCAGGATCCTCTGTACCTGGCTCAGGGCCAGCCCATCACTGCCCCAGACCAGGAGCACCGTTAGCATCACCATCACAGTCCCTATCTCCATCATTGTCCCAGTCCCGTGAGCTGGAATCACCCTGCATGCACCCCATCAGTGTAGGCATGCACCCCCTGTCCTGGGCTCAGGCTTCACACCGTAACCCTAGGCTGAAGGAACCCACCAGAGCTCAGCACTCACATCTCAATAGTCGAGAGGAACTTGGTCTTGAAGATGTCCTTGGTCTGGAGTTGGGGGCAGGGCTTGCCGCAGAACAGGAGCTGTTTGTCCATCATCGCCAGTAGGATGTGACGCACAATCTCACCCAGGTACATGCCGCTGATGAGCTTCTCAAACCTGCCCCGGGTACAACCCTGGCAGCCTTAGCCAGGCACGGCTGCCTCCACCCAGACCCTCCCGGCCCCGGGGCCCTTGCTCACCTCTGCCTGCCCACGTTGATTGTTGTCTTGTCCACCATCAAGTCAAAGTCAGTGAAGATGTTCTCCAGGCAGCCGTTGTCTCCAAACGCCCCCCACTCCATGTTGATGCACATGAGGCCCTCCTCCCCTTCCACGCTGCCCACATTCCGCATCTCCTCCATGTAGCAAGCGTTCGTCCCTGTCCCTGTGGGCCCCACACTGGTGTCACCACCACCTGACCTGACATCCCATGGCCAGGCTGGCTGGGAAGAGGTGCTCCTCACCCACGATGAGGCCGATTTCACATTTGGGGTCATCATAGGCACAGGACATCATGGTGCCCACGGTGTCGTTGACCACAGCCACCACATTCAACCCAAAGTTCTGCCAAACAAGAAGGAAGAGACACATACAGCTTAGTGACACCCTGCTGGGCTGGCACCTCCTGGAGACAGGCCCCCAGCCATTCCCTACCTTGCGCTGGGCAGCCTCCTGCAGCAACTGAACGACATCCTGTCCCACGCAGCCCGAGGCATTGAAGCCTTTGGTCCAGCTCAGCAGCACTGCCTGCAAGAGAGGATGAACGGGGGCCAGGCGGCTGCCTCGCACCCAGGCGCCCTCCCCACCACCCTCGGGGCTGGACTCGCCCCCTCACCTTATTCAGACCCAACTGCTGGCAGGGGAAGGAGAAAGTGAAGCCAAGCGGAAGAACCTGATCCTTCAGGTCCTGCTTCATCTGGAAGTCCCTCATGCAGTCAATGATGTGGTCAAAGAGCTGCAGAGAGCGGCCACGGTTTCAGAGGCCAAGCTGGGGTGATGCTCTGGGGCCTCCCATCTCCTTCCCAGGTCTGTGGGCAGTGAGGGGGGGAGGCAATACCCACCCCTCGCCCCGTTCCTCAGCCTCACCGCCTCGCCGGTGCCCTGCGTGACGGCAGTCGGGATGATGTAGATCTCGCTGGTTATGCGAATGTCCTCTGCCACACGCACCACCAGCACTCGGAAATTGGTTCCCCCCAGGTCCAACGCCAGGAATTCGCCTCGCTCTGTGGGGAGCCAGCAAAGGGCATCAGCAGGGGCTACGACCTCCCCGGCATCCCCTTCACCTGGTCCCCATCCCTCACCAGTGCCATCAGGCGTGTTGCGAACATAGGTGGGCAGCATGCGGAGGGAGGTGTTGCCATTGTTCTCCTTGAGCAGCCCCAGCTCCATCTCCTGCCTCATCAGTGCCTGGACGCGCTGCAGGTCAGCGCGGCTGAGCCGCAGCGGGGCCAGCATCTTGTCCACCTCCTGGCGCTTGGCTACTAAGCGCAAAGCCACCGCTGTTATGATGGCTGCTCCTCGCCCAGTGCTACCCACCAAGGGCAGGAAGGTGGCCATGCACTCGGGGGACAGCATCCCAGTCACGCTCTGCAGGATCTCCTTGAACCTGCCAGAGGAAGAATAAGATGGCCAGGGCCGGGCGGGAGGCATCCTGCTGGGTTAGGGCTCCGCCAGGAGCCTCATGGCTCTCCTTACCTGCTGTAGCCCCGGTACAAGTCACCGTCCACCCCTACGTTCACCAACAACATCTCCAGCTCCTGGGCCTGGCACATGTAGCTGAGGATGGCAGCCAGCCCAGCAGCGCAGAGCGCGGCGGCACGGCTCACCACCGCCCGGCAGATCTGCTGTACCCGGCAGCAATCCTGCTCGCTCGGCTGCAGCCCCAGAGCCTCCAGAACCATCCTCGCCTCGATCATGCCGTCCTCCTTGCTGCAAGGAAAAGCACAGCGCTGGCCTACGGAGCCACCAACTCACAGGCAGGGGCACCCACCCATCACGCTCTCCTCCCACCCATAGTAGCTCCTGGTCCCCAGACACTCACCTGATGATCCCCAGGACCTGCTGGGTCTTGAGTGCACCTTTGGTCTTTAAGACAGTGATATCGTTTCCAATGAAGAGTGCTTTCTCTGCAGTCAGGCCAATCAGCACATGCCGGGTGATCTCCCCGAGGTACAGGCTGCTCACCAGCTTCTCAAACCTGTGTGCATCCCAAGAAGGGGTGAGTCCTTCCCCCTCAACACCCCTTGGCCCTTCAAGAGCACCTAGGAGCATTGCAGGCGGCCCCGTGTGTGTCGGTGGGGCCTGCGTGCTCTGGGATTGACAAGGATCCCAAGGAATTCTGCCCTTGCTGGGGGTGGGAGCACCTCCTCTCCCCGGGGTTGGAGGATTCATGGTCCACACTCTGGTCGTAAGAGGTAAAGACATCGCTCAGGGTGCCGTCATCCCCGAAGCAGCCCCACTCAGTGTTGACACACATCCGCCTACTGGTCTCCTCCGCCATCTCCACCAGCTGTGCTGGGATCATGAAGCAGCTGTTGGTGCCTGAACCTGCAGGGAGCCATGGGTGTGAGTATCAGCGCAGCCCCCGCCCCAGCACCCAGGCACATGGGGTCCCCGCTGCTCACCCACAGTCAAAGCGACCTCACAGGGTTTCCCCTCTATGCTGCAGGTCATCATGGTGCCCACCGTGTCGTTTATCAGGGCAACAACTTCCACGTGGTAGATCTGGCCAAGGGCAAAGCAAGAACATCATCAGTCCCTTTGCAGGGTCAGCCTCCAGCCAGCCCCTCCCGGCCCCCACCTCCTGTTTGTTGATGCAGCTCTGCAGCAACTGCACCACGTCCTTCCCCTCCATGTCACTGCAGCTGAAGCCCTTGGACCAGGAGATGAGTTCTGCCTGTGGAGAGCATGTGGCCAAATTGTCGGTCTCCAGCACGGAGCTGGCCCAGCTCCCACTTCTGATGTGCTGGGGAGGAGGCAGCAGCAGCCCCAGGACAGGGCTGTCCCGCTCACCTTGTCCAGCTGCTGCTTCCTGCAGCTGAAGGGGAAGATGAAGCCCAAGGGGATGTGCTGCTGGGGGTTGCCAATGTCTTTCAGGAACTGGTACACGCATTGAGCAATGAAGTCAAAGAGCTGAAAGGGCACGGCTGGGGTGACAGGCTGCTCCCCCTTACCCAGAACCCAGGCTGCAGAAGGCAGCCCGGAGCCCCAGAGCTACCGAGCCTCTGACACGGCCTCCTCGTACCATTTCCCCTTTGCCCTGCTTGATGTCTTCTGGCATATCGAAGATCTTCTCCGTCATTCTGGGGTTTTGGTTCCCATCACCAAGGAGGTTCACCCACACGGTCTGGATGTAGTTATGGCCCAGCTCCACCACCAGAATGTCACCCTTCTCTAAAGTGGAGCAGAGGCAATGTCGCGCAGAGACCTGCCCTGCGGCAGGTGTCCCCTTCCCAGCTCAAGATCTGCTCCTCTCCCCGTCCTGGAGCAGTCACTCACCCACGGGCGAGGGAACTGAGAGCCTGAGACCACCGCAGGAGGCAAGGGAGGGTCTCCCGTCCTCTGAGACCATCACAGGGGCCAAGGGAGGGTCTCCCGGCCTCTGAGACCACCACAGGGGCCAAGGGAGGGTCTCCCGGCCTCTGAGACCACCACAGGGGCCAAGGGAGGGTCTCCCGGCCTCTGTCCCTGCGCTGGGGCCCGGCAGAGGCAGCGTAGGGGTGGCTTATGGACCCCGTAACCGGCCAGAGACCATCGCAGCCCTCGGCGTGTGAGGCGGCCGTGCCAGGCTGTCTCCCCTGTGCCAGGCTGTCTCACCTGTGCCGGGCTGTCTCACCTGTGCCGGGCTGTCTCACCTGTGCCGTCGGGCGTGGAGCAGATGTAGGTGGGCAGCATCCGCACCGTGGCCCGCGCGTGCGTCTGGCGGCTGAGCCCCTCGCGCATGGCGCGCAGCATGCGGCCCTTCAGCGCCTGTAGCATCTCCAGCGGGAGGGCGAGCGCCAGCAGCGCCCGCTGCACCTGCGGGCGGCTCGTTAGGGCGAGTTCCCGGGGGCGAGGGGCCGCCTCCCCCCGGGGAACCGGTGGCGCTTACCGGCGAGCAGGGGGCGCCGTGGATTCGCGGTCCCAGCGAGGGGCTCGACCTGCGGGCGAGGAGCCGGGGGTCACCGCCGGGCACCGCGGGGACATGAGGTTGAGGAGGAGGAGGAGAAGGAGGGGAACCCGCCACCTCCCACCTCCCCTCCGCGTCCCGGCTCCGCGCGGCTTCGGCATCGTCCCCCGGCTCCGTCGTCGCTCCGCAGGCGGCGCCCCGCGGGTACAGCGAGCAGCGGCGCCCCACCACGGCCAGGGGCCCGGCCCGGCACCTGCAACAAGCGGGGAGGCTGCGGGTTGCGCCCCGACTCCGAGGATCCCGACCCCGCCCCTTCCCCCCCCCGTTGCGGCCGGGCCGCTCACCAGCGGGGCTGGGCGGCGGCGCCGCGGGGCAGCGGGGGGGGCCTGGAGGCGCCGCGGCGCTGCGGGCTGCCCATGGCTGAGGGCTGAGGGCCGCCCCTCGAGCCGCGACCGGCACCGCAACCGGCGCGGCGCCCGCCACACCGGCCGTTAGCCCCGGTCCCACAGTCAATGGCGGCCCCGCCCGCCGGCCGCGCCCCGGCACGCCCTGCCCCGCCCGGCCGCGCCCCCCCATTGGCCGGTGCGCTCGAGTCCCGCCCTCCCATTGGCCAGAGCACTCGCGCCTCGCCCGCTGCAGCCAATGAGAGCCCGTCCGGAAGGGCCGCGCCCCGCCCCGCCCTGCCCCACCCGGCCCCCCCCCTATTTTTCAGCGCGCCCGAATGCGTCCTCCCATTGGCCGGTGCGCTCGCGCCCCGCCCAGCCCCGCCCTCCCATTGGCCAAAGCGTGAGGGCCCGGCCCCGCCGCAGCCAATTAGAGCCCGCCTGGCAATGGCCGCGCCCCACCCTGCCCTCCCATTGGCCAAAGCGTGAGGGCCCAGCCCGCCGCAGCCAATGAGAGCCCGCCCGGCAACGGCCGCGCCCCGCCCCGCCCTGCCATTGGCCAGCCCACCCTGCCCCACTCAGCCCTGCCTTCCCATTGGCCAGCCCGCTCCCGCCCCACTCCATCCCGCCCTCCCATTGGTCACTGCACACAGGCTGCAGCTAATGAGCACCCGCCCGACAAGGGCCTCGCCCCACCCTGCCCTCCCATTGGCCAGCACGCCCTGCCCCGCCTTCCCATTGGCCAGCCCGCCCCACCCTGCCCTCCCATTGGCCAGTGCACACGGGCCGGCCCTGCCTCAGCCAATGATCGCCCCCGCCGCCCCGCCTCGGCCGCTGGGCCTGGGCCGCGCTCCCCACATGCAGCCCTTTGCCACCTGTGGAGGCTCCTGGGGTGGGGGCTGCCCCGCCACAGGGACAGCAGGGGCATGGGGACCATGCCCGCCGTGGTTCCCAGCACGTCGGGCACAGCCGCCCCAGCACGGGGGCCTCCAAACTCCCGCTCAGCCTCAGGACGGGCTTGGGGAAGGGCGACTGGATGCACCTTGTGCAGCTCCTCCTCTCTCCCCTTCCCCCCAGACAGACAGCACAGCTCCTCCGTCTTGTGGCAGATCATAAAAAGATACATAAATATATTTCCATTTCTTTAACAGAGAGCAAAGCTGCACAGGCACCTATAAAACACAGTCACTTCTCCAGCCAGCACTCCCTGCACACGTTGTATAAAACATAGAAAAGAGGGGTGGGAGGACGAGGCTGTGGGTGACGCCGGGGGCGGGAGCGGCACAGACCCTCCCCGGGCACCAGCAGCCTCAGAACTTGCGCTTTCTTCGTCGGCAGCCCTTGGTCTGCTGCTGGCTGCCCAAGCGAAGAGCTGCGTGCGGCTCCAAGTCCACCACACAGTCCGTGACCTCCGAGAAGGAGACGCCGGGTGTCACAGAGACGTCACAAGGAAGGTGTTGAAGGGAGCTGGGGTTCTCCAACGCCGGCTCCCCAGCTTCCACCGAGGGTGAAGAGGCCTGTTGGTCTCCTAGTCCAGGGAGGGGGGTCCCTGCATCAGCACCTGCAACAGGAACACTCGTCAGCCCTGCAGGGCCCGCTCCGAGCACGAGCCCCAGGCATGGGGGAGAGGGTGCTGTTGAAAAAATGTTTCACAGAAAGGGTCATTGGGCAGTGGAACAGGCTGCCCAGGGCAGGGGGTTGAGTCACCTTCCCTGGAGGTGTTTAAAAAGCGGGTGGATGAGGTGCTCAGGGACATGGTTTAGTGACTGATGGGAATGGTTGGACTCGATGATCCAGTGGATCCTTTCCAACCTGGTGATTCTATGAAAGCATTTCTCCCCAGTCATCTCCTGCCCCTGGACATTGAGGTGCTGGAGCACATCCAGAGTAAGGCAACAAAGCTGGTGAAGGGGCTGGAGAACAAGTGTTATGAGGAACATCTGAGGGAACTGGGGTTGTTTAGCTTGGAGAAGAAAGGGCTGAGAGGAGACCTTATTGCTCTCTACAACTCTCTGCAAGAAAGATAGAGCAAGGTGTGTGTCAGTCTCTTCTCCCAAGCAACAAGCGGTAGGACAGGTGGGAATGGCCTCAAATTGCAACAGGGGACGTTCAGTTTTAGAAAAAGATTCTTTAATGAAAGAGTGATTGAGCACTGGAAGAGGCTGCCCCAGGCAGTGGTGGAGTCTTCTTCCCTGGAGGTGTTCAAAAAACATGTGGATGTGGTACTCTGGGACATGGTTTAGTAAGGACAGTGGTGTTGGGATGACAGTTGGACTGGATAATCTTAGAATTCTTTTCCAAGCTTAATGAATCTATGACACGTGGGGGGAAGTGCAAGCATGCCGGCAGGGAGGACAGCACCCCAACACCCCTTGGAGAGCTGAGCCCACAGCCTCCTGCTCTGCTCAGGAAGAACAGAGCCCTTCAAGGGGAATCTGGGGGCCCAGGACTGCAAGGAGACACCTGGGAAAGGGCACCCCTGACCCAGCCAGGCAGACATAAGAAGCAGCTTCCCACCTGGAGATTTGCCCTCCGAGAGCTCCAGCATCTTGAGGAGTCCTCTCTCCTGTCTCCCAACGTCCTGCCAAGAAGAGAACTGTCATCACGGCCCTGTCATGAGGGAGCCCTGTGGCTGGTTTCACATTCCCCAAGCCCACAGGGTCAGGCTGGGCACAAGCAGGAATGCTGCATTTCCAGGGCCTCCAACTGCACACAGTCAGCCACCAAGGGGAAAGTTAATAAAACTGGTAAGGAGGGAGGCCAGGGTACAAGAAGCCACCCCAAGCCCAGCCAGCAAGTGTGGGGCTATAACAGAGAAATGAGGGCACCAGGGGCTCTGCCACGGCGCAGGCACAGCCCCAGCACCTCCCTGCAAGGGCAGACTCCATCCTGCTCTGTCCAGGCCTGACACAGGAGGGAAGGGGCTGACCACAGGGCACAGCTAGACAAGGAGTGCACATCTCGCACCTCCTCTCAGCACCTAGGAACACACGGCTACGCTGGTCATGCAGGCTAAAGGACGACCATTTGGCCTGGCTGCTTTGAGACTTGCTGGCCCAGCAAAAGTCTACTCTCCTGGAGGATGCCTGTCCCCAGCACTGCTCTAGTAGGCACTGGCAGCCCATCTGCAAGGCTGGAGCCACAAAGCACCCCAAAAGGGGCTGTGACAGGAACCCACAAACCCAGCAGCACTGCTGGGAAGCTTTCTGACAGCCCAGCCCATGCTCAGGCATGACCTGCTCCCATGGTAAGCTGCCACCTGGGACAGAGGAAACACAAAGCCTTGCTGAGCTGTCCCAAAGGGCCACCGAGCTGCAGAACCTTTCCCCCATGCCCTGTGCCCAAGTGCAGAACCCCACATGTCAGCTGTGAGGTGGAGCGACAGAGTGAAACAGCCCCCATGGAGCTGGTC
The DNA here is from genome assembly GCF_032191515.1 of Phaenicophaeus curvirostris. Classification (NCBI taxonomy): domain Eukaryota; kingdom Metazoa; phylum Chordata; class Aves; order Cuculiformes; family Cuculidae; genus Phaenicophaeus; species Phaenicophaeus curvirostris. The sequence continues at coordinate 9,195,115 of NC_091406.1, forward strand.
ACATGCAGGAGCAGCCGTGCCCTGCAGTGCTCTGAACCACACAGCGCTTGGCTGTATCCCAGCCAAAATCATCAACCAGAAATCTCCATTTGCATCTGAATCCCCAAAGGGCTGAGGCCTGTGATGGATTTAAGGGATTATACAAAACTAAGACATCATGTTGCATCTTCATGCTGAGAATCACATTTCTGAGCACCGGCAAAGCTGCGGCACTAGGGCTGCGCCTGCAGGAATCAGCAGGAAGGCCCCTCTCTGCGCTCTCCCAGGACTAACAGGAGCAGGAAAAAGCATGGTGGGGGTCAGCACCTGGCCAGTGACTGCAAGCCAGCTGCTACCCACGCTCCTGCCTCTCACCTCTCCTAGCAGGGCACGTCCCCACTGCACTCCCCATTTCTCCCAGGACACTGTGGTTTGCTCCCAGATGGAGCAGTTCCTCCTGCTCTGGCTCTGAAGCCTTCCACCCAGGAAAGATCTCGTGGATAGAGTCAGATATGCTTGTCATCCCAGCACTGCCCTCCAATCCATCTATATTCAGCCCAGGAAGCCTGCAAGACCGAGGCCGCTGTCTGGCAGCAGGACAGCCCTGGCTGCCTGCCCGCTGGAGAGGTTACTGGCAGCTCCGCTGGATTAGCTCACCCCTGGGACCAGTCCATGCTCTTGCAGAGCATCGCATAAGGGAGGGCAACGAGTTCTCTGGCCAGGGCAGCCCCCAGGGACAGGCAATTCTACAGCTCAGCTTATAAACCAAGGAAACTGCTCCTGCTGCCAACCCAGCCCCAAACCCGGCACGAAGCAAAAGGAGACGTTCTGCAGGGTCGCCCCTCACCTTGGCGCTTCGCAGCCTCCTGGTTCCCTGAGCTTGCCTAGCAGCCTGAAGGCAGCTGTCCACGTGCCTCTGATACTGCAGCAGTGGCACCAGTGACTTACAGAGGTAGCACTTCTCACACCTGCCAGGCAGCAAAGGACAGAGCACTGCATTAGGATTCACCCAGCGCCAGGCTCCCAGCCACCAGCCGTGACTTTCCTCCTCCAGGCCACGCCACAGAGAAGACGTGTCACCAAATCGGGTCTCGCTCAGTGGGGTTGGGCCGGCACCAATCGCAAAGATTGAGTGATTATCAGTTTTCCCTGCCTGTTCCTCTGTATCCTGCTGCTGCAGCAGCGGGACAGTAATCAAATGCGCTCATCTAACTATCTCAAACACCGCTGATTCTCCCCAGACATAAAGCACCCTGTCAAAATCCACAGAAATGAAGTGCGAGGGCTTTGCAAAGGGGAGTTAAAATTCTGCCTGAAAAGCAAACCAAGTGTGTTAAATCAGAGAGACATTTTACCAGGGCTGGATGAACTTGTCTGACTAGTAAATCAAGTCTTTCTCTGCACTGTCTCCATTTTACATCATGCCATGTTGGGCGAGGAATGCAGAGCACGCGTTCCTGCTGGGGGGCTGGCACAGCGTGTTCCTCAAACCCTCTCCTTTGCGTAGATGATGCCCAGGCTCATGCAGGACGACTGAGTGTGCTTGGGAAGAAAATTACCCTGGGTGAAAGTAGACAAAGGTCAGGTGTGGATTTATACAGCTACACTCGCTTCCTCAACAGCTCTCAGTGGGGACTGAGCCGTGCAGAAGAGGGCACTGGTTCTTCAGGAGGGGATCATCCACACGGGGAGCTATTCAGAAATGGACCATCCAAGGAGAGATGAGCCCCCAGGGACCAGCCCAGCAGCAGCGTTCACTTTAATAAGCACTACTCTCCCAGTAAAAACACACCCCAGGCTCCAAAATGCGTATGGAGAGCCCCCATATCGAGCAAAACTCTGCAGCACTTTTCCCGTATTTTCTTTCCAGTCAGTGCTGATTACCCAGATAATGTGTCTAAACAGAAGCTGTCCTCTCTATAATTAGCCTAATTCCATTAGTGATGTTGCCATCCACTGTTTGTAACAGCAAAATTGCTTCCATAGCAGGGATTTTACTGTCAGATCCTCTCCTATGATGCTTTGTGTGGGTGGCAGGAGGAGGGGCTGCATAGGAAGAGATTAAACAAAGACACTGCTATTCTGAAAGTCTAATTTAATTAAAAATATCACTACAGGTGCTGTGTTGACAGCCTCCCTGTCCTACCCTCTTCTTTTCCAGGGGTTACCAAGCTCAAATCTCCCATCAGAAACCGGCTGAGTTAGCACTATTTTAGCTACAGCTCCTCCTACGGCGGCCAGAGACCACGCATCCCTGACCCACCACGGATCGGGCTAAAAGGAAATTAGTGCAAAAATAAACAATCTGAGAACAGCAAATTCCTCTTGCTTTGGCACGAATACAGCCGGCACTGCAACAAGAGGCACTGAGAGCAGGCAATTTCTTAGGGAAACATTGCTATAAAGCCAACAGCCAGCATTTATACAGGAAGACAGACATCCACAGGCAAGCTAGCACTGAAGCACAGAAATGATCTTGGAGGAAGCAAGCATACCTACTTACTTGTCAATGCCTAAGGACGTTGGGCCACTTTCACCACTGGCAGCTTTACTTCTTGCCTGTCTCTGACGTCGTGTGAACACTGGAGGAAAACAAGAAAGGGTTACCTGCCATCCACCCCAAAAGCATCCCTACACCGTGTCCAAAAGCAGCAAGTTTCGATCTCTTCCACTCAAGGTTGCAGCAGAAACGATGGCAAAGAAATACTTGAGTGTGATGGGCAGGGTCTTCTCTCCTCCAGAAGAAGCAGCTGCCCAATTCTTCTTTTTTTCCGGGGGGATACTGAAGAAGTTACCTTCCCCGGACTTGGAAGAAGCTCGCCATTTCACACTGTAACTTGTCTTCTGCCAGAAACAGCTGGTTCAACAATATGCAGTTTACAGTCATTTCAAAGCCGATGTGCAGCAGCGCAACAGCCTGGGAGCAGAGTTACACAGCTGCTCCAGCAGCACCGCGCCGCTCCCTGCCAAATTAAGCACCCGTGCCTGCTGCAGGGGAAGGAGCGTGGTAACCGTGAGCTCAAGGGGAAGGAGAGCTGAGGCAGGGGCTGTGTGGAGGCACCAGCCCTTCTGTAGACATGGTAGGAAGAGTGAGCCTTGCTGGGGAGGGACACAGCTTGCACTGGAAGGGAAGGTTACAACAACCAGCCTATGCTCACAGCCCTTGTGAATCTGTACTATTGTCTGCGTACAGCTCTGTGGGGCCTCTGGATGAAGATCTCTACAGGGCTAAGCATCTGCGGTGCTTGTCTCCAGTGGCAGCAGGAGAGCAGCAGCTCCGACACACGTGGGCAGCCAGCAAGATCCTGCTGACCAGCCTGCTGGTGACGGGTCCAACAATTTCTGTTCCTTCAGCAAGCCCAAACAGCCTTCCCAAACCTGCTCTCCAGGCATCTGCAGGGAGCACATCAGAGTGTTGTCTTTTCCAGTCGAATTCTTCTCAGAGTATTCCTGTTGACATGCCACCAGCAAACATCCTCAGGGAACACATCAGATAGCTTAGCTTGCTTCACCAGGGATGTTCAAGACTCCAGCTCCAAAACAGATGTCGCACTAAGCACTCTTGGGCAAGCTGGCTAAGGGGACAAGCAGGGAGCTATTTTACAGCCTGGGAGCACCGCTTCCCATGCTCTCATTAAGAGAAAGGTCTGAATCCAAGGTACAGGCACAACAAACCTGTTATTGTTGGCTCATCATCTGATATAGAAAGGGACGCACAAAATTTTGTGCGGAACAAATCCTTCAGAGTTTTATCAAAACACCATTTCCAGAGCGTTAAGCAACCCCAACACCTATCCCCAATGCTGATACAACACAGCCTTTCCCTTAGCAGCAATCACCAATCTGCAGCAAACGCGCTGCGAGGTGCTCAGGAGCTGTTGGGGCTGATGTGAGACATCCACACTGAGGAAACAAGCTTGAGTGTCTCCTAGGACGTGGCTATTGTCTCATAGGCGATGACTGATACCAACAGCTCGTTTCTCGCAGGCACTGAAGCGGATGTCTCTCTAACTTAGCCTGGCCCAGATTCGAAGTGGCAGCCTGGAGAGGAGGACTGATAAGCGTGGCCAACCCTCAGGCCACCCAGCCTCCCAACAACCCAACTAACACGTGCACTTGACAGCATGGTGAAAGCCGCTCTCCAAGTCAGCGTGCATTCATTAATATTCCTTTAACACCATCTCGGGAGCCTCGTGCAGCAGCTCAGGTGTTAATCAGTTCTATTTTCTTCCAAAAGCAGTGAACACATCTGGCATAATGGGCCCATTAGAGATGTCTGGGACTGCAGCTGCCCAGGGGAAGATCCCCAGCTGTGCTGCTGGAAGCAGAAGTGGAGGAGAGAGAACAGGGCCAGCTGGTGAGCATGACCCTGACAAACACACCAGCCGCCCAAAGCAACCGGGTTCAGAACATGGGAAAACACTTCCCATGGGGAAAATCCCCACCACAGAGCAGAGCTGACCTGCTGTGTGACAGAAACCTTGAAACTCTCCCAGATGTGATGTTCTTCGTTGGGTCAGACACACGCTGTGGCCCAAGAACAGCCTTTTCTCTGGCATTTCTTGCGGTTGACGAGGTTGGCCTGTTTGGCTTCAGCTCGCAGCCTGGGGAAGAGGAGCAAACCCTCCCCAGCACTGCCCCGATATAGGAACACCCACCCCTGGCACCTCCTGGAGCTGCCAGATCACATCAGCGTGTGGAGCAGCAAGGTCCATGGTCACCAAGCTCCTCACCTCACTGCACAACCCCCCTGCCATCTCACCCCCAGCTTCTTCCCCATTGTCACTACCAGCCGCACTGCTTGTTGTGCAGGATCCTGCTAGCAGCAGGCTCGCCAGCATCTTGTCCTTCCACAGAAGGGTTTAAACTTCCCTCTGCATCCATCTTGTGTCTCTTTCTGCTGTATTAGAGCCACTTCTATTGATGTCAGGAGGTTTTTAACAGCATCAATGCTGCTGCTGAAGACTGACAGCTGTATCAAGTTGCATTTGAGGCTTTGGGAGGAAGGGATACACCAAATCCTTATTTTCCTGGACTCGCTTGGAAGCTGAGAGGTTGGGAGCGTGTCGATGGAGGGCAGAATGAATAGAGCATGTCCCAAAGCTCGAGACTATTTGCTGTACTCGGCGGCAGCCAAGACTTGCTTCCAGATTGAGACCAGCAGATTCCTGCGTTGGCAGCAGCAGCGGGCGATGGATGCGGTGACTCCACTAAAGCCCTTCTCACACACACAAGCCCTTCAGCCGAGTCACAAAGAAAGAGGGAGCTGGCACAGCACTTCATGGCTCCACTTGTTCACTTGGAATTAACACCAGCCACTGAGCTGGAAGCCCCGGTCCTGAACCTTCGCCAGAGTGGTACAGTAGCTAACACAACAGCAGGCTCTTCTTTTATATTTACTCACACCACAGGAAGATGGAAATTCATGATCAGATTTTCACACTGCCCAGGTATGTGGTGGTCTGGGCATCCAGCCAGAGGAAGGGGAAGCAACTGTAACTCATCTTGCCCGCCTAAACCCTTTGAAAACCCGTCCTTAGGTATCAGCCACCCTGCGCTGAGCTGGCCACCTAATACGTAACACTGAAAGACTTTGGTGCATGATTAGAGGGGGAAGAAAAGCAAAACCAGCAAGAATCCACACTTGTGTAATTTTAAAACAAAAAAACACTGACAGCTGTACTCTGCAGGACTGCATCATCTGCAATTCCAAGGACATCAGGACTAAATCCAACTAGTAAGTCTGAAGAAGATGAGGAACCCCTGACCCCATGCACCAAAGAAAAACCGAAGCCGTCTTTCCTTAACACATCAGAACATGGCTTAGAAGGCAGAACTTTGATTTTCTCTCACCCAAGGCTGTTGCTGTGCTCTAGAGGAAGCCAGCCGCCAGCCAAGAGCGCACAGTGCTGCAGCGGCAGAGAACAGCTTCTGGATACAGAGGAGCTGGCATTTGCTGCAGAACACAATTCTCCCAACCCCTTTTTTCTCCCCATGCATTAGCTTTACCTATGGATTTTGTGCTAGTGATGGATGCCAAGGTAACAGCCCTGGAAACAGAATCCTTTTGTACCTGCACAGCTGTGCCAGGCTCCTGTCTGGCCTCTGCTCAGAGCTAAACATCACCCCTACCTATCCAACCCAAACGCCCCTGGCCAGCCCACCAGCTGAGACCTCTCCGGTGACTGCTGCTTTCGCGCAGCCACTGGGAAGGGGACCAAGGTTCCCCACCAGCCAGAGTCCCAGAAGGCAGGCAGGATTCTGCCCCACGTTCCGTCCTGCTCCAAGTCCAGGAGGCTGTGGTCCTGCAAAGAGTCTTGGTGCAAACAACACAAGCATCACAGTCCATTATGGCTAATAAAGCCCGTTCTTGACAGGGAAAATACTAGAATAACTGGCAATAGAAAACCCAAATTACTGTGATTTTGTCCCAGAACCATTGCTCTGCTTAGAGCCATTACTGTAGACCAAAATCTCTTTTATTCCAGACTAGTTTTCTTATGGGGGGGATTGTTCTGAACAAGCCAGAGCAGCAGAGTAGCAATTCCAAAATAACTATCCTTACAAATATCCCCAAGGAGCCCAGTCTGAAAACAGAGTGGAGAGGTCAGCCTTGAACTCTGTCCTGCTGAAAGCCAACACCAAAGGAAAGAACAAATTCCCTCGCACTGCCAGAGAATTCAAAGCCTTTCCCTGATCACAGTCAGGATTCCCCAGGATCAATGGATAGACTCACAGTCCAGCCACACCAGGGACCTGATTACCACGGGGCCGAAGACATTCCTGCTAAAAGGCATACAAAAAAACTTGCTCCGTTTTGTAGCATGGATAAGACGTTTATCGGCATTGAGGATGGGGAGGAGCTGTGATAATTTGTGATTTGCCTGAGCTGAACGCTTTGCATTAGTAGCCTGTTTGTACCTGCAGAGAGAACTCCCCACCAAAAATCAGCACTGAGCAGCATCAGCCACGACTCTGGCTCATGTCATCTTGACAGGACCCATGTCACATCCCCAAAGATTTAGTATAACAGAGACCTTGTGTTTTAAAAGTACATCAACTCTGCATTAAGATTACACGGTGAAACTTCCTCCTGCTAGAGGAATGCAGAAGTTACAGTTCTTGTACTACCTTTGATTTGCTCCAGTTGCTTAAACATCATAGATTTAGGTTGCATTTAATAACCCAGGATGTAACTGAAAATTATACATTCACAACCTGAAAAGTTAATCTTATTACAAGCTACTACTTTGATATTACCTGACATTGTGCTAACACAGACTTTACATTTCAAGCAGCAGCTAAAACATAACTTATTGAATATGTTGATAACCAAGCGGTGTATTTGTTCACTTAAGCTCTACAAAGGTTGGCTATGGAAAACTGATAGGAAGAAGTCTGCAAAGAGGATTAATATGGGCATTGTGACCGCACTTCTATGCTTCACACTTCACATGCAGGAGAGAAATCCAAGCTCCCAGATCGATAGCTATCATTTTGCAATTTTAGAGGAACAAGAGGGAAACTTTTCTGCAACCTCTTGCAGCTGAACAAGCCATTTTTGCACATACAAGTGTCAGACTCATTGCAGAGCGCAGGCCGTGGTTGGAGTGGTACAGAATATTCTCCCTTCTCAAGAGCCCTGAAGGACGCTCACCCGCGCAGCTTGGAAGCCTTTTTCTACGCATTTTCTACGCCCAGCAGATACTCTGCAGGTCCTCACAAAACACTATAGACGCGTCTTATGAGCACTGCTTGAAGATCCAGGGCTAGGTTCTGTGGTAAGATTTGGATTATACACTTTCCAAGCGACTAATAATGTGATGATGAAGTCAATCAGAGAGATGATGTCCCTGCGCAGGAGGTGCTGGAGACACAGGAGCTTCCGCTGCCACTCTCATGGCCACCTTGGAGATGGAACAAGGCAGAGCGAACAAAGCTCCCTACATGCCACATCATGCACTAGATATCCCGAGAAGGACAAGACTGCCACACCTGGCTGCAAGGAATAAGAAAGGGGGACAAGCACAAGGAGCAAACACAAAAAAGCAGCACTTGGCAGACCTGGACTGTCCCCGCCAGCCTCCTCTCCCACGATGCCATTGCAGTACATAGCATGCAGCTCGATCTCTGTAGCTGGAAAGCCTTGGTCACACAGCGGGCAGGACACGCAGTCAGCAGCTGTCAGCAGGTCAGCAGGGCTGCACTCAGACACAGTCCCACCAGCATCTTCATCTCCACCAGCCTAAGGAGGAAGAAAAAAATTAGCTACACAGTTTGTCATGCCATCTCTCTACGTGCAGAGCTCCGTGCTGTGGGTACTCACCCTCCCATAGATTCAGTTTTTCTTGGAAAGTTTTATTCCCCCTTCATCATATGCCAGTCAGAAATAACACCACTGGCTGAGTAAACTGTGCAGCACTAATAACTAATTCTTCTTCTAAAAACAACATGTCCTGCTGAATCACAGCAAAACCTCCCTGCACAGCCGCGCGCACCAGTTAAGACAAACATCACCCGTACTACCATGGAAAAATAGCAAAGCTTCCATTAATCAGGAAAGCTCGGAAGCGAAACTGATGGAAAATTCATGGGGCAAAGCAAGAGTTCAACACCTGACTTGTGCTCATCGGTTTCTGGACACAGGCAGCACTGTCTGGGAACACAGCTTCCCCTAGGAAGAAAGGAGGCTGCTGTGCTCTTAGGCAGTTGAGAGAGATCACTGGGAAGCTCCTCCTCTGTAGAGGAGGTGGCTGGAGCAGTCATCAGAGGGGACACAGATCAAGGAGAAAGGCAATACTGTTAAAAATCCGTGTCACACAAAATTACTCGCAGTGGTTTTCACCAGGGCAAAATGTCACAGCCTGTGTTTGTTCTCTGGACAGCATCACCACTTACCGATACTCCCTTGCTCCTTTTTTGCAGGGGCTGCACAGCCAAAAAGGTGCTCCACTTCCACCCGCTGAGATACAGCCTTCTCTTCTACTGATGTTCCAAAGACCCAGCAGATTGCTGCCATCTCACTCATAGCTCAAGCTTTGCCTTGTCAGACTTGCTACAAGATTCTCCATATTTAAGAATCCTTTCCCCCCTCCATCCCATAATGATTAAAAGAAGTTATTTAAATACAAACCATGTAGAAGAAATCTATAGGAAAATAACATAGGAGAGTTTCCTGTTCCTAGGGATAAGCAGACTGTATGCAGCAAAACTGCTGTCTGCTTCCCTCCAACGGTATCATTTCAGGGAAGCAGTAATTGGGGTCAGCCAGGACGCTCAGTACCACTGGAGTGCTTTGTTATTACTTGCTTTTCCAAATAAGGCTCTGATCCTGATTTTTAAGTCCTAAAGGGAAGGAGGGTGCTTTGTTGACTCCAAGGAGCCATGCAAAAAATTGCACGATTGAGCCTTAAACTGAGAATCAAACTCACAAAATGCATATCTGTCAGACACCAGCTGAAAGGCTACGGCACGGAGCCCCAGGAACAGCTCTCTCACTTCCAGGGAGGCTCTGTGCCCTGAGTTTCTGCAGAAGAGTTGCCACAAGAGTTCCTCCAGCCGAACACAGGCTGCTGGAGTACATCACTTACAGCATTAACACCCATACCCTGTCTCACATCCCAGTGTCACTACATCCTGTGAAGACCTCACCGTGGGGCATCACACAGAAGAGTCATAAAAAACAAATGTGTAAAATATGAATGATCAAATCAAACTTGCACTATATCCTAGTCAGACAACACAAAAAATAGCATGAGAAAAGCAGCAGGCACTGCTCCTTCTAGCTGCCATTTTTAAAGCAATCTTAGGAGATCACCGGCTCTGCACACCCTGCCCGCCTACATTCAGTGGTAAATTACTAATTTTAAATGGAAATGCAACATTCTGTAACAAAAGACACCACAGTCCCAAAACCGCTTGTACAAAGCCTTACTGTAGCAGTCTGGAAAACCTCAACTGCAGAACCAGTCACCCCTGTCAGAGGCAGACTGTTGCCTCTCCTCTTTAGCAGGGAAAATTGCCTACGAGACACAGCACTCGCAGCCAGCAGCGATGCCAGAGGCTGAGCCCAACAAGACTCCTGTGTCCTGGCTCAGCATCTGCTAGGAAGCGGTTGGTCCCAGTGGTCTACGCCCGCTTCATGAGAACTGCTGATGCACACGGCAGCCGTGTTCCTGCTGCCTTCCTGGAGGGCTGCAGGCTCAGGACCGGTACTTGCAGCCAGCGATAACGTTGTCAGACAGTCCCTAGGAAGCCTCACGGTGCTGCTCCCGAACTGTGCCGATCAGCTTGTGCCGTCTGGGCGGAGGTTTGAGACCTGGGGAACTCTCTGCAAGGCACAAGGGACAGGGCAGCGTCCTGGCCACAGCCAAATGGGGTCATGAACGTGCTCTGGCGGCTGCGGCACAGGTCCGCCGCCTCTCCCTGCTGCAGTCTCTAATTGACTGAGCAGTGCTTTGAGATACCTGCAAAATGAAAGGCACACGAGAGCAGAAGCTGGTTTATTAAAAGGCCTAGTGACAACGAGACATCGGAGCTGCAGATGCACTGTACAAGCTGCAGTCTCCCAGAATGAGCTTTCCACAAATGAATCCTCTTGTCAAGAGCTGTACAATTCAGTATTCATGTACCCTGCCAGAGGAGTACTTGGCAACCCCTTTGATATCGCTCTCTAAATTAATAGACAAAGGGAGTTTTATCAGAAGCAGGAACCGAAGTCAGATGTCGGCACAGCGACAGCTGCAAAGCAATTGCAGTGCAGGTGTGACAACACGGGGAAGGGTCCACACAACAGCACACATCTGCATCAGGAGGTAAGAGGATGGCCCTGCCACTGACTATTGTAATTAACTATTAACACAGAAATCAAGATTCCCAGGCTCGGGTCACTTCTGCATGGACTACAAACCACCACCAGCCCTCAACACTTTGATGTCATCTTTATCCCAGCCGCTTCTGGGTGAACCTCTTGCCTTAGCCTCTTGAACGTGGTGGGTGGAGAACAAACCCAAAGTTCAGAGGACAGGGAAAAGCATATCACAACAGGAGTGACTTGAGGTTTACTAGGACTCCCCTCAAAGCTCCTGCGGTCCCTCTGCACGACTGAACATCACAGCACTACAGCTCCAAGCGCTGCTGTCCACACCGATGGCATCCTCCAGCACAGCAGTGCTTGAGGTATAAATGAATGTATTCAAATTGATAACAACTCTCCAGCTACAGGACTGAAAGGCTCCAGAAGCAGCTGCACGCAGCCTCCAGCCAAAAGGGACTGCAGTTATGAAGCAGGGGGGAAATCAAAGAGAGAACTGTTTGTGAGGATCCCAACAGCATCAGCTCAAGATCCCAGCCACCCAAGGGGAAACACTAGCACAGCCCAGCTGAACCAAGGTTTAGACAGCAGGACTGGAAACAGGATCCTTCCCCGATTTCAGGTTCTTTTACCTGCATAGGTGCATCTCTGCTGCCTGAGCAGAGCTCTTCTCCCTCTGTCTCAACAGCTTCCAGTGGACTCGGCTGGGTCTCTGCAGAAAAACACCTCCGTGTCAGCACAGCTTTGCAGCCCCCAAACTATCTCCTCAATTGTTGACGTAACTCAACCCATTTCTTACCAGCATTTTCACAGTTTCAAAACATTTTTTAGACTTGCCACAAATGTTATCAGACAATGTGCAACAACACAGCCAGATGAGGGGTTAAAAGTCACAGCACAGTGGTGCGAGGACAAAGCCAACACAGCTTTGCGGCTTCGTGGGGAGTGAGACTAGACACAGGGAAAGTGCGTGGGACACTTGCTGGGATAGAGACAAAACAAGAAAAGAGCTCTCTCTCTTGCATCAAGACAAACAGAGCTCCCATTTTGCAGTCTGCCTCACAGTCACACCTTCTTTAGACCTCCATATCTTCCTTAGCAACAAAATATGCCTCCAATTACCACCATGACCTCTCTCTCCGCTGCTGCTCGGGAACAGGAGTGGTCTCTTTATTAATTTTCTCACTTAAAACTCTGAACTAGAAATTCTCAAACATGCTAGGAGAGACCAAGGATGAAAAACTCATTGGTGTCAAACACATTTAATTAATTAAGATAAAAATTATTTCAGCTGTCATGCTTTACACATAACTTGACACTGAAAAGTCTGAAAATTTCTTGACTGTATTGAAAAGATCCATTCCTGACACCTTGTTTTGAGTGATCCCTCCATACAGACATACATCCTAGAGTCTCTTCAGCAGCAAGTCCTTAGCAGTCTCTGGTCACAGAACTGTCTGGAAATGGGTCCAAAAACAGGGCAACAAACTATATTCCCTGGATAATTTCAGTCCTGACAAACAGAGCTGGGAAAGAAATTTCGTTTTGTTCAAATAACTCGAATATTTTCTTCTTTTCTCTGCATTTTACTAGTGTGCAACTTTCAGTGCAAAATTGAAAACATTCTCAAATGCCTCTCACCTGGGCAAACAGAGATCTCCTCTTCAGCAGAGTTTTCTGGGGCAATATCTGGGCTCCTTTTACTGCCAAGTGGGGTCAACACGGAGACGCTGTTCAAAATATAAATACAATATAAATCTCCAATCCAGCAGATGTGACAGCACACACCCACCTGTCTCATGCAGTTCAGAACAGCAGATGATGCCATAATTTCCAAGTGGTCAATACCTGATAGCCAGAAACAACCAGGATAACAACATTTTTTTTTTGCTGTCCTAAGCAAAAGCCCCAAAAGGAACATTTTTCTCTTCTAGAAGCCCTTGACAAAAAGGCAGAAAGGGTCACTCTCTCACGTGAGGGGAGCAAAAATACCTGCTAACAATTGTGGCAGTCTCTTATTATTTCTAATCTTAGATTTGGGAGTGGGCACAGGTACCAGCACTGTGCTTGCTTCTATCCGGGGAAGAAACTCCTCAGAGAGAAGAGAACAGACTCTGCTTTATCCTGCATTACCCTCACCCTGCTAATTTTCTTCATTATCTCAGCACAAGGCAGCCAGAAGCAGCACAGATGCAACACAAGGCAAAGCTTCCCTGCAGCAAAGTCCTAACAGCATTAGCGCAGCGGCTCCTCTGAGCAGCACCGGCTAACGTTCCACTCATTCTGACCTTCGGATTCCTCCTTTGCTTTTCCTCCCCCCATTCTGCACTGTGTCTTTCTGAAACAGGCAGGCATTGCTGAGTAAGTCTGGCACTCACGCTGACACGCTCCGCGCTTTGCGTGGCTTTCTGATTAGTCTGATCAAGTATGCAAGAACACACTTGAAAAACATGAATCCCCATACTGAGAAAAAGAAGATTTATTAAGCCCAACCACAGGCCTTAGAGAGGAGAACAGCCACTGCTGATTTATGATAAATAAGAGAATTCTGATAGGAAATCACAAGTGGCTTTTCTCTCTACATAAAGCATCTCAAAGCATTTGTTATGAATCCAGGCTGAGCATGTTTTAGTCTGTGTCTAACATCAGGGCTCACTTCAAAAGAACTCGCAGAAAACAACTTGCTATGACATTTATAAAATGGGCTAATCAATTTGAAGTCAAACCGCATTTCTTGCTACACCAACTATCTCCTGGTAACAAAGCCTATAATCATTTATTAAAACCCCAATCTCCCATGCTCTGCACAAAGCGTAAAACAATCAGGCAGAGTGGCCTGCAGAAAGCAAAGCAGCTTCTTCTCTCCGCTGCTGCTTCCTACCCTGCTTCACTACCTCCAGACAGCTCAGAGCCGTGTTTTCCTATTAAGAGCTGCTGAGGCCAACCGGCCGGGGGGCCTGAGCTGCACCCAGGAGAGGGCTGCGCCTGGCAAATTACCAGGAGCCAGATGGCAACACTTAACGTGCACAAAACCGCGAAGACCGCAGCCATTTCTTGCCTTGCCTGCAGATGTGCCAGCTGCTCAAGGAGGGGCCGCACACCCAGGTGTGTCCTGCCCCAGGAGCTCCTGAGCAGCTTGGGCAATGTCCCAAACCAACTCCATCAGCTACACTGAAGGAAAGAGGTCCTGCTCTTTTCATATTCAGCCCTGGTCTCTTCTGTCTTAAGCAGGCGGGAGGCCAGCGCTGCAGAGCGCACACCTCGGTGCCTTCGACGCAAGCACAGAAGCTCAGACCTCAGCTGTCGCAGACTCATCAGCCTCAGCAGCCGCAGATTCCTCCTGTTCCCCAAGGCGAGCTTTAAGCTTGTTAGAAAGGTGCAAGTAAGAGGGATTTTCATACTCTGCATATTGATATTAACTGCTGGGGCCAAATGCTGTTAGATCAGAGGAAAGTTGGCAGTTCCAAAGCAGGTTTAAATTACATAACCCAGCAAATTAAACACACGACGTTATCTGCCCTCTCTTGTAACTTGCTCCTTGAATCCTCTCCTATTTGCCCTTCTTCTCCCAAAAGCCTTCGCTGCAGAATTGCATCCCACAGGAAGGAGAAGGAAAAAAAAGGAAAAGAGGAGTAGGCTTAAATTTGAAGAAAATCATGTTGACTTGTCCCACACCTGTCATCTGCTGAAGTGGCTTTTCTGGAGCACTGCACTCTATCTTTGGCTGATAGGCAGTGCCGTCTGGCTTCCTCCTCCCTTCTTTCCTCTTCAGCAATAAGGCAAGAGCATAAAAATACACACAAAAATCCAGTAAACCCTCCACCATGCTGCCTATGTGCCTTCCCCATCAGATCACGTGATGACACCGCTATAACTCACCTACCCACCTCCACAGCTTAACTGCACCCTGTCACACCAGCTTCGGAGGGCAAGGATCAAGTCCTTGTACTAGGATGTGCCTCGTGCATTTTATAAAGTACCAAGAATAACAGATCTCTTCTCCCCGGCTGCGCCCCACCTCTCTCCCACACTGCTCCAAAGCCATGTATTTCCAGGGATTGACAGCAGACAGACTTTCCAGCAAGCCCTGCATGGTTTAGTGTTTGAAAGGAATAGTTGGACTCGATGATCCAGTGGGTCTCTTCCAACCTGGTGATTCTATGATTCTATGAAACCCTGGTGAGGCTGCACCCCAAAACGCTGCAGGAAGAGTGGAAGAGCCCAGGCCCCCAGAGCAAGATGGCAAGCCCCACGCTCTGGAATTGCCCTACTCACCTCTGTGCGATTTGCATGGGCTCCCCGTCCTCACGCGCATCCTCTGCAGGCAGCACCTGGGAGGCCTGGGAAGGAGAGTTCTGATATTATATAAAACTATGCATACAGCTCCCCAGCATCTGCTGGGTCATCGATTCTGTCCATGGCACTGCACTCAATCTGGTAGGTATTTTCTTCTGGAAATGGTTAATAATCCATCCTGAACTTATCAGCTTTTTGCCTCCCTCACTCCTTTTGGCAAGGCCTTTCAGCAGCTCCCTGTAATAATGCCTGGCAGTACTTTTTGCCACCTGGACACACTCCGGGACAGTCCATACCAATTCATTTATGCCAACTTTGTTCAACACCTTCCAACACCCCCTGCCCATTCCTAGTGTCTACTCTGATACACTTGTAGGTAGCAACCACAGCTCTTCTCCATCTCCATCTGGACTGAGCTGCGCCATCCAAGGTTCATATTGTCCCCTCGCACTCCCTCAAGCAGCACAGCAGTGCTTACCTCCTCCAGCTTTAAACTTATTTGCTTGAGTCAGTATGACCTGATCAGCTGGTAGAGCTTGATGTTTGACCACTAGAAGTACCGTTCTGAAATTTTATACAGATAAGATCTGTTATATTTTTCTTGACTGGGAAATCAGCCATCCCATCAAAGAGAGGGAACAGATTAACCTGCACAATCTACAGCCAGTAAATCTGTGTGCATTTTATTCCATTTTTCATTTAGCTCTACGACTCCACTTATTCTTTCCTTTAAAATTTGTTCAAAAGCCCTACGCACTGCCGAGGTCAGGCTAACATGCCACTCACTACCCAGATCCCTTTCTTCTTCCCCAGCGCACACGTTACACTTGCTATTCTCTAATCAGGTAGAATCACAACAGTTTATTAGCAGTCCTTGCTGTCAGGCCCACGATTTCTCATGCTATTTCTCAAAGAAATCCATGGAGAGGTGGGGGGAGGGAGGGAAGAGGAGGTTCCTCCCCCTTCCTCGAGCCTATTAAACTCCCTGAGTTTGATTTTCACCATAGGTTTCAACTGCGACTGACTCCTCTCCTGGATGGCTGATGCTCTTCCCCAGCAAACCCCTAAACAAAGCCTCCTGCCAGATTTCCCTAAAGTGGCTCCAACCCCCAAATGCTCTGTTTTAGCTACACAGTTCTTTATTTCTATGCAGCTTAATTCATTATTAAGAAAAAACGCCACGCCTTCTCATTTCATTTCTTTTTCCTGAACCGTGCATATCTTAGCACCAGTCATGAATACCAGGGCACGCTTCTGGTTTTCCTAGAACATATGTTATCAGGTATGGCATTAATACAGATCACCAGACACTCTCCAGAACTGGGTCTTCTCCTCTGCATCATTTAAAAACCAAGAGACCCTCTAATCTTGCTTGAAAGGCTATGAAGGAATTGATTCTATTAGCACTGAAGTTTGTTAGTGCAGGTTCACAGGCTATGAGAACTCCTGACAACCAGGATTTGCCTGGTGCAAACACCCCTTGGCAGCGGGTGGCAGTCGCAGCGGCCACTGCCGGGGTGGAAGGGGTGGGATGAAACATCTCTGCCCGCTCTAGGCGAGGAGTGACAGACAGGTTCCCTCCAGCACAGCATCTGCATCTTCGTTTCACTGCTACAGCTGAAGGCAGGAGGTTTTTTGGAGGGCAGCTTTACATCCCCATGGACCGTAGCCTCGCCACAGCCGAACATCTCCCACTGTCCCCGCCAGCAAAGCAGCCCTGGTGGCACTGGCGCAGCCCCAGGGGTCTCCGAGCAATGCAGCACACTGGGGACACGGCTGCTCCGGGCCCCTCCTCTATCACTGCCACTGGAATTGTATTTGATAGAAGGAAAAAAAATGGAGACAAGGCAGAAGCAAACATCAAACATATCGATCTTGCAAGTAAATCACCTGCACTGGCCTCAGTGTGTGACTGCACAGAGAGGCGAGAGAAGGTAGCGACCGCTCAAGCAGGGAGTGATAAGGCAGATGAAAGGGCATTTAGAAATTATTTTCTCTGAAGTAAATAAAAGACTGGCAAATTTGGGGCTAGGGTTGAAATTTTAATGTCTGCTCCCCTTTCCTTATACTTTCACCTTAAAAATATCAGAAAGACCTCCTCTACACACACATTATTTTTCTCGGATTGCTCTGTGGTCAGGATAAGTATGCTACAAGTTCCAACTCAGCACCACTAAAACCTCTTTTCCTCAAGAATTAATTAGGTTTAGCATTAAACAGATAATATATAAAAAAAAACCCACCATTTCCAATACTGATTAAAAGTTCACACCCTTCCCAGCTGCCACAGCTCTCCAAGGGCTTTTGCGTACACCTCCACAGACCTGCAATCACCCCAATCTTCCAGATTAATGACACCTCCATTTCCAAAGGAAAAGACAAAGAGGAAAAAAAGCAGTTTGCCTCAAGGACCTTTCAGGTCTTTTGTATCTATCCTAAAGAAATGAAAAAAGGCACAAGTCTGTTTCTCTCCCCTGCAGGTCACCTCTAAGGCTTGTTTAAATCTGTATCTGCTAAACCCAAGCCAAAGCATTGTCAGGAAAAGTCACATTTCAGCACAGGCTGCTCTGCACTTTTTCTGCAACCAGAAAATGCAGACATGATGTTTTTCCTAAGTGTTCAATATTACAAGGCAGAATATAAATATCACAAAACAAGTTAAGTATCTTTCTAACACCAGGGTAAATGATCAAATACACTTGAAAACAGGAACAACAGAGCCGAGGCTTCAGTCATAGAGAAGATAAAGTTATACAATGATCCGGGAGTGAAGTCATTATGAAAAATGAGGGTTGGAAAAGGCTGACACAAACCTAAAATACAGCAGTAATAAATACTTCATCTGACTAGCAATCTGTTTAAACTTAGCAGTGACAGAAAGCTGCCTTCCGCTCCAACAAGAGAGCCCTGATGGAGACAGAGGCTGACACCTAGTGTCTAGCAGACCCAACAAGCCAGCCGGAGAGAAGGTGCCCAAGCACCAGAACAAGGACAAGGAGCACTGCCGTGATGACAGATCACCTCAGGCAGGCAGAAGACGCCTGCGAGCATGCAGAGCCTCTCCCGGCCACAACCACAGGACCACAAGGGAAAAGAGCACTTGCAAGGGTGAAGCACGCACTGATGCAGACGAGTGTGTAGGTGCAAAAAGGAGAGTCTGCACCGCAAGGACAAAAGCCCCGTTTTCTGTCTGCGAAGGAAAACGCACAGCTAGACACATGGTCACAGCTTTATAAGCTGGGCTGCCAGATTTGGTGGTGGTCGCATCATCTCTGTGCTCACCACCCTGACACACAGCCAGGCTACACCCTTTTGAGAATGACAAGGCAGCTGGAAGTCTTTATCTCAGTGGTGCATTAATGGATGACTGCCAGGCTGCATGATGGCCCCTAACATTTATGGGTATCAGCCTACACACTTTTCCCCTCCCTTTCACACTAAGCTGGAGGGCTATAGGAGGAAGTCCCTAAATTTAAGGGTGCATTACACAGCTTTGTAGACAGGACTCAATCCTAAAATGGATGGAAGAGCAAGACTGCTCAAGCCCTGCTTGGTGGTGAAGCTCTTACCTGACAGTAGCTGGTGGTTGGTTCATCATCGGAAGTGGAGTTCTTCTCTTCTTCTGTGCTGTGCCCTGGACTCCCTGCCTCCCTCCTCTTTGAAGAGAGAAGCCAGGTGTTGCTGTCAGACTCCTTCTGCCCATTTGCATCTCCATCATCTGCATCATCAGCAACTCCGTTCTCCCTACCTATCTGCTCTCCTTTCCCAAGCTCGTTTTGGCTCAAAGAAGAACTGGGCACAACTGGGTTTCCAAACTCCTTTTTATGCAACAGCTGCCTCTGAGCCTCCTTTAGGCTCTTCTGGTAAACCTCCAGCTGACACAAGATGACTTTGGTGTACTGGTTGGGGTCCACCCCTTTGGGGCAGAAGGGGATGCCCCAGTAGTAGTGCACTGTGTCTCTTGCCTCCTCCTGCTTGTGTTTCTCCTCCATCGCATTCTGTAGAGAAAGCTCAGGGGTACTGTCAGGCACCTCGTTCTGCTCTGCATGCTCTGTGGCAACACAGACTTTGGTGGTGTGTTTGGGCTGCGAGGTGTGTTTGCTACCAGCTCCTCCACCACTCCTCCTGGGGCTGCCACATTGCTCTGTGGTCCAGCTTTTCCAGAGCGTGGCTGAGCTCCCGGCTCCAGCTTCTCCTGCAGAATGGCGAGTGCAAGGCAGGGGCTGCTCTTTTGTTTCATGACCTGTTGCTTCGGAAGAGCTGGAGGGGCTTGTGAACAGTCTTCGAGGTGTTAGTCGCCAGGAGCCTGAAGTCGCCCTGCTAAAGGTGGGACTCAAAGAGAAGAGGTCCTCTCCGAGAGTGCTGGGCAACATGTCAATAGAATTACTTTTTGCTGGTGAGGAAGGCTTTTCACTTGACCTTGTCACAGGCTGGCCCTTCCCCGGAGACATGATTATGCTGGATCCTAGTGAGCTTTCAATGATTTCCTGGCTTAACCTCCTCAACACTACCATGGGGCTCCGGGCGACATCCATCTGTCCGTTCCCATCAGCTTTGGTGCTCTGTGAGTGGGAGCTGCACTGGGAGAGAGAGGTGTCAGGGCAAAGCGCCAGACCTCCCGGGATTTCAGAGCCTTCTTTCTCGGCGGGCTGGCTTTGGCCTCGCTTGCCCAGCGCTTCTGCAGACAGCTGAGGGGTTGCATCAGAGGAGACTGAAGGGATTGCATCGGAGGAGACTGAGGGCTGAGAGCTCTGAAAAACAAAAGGTTGATTCTCCGAGAGGAATGTTCTCTATCTCCCTGAGGGAGCCGTCACTGGGACTGCAGACACCCCCCCAGATCAGAACAGGGGGTGTACCCCAAAACAGCAGACAGCTGAGGTTAGACTTTGCAAGCCTTTCACTAGGAATGGCACAAAATAACAACTCTGCAACTGTTAGAGCTCCAGCTCACACTGGAAATAGCTAGGCCCCCAGCTAAACCTTCTTTCACGCAGTATGGCAAAGCAATCACAGAAAGCAATGTAGCTGAAGAACCCTAGTAAGCCTCTTCACAGAAGCACACTTACACTAAGGCTCTCAGCAATGGCCTTCCTCAAGAGCTCCTCCTCTTCCTCTTCCTGACAGTTCACTTGTCTGGCTTCTTGCTCACTCATTTTCAGGGCCAGTGCAAACTGTTCCTCTTCAGTCATCTCTACAGCACAAAGAAAAATGATGATGTCAAGTCACAGCTGCAGGTGTATGCAAACACCCCACATATATCCAGCATGTTGGGAAAGACGTCCAAGGATCCTGCCTCCCCAGGAGCAACACAGACAAAACACCTAAACCTCAGTTTTCCTGAAAAAGTGTCACTAAAACTGTAGCAGGCGACACTAAATGACAAAAGGAACCTGAGTCAGGAACTTCAGTTTGGGTTTCTACAGCCACCTAACCTCTGGGTATGTAACTACAATGGGACACCTCTTCTGGCCTCATCAAACAATACGTTCTACAGCAGCAGAATGCACGTTCAAGGAGAGAGGAAAAGGACAGATTCCCAAAGCATGTTCATTTTTAGGCTCAGCAGCAAGGCAGGATAGAGAACACATCTTCTCTAACACACTTTTTTACTAGCCAAATAGCACGTCTCACTGCCTTCTGACACGCGGATAACTGCAATACCACAGGAGATGCACCCAAGAGCAAAAGAGCTACATGTTTTTCACCCCAAGCCGCAGGTGGAAAGCTCTGTGGAGGATAATGTTACTGGCTCGATGGTATTATGGAGGATCTTTCACATGCATACATCCCCCTTCTGCTCACATCACCACCCCACTGCATCACTAAGTCAGTCATGCATGGGAAACAGGATTCCTACAGTTGCAACCGCTATTTCAGCAGAAAATTTCTTCCTGAAATATTCCTCACTCAGAGCAAACCAGAAGCAGAGACTGGCTATTTAGAAACAAAGCAGTTAGTTACTTTGGAAAGGGCTTATTTACTTAGATTCAATTGAACACTTTCACTATGCTTAAAATATACAATGCCTGCAGAACGGAGTGCAGCTTGGAAAACAACTCAACAGCACTCTCAGGAGCTGAAAAATACATCTTCTCACTCGAAACAAATTGACAGATTTCCTTCAAAACCCGCTTCCTCCTTCAGGCAGAATCCTGCACGCGCCATCTCATGCATGAGCCAAAAGGCTTGCTCTCCGACGGGCTCAAAGAGCTTGAAGAGGCACAATGTGAACAAGAAGGCTGCCCAAGCACAAAACATGCCTTCAATGCAGCCACTTTAAGAGACAGACGTTTCCCTGGATAAAGATGCACTCAGAAGTGCCAAGCTCCCATTTCCTAACCCATCCTCTTCCTACCAGCTGCTACTGAAATAGAGCAGCGCAGCCTCCCTGGAAGCAGCCTGGGATTGCACTGGTCTTAGCAGAGCCCGAGCATCGCGGCAGGACTGCATTGAGGTGCATCCACACAGCAGCAGGCTTGGCTTCGCTTTGCTTTGCCCTTCCCCCAGCACGTTGCTAATGGCAGGCTGGTTCTCCCCGACCCAAGCAGGATCTGAAGCATTTTTGGACTGTTCTGATTACCAGCCGTGGATTCCTTTACGCGTCCTACTAAATCAGCGCTCAGCTTTAGGTAGGGTTGGGGTTTTTTTTAATTTCTTTAAAAATTAAGAAAGAGGTTGAAGTGAAGGCAGACTGCAGTGCTCTCAGGGCTCGTGGGGATCTTTTGTCCTTGGACAAAGTCACTCTGTAATGTTACAGCCAGGAGGGACCAGGAGAAAAAAAAAAAGCATGCTTTAATGGAAAGCACACAACAGCCCAGTGTATGAGGAAGGCTCCCATCCCCAAGAACAGCAGTAATAGGCAGTGTTTCCACAATACCAAACACCTCCTGAGCATTCAGTCAGTGCGTGCTGATTTGTTTCCCTGCCCAAACCATCACAGCAATCAGGCCAGATCCTGCAAACTCTGACATGTGCAAGAAAACCAGTGCACGTGATCGCTGCCCTGCAACACAAGACTCTCCACGTGCTTAAATTAAAACGGGAGCCTGAAGTGTTCACCCGTTCACGCCATCAACATCCATGAAGCTTAATAAAAAGAAACATTTTTTGGCGAGTTACTACTGTACATTTTGTTTTCGTCTCCCTCCCTGGCAGAGCAATTTCCCCTCTGGGGACAAGGAATGTGCCAGACAAATGCTGCCTCTGGCAAAGAAACCAGCGACAAACAAGATGCACTTAGAGCACGGTTCCAGTTGAGTAGGTGCTCCAGACACAGGGAAATCTCAACTTTAAATCCACCTGGCATTACACTGGGGAGAGCAAACAGCAGCTCTGCTCATCCCTTCCAGGAGACCTGACCTGCTTTAAGCTGAGCGGTCTGGAACTGACAGGGGTTTGTGCTTCACATTTGATCACTTCTCAGCACCATGGGGTTTATTAAACTTGATGTTGATTGCACTGGTCATAATTTACGATGATTAGAAATCCAGAGTGTTGAGTTGTCCCCCAACCGATGCGTGCAAACAGACCTCTGGAGCACTGCAGGAGGGATTGGGCTGCTTTGAGGCGTGCAGCAGAGGCGAGCTGCACTTCCCGAGCCCTCAGGAGGAATAACCTCTCTCCCTCTGGACAGACACACTCTGTTACACAACTCAGAGACACTGTGAGCCTCGAAGCAGCCTGTTCCCACTGCCGGGGAAGCGCCAGCACAACCAGCTGGGAATCCTGCGTCTCACACTCCAATATCCACTCGCCACCCATCCATCCCAACACAGCAGGAGATCCCAGAGCCTCTCCAGGGACCAGGGCATCCAAGAGACCCACAGATGGGAAGGAGGGGTCAGGGAGAAACTATTTTTAAGTCATTGCAGCCCTAAACAAATTAAACCATTTCAGAGCCTTTTTAAATGCTAATACGGCAATTTGCTAAGCGATTTATGTTCCATTTTGACATTTGCAAAGTGAATTAGATGCAAACCCCCACGAGTTGTAGTTCTAACACTTACTAATAAGAGTTTTACTCAAAAATAATGGAAATGCGGGACCTCGGTGTTTCCAGTATCCAAAGTGCAATCACAGTAAAAACATTTGAACAAGCTTTAAAGCACTGACTTCTTCTAGAAAAAAAATATATATATACTTCTTTAGGGTTTATATCTCCATTTATCCTGGGAGGATGAAACGTCACAGATATATTTTAGTTATGGCTTTAGGTTAAAATGAATAAACCCACAACAAAGCAAAAACGGGAGGATACGCTTTATAGCCAGAGCCTGCAAATACCGGAAATTTTCCAGTTTTGAGGAGAAAGCACTTGCTCTACCCAGAAGCACCGAATCTTTACAAAAGGCCAATTTGCCTCGCAATTCAAAGAATTTATTTAAAGACACTGAGAAAAATAATTACTACTTCACATCTTAATTTGCCTAAGAGCAAACACCAAAAGTCTAATTATAGCTTCCCATGAACGAGAGAACAGACCCATCATCACACGTGCTTAAACAAGCGGCCGCTCCAGCCGATCGGCACCAGGCACCCCCAACCTCCTGCACTTCAAGAAGGCAAATGTGCACACTGAAACAAAGGCAGCTTTGGCCCCAGGAAAATTATTATCTAGAACTTGTTCAGCACGGGACACGCACAGAGGGTTCCAACTCCCACAAAGAGCCAGGCTGTTTCATGCTATGGCCTTAGGCCTCTATTAAAAACAATTTAATTCACACAAGCCCTCTGAGGACTCACGAGCCCAACTGCTGCTGCTTGCAGAGCACTCGTGTACTCCACTTTGTTCAGTGATTGCTCTGGGTTTTGCAGAAGACAACATCTTTCTCATTTTAACACGTTCTGAACTTGACATGCTAGATGGATCGCTGCCTTGCGGACCACAAAGAAAACGGATCCGCTGGGGCAGAGCAACGGTCCACCTGCCTGGCCATGCTCAGCAATCTCTTTTGCTTGTACAGAAATCCAGACATACTATATGCAGAATATGAGTGGGAACATCCCAGCCTATTCCCTTTGGTATCTCTTTACAGACTTGTAGTCCGT